>NC_042618.1:38361434-38661434 GCF_901001135.1 Rhinatrema bivittatum | reverse complement strand
AAGGTATCATCTCAGGAGAGTGGGGTGAATAAATCTCCTTCTCTTCTAGTTTGAAAATTTTTTTAAGGAATCCACAAGTAGGGAGGTGCACGTTCACCATCTGCTGGAGACAGAGAATACTGGCAGGCTGTCAGTCCAGAAAAGTGGGTTGTGTATCCCTACCAGCAGGTGGAGTCAGAGAACAATTAGAACTTTGGGCACTGCTACATAAGAGAATGCCACCTGCAGTCACTCAGTATTGACCTGTACCCAAGCCCATGCTAACAGAAATAAATAACGAAGGGTAGCACCCAACCAAATTTCCGGACTACCACTTTGTCGCTGGCAAAAACCAGACCGAACAACTGCTAAAAACTGCTCCATTAATCATGTCTGCAAAAAAGGGGCTTCAACAATAAAAAAAACTTAAGCAGGTTCTGACCAAGACAGTCTTTCGGTATCTGAAGAAAGAAGTGGGCCTCTGGACTGATCTGTGGTATTATAGGAATGAAAATTAGCAGGTAAGAACCAATTTTCATTTCCTGAACATACCCAGATCAGTCCAGAAAAGTGGGATGTACGTACCCAAGCTACCCTACAATGGGCGGGAACCCGAAAGACCCACACGAAGCATACTCTCCCTGAAGGACGGTTCATCAGAAGCCTTAACGTCCAATCGGTAATGTTTCGTAAAAGTGTGAATAGACAACCAAACCTCCGCCCTACAGATCTCCTGAGGCGACAGTAACTGACACTCTGCCCAGGAGGTAGCCTGAGCCCTAGTAGAATGAGCTCTGAGACCCAAAGGCACCTGACGCCCTCGGGCTATGTATGCCGCACAAATGGCTTCCTTAATCCACCGAGATATGGTCGCCTTTAACGTTTTGTCCCCCTCTTCTTTGGGCCACCAAAGAGAACGAACAAATGATCAGAACGTCTGAAGTCATCGGTAACCTCCAGATAATGCAATAAGGCGCACTGCACATCCAAAAGATAAAGGTCTCTGTTCTGAGAAGATTCCTGGGACCAGTTAGGGAACCCTGGAAGCTCCACAGTTTGATTGATGTGAAAGGCTGAAACCACCTTAGGGACAAAGGACGGAACCATACGTAACGATACCCGAGCGTCGTAAATCCGAAGAAAAGGATCGCAACAAGACAGCGCCTGCAACTCTGAGATCAGACGGGCCGAGCAAATGGCCACCAAAAACACCGTTTTCAAAATCAGATCTTTCAGGGGAAACTCCACGAAGAGGCTTGAAAGGAGCGCCACATAGAACTCGCAGGACTAAATTCAAACTCCAATCCGGACACACCGAATGGATGGGAGGGCGCAAATGTTTGACCCCCTTAAGAAACCGAGCAATATCCGGATGCGCTGCCAGCGAACAGCTGTCAAAGTTTCCCCGCAATGCACCTAGAGCTGCAACTTGTACACGAAGGGAATTGAACACCAAGCCCTTAGTGAGGCCCTGTTGCAAAAAGTCAAGTACCCAAGGAACATGCATCGCTAAAGGGTCGCAAGAACGCTGATGACACCACGTCTCAAAAAGCTTCCAAATTCTCACATAGGCCATAGAGGTGGCTGGATGTCTCGCCTGTAGGAGGGTGTTCTGAATAACCCCTCAAGCGTAAACGTTGCCTCTCAAAAGTCAAGCCGCGAGAAAGTAGTGATCCTCTTGATCCGAAAATATGGGCCCCTGACGGAGCAGATGCGTTAGATGAGCCAGCTGAAGTGGACCCTCTAGAGCCAAGCGTACCAGATCCGTGAACCATGGATGACGTGGCCACTCCGGCGCCACCAAAATCACCCTTCCCTGGTGCAGCTCTATGTGACGGAGAAGCCGACCTATGAGGGGCCAGGGCGGGAAGGCATACAGCAGAATTCCCGTCAGCCAAGGACACACGAGAGCGTCTATGCCCACTGAGCACTGTTCTTGGTGACAGCTGAAAAAACGAACTGTTTTGCATTCGCCTGCATTGCCATCAGATCCAACTGAGAAGTTCCCCATCTGGCGCAAATGAGATTCCACGCCTTGAGAGATAGCTCCCATTCCCCTGGGTCTAGTTGCTGACGGCTGAGATAATTGGCTTGCACATTTGTTTATTTATTTGCACATTTTTATATACCGAAGTTTAGCCAGGGCCTTCACTCCGGTTTACATTTGAAACAACATATTACAATTACATTTGTAGAGGCCATTGGTAACAAGAAACAAACATGACAGTAAACTGGTATACCTATGATTTGTAAGAGTTTTATATTCGATTCTCTTTTCTATTGGCAGCCAGTGTAGGCTTTTTAGCACTGGAGTGATGTGGTCAGATCTTTTGTGACCGGTGAGGATTCTGGCTGCTGCATTCTGTAGCAGTTGGAGTGGCCGAACGGTGGATTCGGGTAGGCCTATCAGTAGGGAGTTGCAATAGTCGACGCTGTTGAATATGAGTGATTGTAGAATGGTTCTGAAGTCTGGGTAGTGCAGTAGGGGTTTTAGGTGTTTGAGGATTAGTAACTTGTGGAAGCCTTCCTTGATTTTCAAGGTGATGTGTTTTTTGAGGTTAAGTTCTGGGTCTAACCACAATCCAAGATCTTCCACCTTATCCTTTAATTTGATGTATGCGTTGTCAGTTTGTATGGTGAGATTCGTATTAATTCCGGAGTGTTTTTTTTTCGAGTAGAATACATTCAATTTTGTCCATGTTTAGACATAGCTTCATGCGGTTTAGCATAATTCTTATAGTGTCGAGGTATTTGGCAGAATTTTTCAATGCGTTTTCTATTGTATTAGTTACGGCTATGATTAGTTGGATGTCGTCAGCGTACATGTAGTAAGTTATGCCAAGACTCGTGAGGAGGTTGCAGAGGGGCAGAAGGTAAATATTGAACAAGGTGGCTGATAGTGCAGATCCTTGAAGTACTCCAGTTTCAAGGGGTATGGCTTCTGAGTAGTGGTTGTTGATGTTTTCTTTGAAGTGTCTGTTTTTAAGGAAGGATGTGAACCAGTCCAGAGTTTTGCCGGATAGGCCAATGTCTGTTAGTCTGGAGATTAGGATTTTGTGATCTACTGTGTCAAATGCGGCGGAGAGGTCGAGTAGGATAAGGATGACTTTATGGCTGTTGTCGAAACCTCTTATTATTGTATTTGACAAATTGAGTAGTAAGGTTTCAGTGCTATGATTTTTTCTGAAACCCTGTTGTGAGGGGTGTAAGATGTTGTTGGTTTCGAGGTGATCATTGAGTTGTTTGAGTGCTGCTTTCTCAGTTAGTTTGGCAAGGAGAGGTAGGTTCGATATTGGGTGGTAGTTGTTGAGATCATCGGGGCTGAGGTGCTTTTTTTTGATTATGGGTTTGATTGTTGCAACTTAATTTATCAGGAAGTTCGCCTTCTTCGAGAGATTTATTTATTATGGCAGTAATGGGTGGGGCAATGATATGTACTATTTCCTTGAGGGAACGAATCGATATTGAGTCGCGTTCATGGCATGCTGGGTTAAGGCTTCTCAGCAGTTTCTCTATTTCGGTTGTAGAGATGGGTTCAAAAGTGGGCCAGGGTATCAGGTTTTTGAGGGTTGGTTGGTCGCCTAAGTTTGTGTTATTGTTGAAGTTTTTTGTTATCTTGCTGATTTTATTTTTGAAAAACAGTGTAAGGTCTTGGCTTAGGTTTTTGGTTTGAGGTGTGGGACTGTTGTTGTTGTTTGATATGAGGTTGTTTACTATGTTGAAGAGTGATTTGGTGGTGTTTGCTGAGTTTTTTATTTTTTTTACTGTATCCTCTACTTCCGCGTCATGGGATGTAGCAATGCCCTTGAGATGGCGCTCCGCCCAGATGAACAGAAGATGTGCCTCCAGTGCTACGGCAGGACTTCGAGTGCCGCCTTGCCGGTTGATGTACGCCACCATTGTCGCATTGTCCGAGAAGACTCGCACCATTCTGCCCTGGGAAACGCCTGCAGGGCCAGACGTATAGCCCTGGTCTCAAGCCAGTTTATGGACTAGGATCTTTCCATCGCTGACCAGAGCCCTTGGACGTACCAGTCGGCACACACCGCCCCCCCAACCTGAAAGGTTGGCATCGGTGGAGATTATCAGCCAATTCGGAGTGTCCAAATCCACCCCCCGTTCCAGATTGTCCAGTGACAGCCACCATGACAGACTGGCTCTGGATTCTGGAAGTAGAGGCATTGGTAGATGGAATTGCTCCAACACCGGGCTCCAGCGAGACAAAAGCGCACACTATAAAGGTCTTAAGTGAATGAACGCCTAAGGAACCAAGTCAAGGTTGAAGCCATGGAGCCCAGGACCTGAAGATGATGCCACACTGTGGGACTGTTCCTTCGAAGAAGGGAATGTATTTGTTCCTGCAACTTCCCTATTCGGTCCACCACTAGAAACACTTTGCCCAGCAAGGTATCGAATTGTGCTCCGAGGTAAATCAACTTCTGAGTGGGTTCCAAGCGAGACTCTTCTGCACATTGATTACCCAACCTAGGGATCACAATGTGAACGTCACCATGTGCACTGATCTCTCGCAGTCCTCCCGAGACTTCATGCGAATCAACCAGTCGTCCAGGTAGGGGTGGACCAAGATTCCCTCCTGACGAAGGAAGGCTGCCACCACCACCTTGGTGAATGTGCGAGGGGCTGTTGTGAGACCAAATGGGAGGGCTCGAAATTGGAAGTGTTGTCCAAAGACCTTGAACCGCAGAAACCTCTGGTGATTCAGCTGGATTGGAATGTGTAAATACGCCTCCATGAGGTCCAGAGAAGTGAGAAACTCCCCTTTTCGAACTGCGGCTATCACTGTCCTCAGGGTTTCCATACGAAAGCGAGGAACCCGAAGGCAACGGTTCACCTTCTGCAGATCGAAGATGGGCCGAAATGTCCCCTCCTTCTTGGAGACCACAAAGTACACGGAGTACCGATCTCGTCCCTGTTGAGCCTCCGGAACTGGGACAATAGCTTTAATCTTGAGAAGTCGTTGTAAAGTCACCCAGATCGCCTCTCGCTTACTACTTGAGGCCACTCGGGACTCCATAAAAACCTCCCGGACCAGGCGGGAGAACTCCAGTGCACACCCGTCTTTGATCACTTCTAAGACCCAGCGGTCTGATGTAATTCTTGCCCATTCCGTGTAAAAGTTGGATAATCTGCCTCCAACAGCTTCGACGACAGAATGGGTGCTCGTGGGTTCATTGGGGTTTTTATTACTTTCTGCACCAAGATGTCCCGAATCTCTTCCGGGCTGGCGACCCCATCGAAAGGACTGCTGGTACCCCTAAGCAGGAGGTGTGGAGTATCTACCCGCTCTGAAGCGGCAAGAGTCCTGAAACCTAGTTCGAGGAGGGAAGACTTTCATAGAAGATCTTTTATCTTCCGGCAACCGATTGCCCTTGGATTCGGCAAGCAGCTTTACTAGCTGATCCAGATCCTCCCCAAACAGGAGCTTGCCCTTAAAGGGTAGATTACAAAGCTGAGACTTGGAGGACAAATCTGCCGCCCAATTTCGCAGCCAGAGGAGACGCTGCACTGACACCAAGGACACCATACCTCTCACCAAGGTCCTCACCAGATCATACAAAGCATCTGCAACATAAGCGATGCCTGCTTCTAGGCGGGCAGACTGCAGAGCCCCACTGTCGCCCATACCAGCCCCAGCAGCTGACTCCTGGACCCAACACAGACAGGACCTCTGCATAAGACTAGCGCAAACCGCCGCCCAAAGGCTTAGCGCGGCAACCTCAAATGCTCCCTTCAACTGGATCTCCAGCTTGCGGTCCTGCATATCCTTAAGGGCAGCCACCTCAGCAACCGGGATACTGGTCTTTTTCGTGACTGCCAAGACCGTGGCGTCCACCTTTGGAATCTTCAGTAAATCCAGATCATCAGACGATAACGGGTACAGTTTCGCCATAGCTCTGCCCACCTTCAAGCCAGATTCTGGAGACTCCCACTCCCGGGTCACTAGTTTGCAAACCTTCTTAGGCAGAGGAAAAGATATTGTGGGACCCCTAATGCCATTGAGGACTGGATTGACGCCCTCATTGTCAGACTCTTTTTGAGAAACCTTAAGTTCCAGAACTTCAAGGACCTGGGGAATAAGGGGTCTTAACTCATCCCGCTTGAACAAATGCATTACGCTGGAGTCATCCCCCTCTGCAGGGGAGTCACCGGGCTCCTCTGGATCATCAGTATCCACATCAGCTGGATCTGGCCGTGGATCCGGGTCTGTCGCCCCTACTACCCCAGAAGCCAGCGTCGCCCCAGACCCCGGGATCGGATCTCACGTACCCTGGGGAGAATTCCCCCCGTGGGGTGAGCCTAATCAGAGAGGTGCTGACGAGGTTCCATACTCTGACCTCTTTTCTCAGGCGGGTCCGAACCTGCCCCCAGGAGACCAGGCCACTTTACTGCCGAGTGTTTCCTTGCCAGGAAAGCCTGGTGCATAAGGAGGACAAATTCTGGGGAAAACCCCTCCGGGTCCCCCTCCCCCACTGGAGAGTTGGCTGGGATGATATCATCAGTTCCCCCGGTGAGGTCTTCCCTCACCGGGGCTAGAACAGGCGGAGTCTCCTCTTCCTGCAAAGCCGAAGGCGAGACAGACGTTCCCTCCCTGAGGGAGGAAGCAAGAAGCCCTGAAGAGCCCTCTAATCCCGGGGAACACGCTGCGCATAAGGAGGCTGCATCTAACGCCTGGCCGCGTGACCCACACGCACGGCAAGCCTGCGATTCTGTTTTCGGTCCCATCCGCAGCAGCGCGCAAATAGTCTGAAGTGAAATAGAAAAGGGCGCGAATAAAAAAAGAAACACTTGGAGCTGCGACACGGAGAAAATTTCAGTCAGGTAGGACCAGAAAAAACACAAACTTTTTGTGCTGCGGGCTAAGAGACTACCGGCTGAGGAGAAGAAAACGCGCGCAGCCGTGCCATGGGAAAGGAGCCTGTCTATAGTGAAATCGCAAGGCCCCCAGCAGGGAAGCGGCGAGTAAACGAGGCACACGGAGAAAAACTCACCCTTGCCCTCAGAAAACGACCTGGAGCCCTGGAGCTGAGGGAAACACTGCTGACAGCTTCCCCGGTTGGCCTTAAAAGACCTGGTTCCCTCCTGCACCTCTCCTTACCTTAGCACTGAAGACTGTCAGTCAGCTGCAGTGAAAACAGCTTTTTTTTTTTTAAACTTTATCAAGACACAGAGAAAAGCTGTTGCAGGAGACAAGGGAGCAGCTGTAGCAGAGGCGGTGGTGAGTAGCCAGGAGCCCCTGGTCATCAGACACTGAACTGTGGCGGGCGAAACCCTGACAGGAATATCCAATTTCCCGGAATACCTGGCTTCTAATGAGGGATGGCCCACGAAGGCGCCTAACACCTCAGGAAGCGACCGTAAACCAAAAAATTAAATTCAAACTAACTAAATAAAAAATATAACTAAGACTGCAGGTGTGCATCTGTACCACCCGCTGGAGTCAGAAAAATACTGAGTGACTGCAGGTGGCACTCTCGTTATGTAGCAGTGCCCAAAGTTCTAATTGTTCTCCGACTCCACCTGCTGGTAGGGATGCACAACCCATTTTTCTGGACTGATCTGGGTATATTCAGGAACATGTAGATAAAGGTGAACTGGTAGACATAGTATATTTGGATTTTCAGAAGGGGTGTGACAAAGTTCCTCATGAGAGGCTTCTAGTAAAAGTAAAAAGTCATGGGATAGGTGGCAATGTCCTTTCGTGGATTACAAACTGGCTAAAAGACAGGAAACAGAGAGTAGGTTTAAATGGACAATTTTCTCAGAGGAAGGGAGTGGGCAGTGAAGTGCCTCAGGAATCTGTATTGGGACCCATACTTTTCAATATATTTATAAATGATCTGGAAAGAAATACGACGAGTGAAATAATCAAATTTGCAGATGATACAAAATAGTTCAGAGTAGTTAAATCATAAGCAGATCGTGATAAATTGCAGGTAGGCCTTCAGATACCGGAAAATTGGGCATCCAAATGGCAGATGAAATTTAATGTGGATAAGTGCAAGGTGATGCATATAGGGAAAAATAACCCATGCTATAGTTACACAATATTAGGTTCCATATTAGGAGCTACCACCCTAGAAAGAGATCTAGGCGTCATAGTGGATAACACATTGAAATCGTCGGTGCAGTGTGCTGCGGCAGTCAAAAAAGAAAACAGAATGTTGGGAATTATTAGAAAGGGAATGGTGAATAAAACGGAAAATGTCATAATGCCTATGTATCGCTCCATGGTGAGACCGCACCTTGAATACTGTGTACAATTCTGGTTGCCGCATCTCAAAAAAGATATAGTTGCGATGGAGAAGGTACAGAGAAGGGCAACCAAAATGATAAAGGGAATGGAACAGCTCCCCTATGGGGAAAGACTAAAGAGGTAAGGACTTTTCAGCTTGGAGAAGAGATGGCTGAGGGGGGATATGATAGAGGTGTTTAAAATCATTAGAGGTCTAGAATGGGTTAATGTGAATCAGTTATTTACTCTTTCGGAAAATAGAAAGACTAGGAGGCTCTCCATGAAATTAGCATGTGGCACATTTAAAACTAATCGGAGAAAGCTCGTTTTCACTCAATGCACAATTAAACTCTGGAATTTGTTGCCAGAAGATGTGGTTAGTGCAGTTAGTGGAGCTGTGTTTAAAGAAGGATTGGATAAGTTCTTGGAGGAGAAGTCCATTACCTGCTATTAAGTTGACTTAGAAAATAGCCACAGCTATTACTAGCAACAGTAGCATGGAATAGACTTGGGGCAGATTTTCAAAGGGATACGCGCGTACCCCCCGAAAACCTGCCCCAAGTTCCCCCTGCATGTGCCGAGCCTATGTTCAATAGGCTCGGCGGCGCGCACAAGCCCTGGGACACGTGTAAGTCCCGGGGCTTTCCTGGGGGGGGGGGGGGGGGCGTGTCACGTCAGCGCATCATCCAGGGGCGGGGCCACAGGCGTGGTTCCAGCCCGGGGGCATGGCAGAGGCCTCCGAAACTTCTCCTGGGCCGGGGAATCGCGCAGTCGGGGCAGGCGTAACTCTTCAAACAAAGGGGGGAAGGAAAGAAAGTTCCCTCCGAGGCCGCTCCAATTTTGGAGCGGCCTCGGAGGGAACGGAAGCAGGCTGCGCGGCTCGGCACGCGCAGGCTGCCAATTTTGCACAGCCTTGCGCGCGCCGACCCCGGATTTTAAAGGCTACGCGCGTATATATTAAAATCCAGCATACTCTATTAAAATCTACCCCTTAGTGTTTGGGTACTTACCAGATTCTTATGGCCTGGATTGGCCACTGTTGGAAACAGGATACTAGGCTTGATGGACCCTTGGTCTGACCCAGTATAGCATGTTCTTATGTTCATACATACACACACACACACATATATTCCGTGATGTCAGCTTTGCTCCGTCTCTATCTGCTGGTGGAGGTGCATAACCCACTGGGTTTTGGATCTGTCCGTATGCTAAGAAAGTCACTTTACTAAAATCATCAGGATTCTTACCTTGAGACATCAATGAAGTTAAATCACTGCAATTAAAACTTCTATTATTAGGCTTGCAGGGTGAACTGTGTGCAACACATCAGTCAGTAATAAGCCCCCGCTCCCTCCACAAAGGCTGAGTCATGGATCTAGCACACTGAGTAAAGGGAACTTAAGGAGACATGAGATATTGTAGAAGGTAAAGCGAGTGAAAACCACAGGCACTGGAACACTGCACCGGCAACAAAAATCCTAATCTATAATACATTCCACATTTTTCAATTTCTCTGAAAACTTCATTAAGGTCAATATTCAAAAGAAACAGTCTATGTAAATTAGCCAGATAAGACTTATCGGGCTAACTTATACAGAATATTCATCAGCATGGCTATGCTGCTGAATATCCCCAGGTTTGGTGCTACTTAGCCGGATAAGTTATATCCTGATAAATCAATCCAGCTCTATGGCAGGTCTAAATTATCTGATTAAGATAACTGGATAAGTCCAAATATCAGCACTTATCTGGCTAAGTTAGCTGGATAAGCAACATTACCCCAATCTGCCCACTGCCTGCTCACTACTTAACCAGAGAAGTGGCTTATCCGGCTATGTGGCGCTTGCTGGACATAGCCAGATAAAGCGCTACTTATCCAGGTAAGTAGCACTGAATATCGGCACCATTAATGCTTTACATGACATTTTTACCCCAATTTTCTTTGCTTAGTAAGTTTTTTAGGATCAGGCTACAGCTCCCGCACCAAAGCTAAATATAGCTGGGGAGATTTAAACAATTTTCAACTAGGAGCAGGTAGGGCAGCAATAAGGAAGTTAGTGAAAGCAGAAAAAGAGAAGCTGTTAGCCTTAACACAGAAACACGAAATATGACAGCAGGTAAGGACCATCAAAACCCATCTAGCCTGCTCAACTGACAGATTAGGTGGGCCTTAAAAATTCTGTAACCGCCAGCATATGCTATGTTTCAGTGTTAGGAAAATAAAGTTAGGCATTTATAAAGCGATTGTGGGTAAAGGGATTAAAATATTTCCCCACGATATAAAAAGCCCCACCTCCCCCAATCCCTCTTCTGCGCCCGAGATTGCTACAGTGCCAATTGCTACACCGAAGCACACCTGATCAGATTTGAAAAACAATGCCTCCTCCTGGCTTGCTCTGGCCGTGTCCTGGGCCGCGATGCCAGCCATTTCTGCCACGCTCGTTTCTGACGACGAGTAAGGGAGACCATGGCCATAAATATCTTCTTCTTCGTCGCTTGAGGCCAAGAGCTGCTCTGGCGCACCTTCCTGAGCTGCTGCCAGCCCTGTGCTGGTCTCCCTCGTGGTGACGGTCTCCTTCAAGTTCCCCCTATAAACTGTGCCCTTATCCTGATCACTCTCTTTCTTAAAAGGGCCGGGTTTGGCTCCCATGGAGAGTGGGTGCAACTCTGGATCAGTCAATTGAAGAGTCTGCCTTTCACTGCAAGTGCCATCACACTGTAATGATTTATCTGCAGATAGGATATGAAAATATGAATTTGTATTTTCCCTGTCCACAAAGTTACTCTCTGAAACAATGCAACTATTGTCTGTAAGTTCACTCTTTTCTAAAGTTGCCTTCGATTTATACACATCATTTGAATCATTTCTGTCCAGTTTGTAACAATATTGATCTCTCTCAAAATCCACGTCCGTTTTGAATTCCGCATTGCCATGATCTGCGAGGGTCAGTGGCAGTCTAGGAGCGAGTCTCTCCGCAAGAACTGATGCAGCCGGTCCTTGCTGGCCGCTAACAGACTGTATTGAGTTGCTTCCCCTGTCACAAGGCGCCATGCTCTCCCCATCCAGAAGGGTGGCGGCAGTGGGCTCGGGAGACTGAAGCACGCTAAGCGAGTCCGAGCTGATTTCCTCCTGCGGGCCGCTATGCGAATCCCCACTGAGCATGCTCTCGATATCGGGCGAATCCACGCTTGCAAAGTCCATGCTGCTGCTCTGCAGGCTCACTGTGCCAGAGAAGACGTCTGTAGACAAAGAATGGGGGCTGTCGCAAGAAAGCTGTTGCTCAAAACTTGGGGTGCTCGCAAGAGAACCAGGCTGTCTTCTGGGTCTACTTTCTGGTCTCATTAAAACAAGGAAAAAGAGAATCAATCAATCAATCAAGTTGCAGTCAATGTACTTTGTCACAGATAACTATCTTTCCCCATTTGCTATTTACTCAAACCTTTCACAAATCATGGCCAAAAACAAACAAAAATCCCTCAGGTTTTTTGCCCCAATTTGTATTTATTTTTTTCTAGTTAATTTAGTTTATCAGGAAAGCAGCTGAATCAACAGTGCTAGAAACTACTGTTCTCCGAATATTCAGACAGCAGCAGTGCCAGGTTCTCCCACTCCCTCTGTCCTGGAGAAACCATCTTAAAAGGTGATTCAGTCTCTTTGCTCTCACTGCTAAGTCTCCAACAAAGATTAAAAAAAAAACAACCAAAAAAAAACCTTTAGTGGTGTGCCTACCTCTACTGGGAAACGGGCAGAAACCATTAACTCAATTCATATCAATCCCCAAACAGCCTTCAGATGGTAAATGACAATAGTGCTTCTAGCCTAAGCTGTATTTGAACCGGTAGCCTTGTGCTAATCCCCTGAACCATTCAGCCCCCTCTTAATTTTTGCTTAGTGAGAAAATATTAAAGAAGCAGGACCAACTATTTCCAGTCTAAGTAGATCAGGGTAATGAGCTTTTCATTATGCCCCAGGCAGGTATCACTAGCACAGACAGCTGGAGAGTGGATCCAGGCAAGGAGATCTGTATAATTGTTAATTGCAGAGCAAATCAGAGGAACGCTTTTTTCCTCACATACCTACAATTGTAAAGCATGTTATAAGTGGGCCTCTGGTGAATCCTGCGTTGCTGCAGTAGTCCTGCCTGCCTCCACTTGGTGTCTAACATCACTTCTTTCCCCCTTGGGAGTGCCAGTAGAGGTAGAGCTGCAGCAACCAGTGCATGGAGACATCTGTGCCGAGCCAGAAAGCACAGTGTCCCTTTAAGAGCATAAGACTTGCTACAATAGGTCAAACCATGGGTCCATCAAGCCCAGTATCCTGTTTCCAACAATGGCCAATCCAGGTGACAAGTACCTGGCAGGATTCCAAGGGTTAGACAGATTCCATGCTGCTTATCCCAAGAATAAGCAGTGGATTTCTGCAACTCTACCTTAATAATAGTTAATGGACTTTTCCTCCAGGAACTTGTCCAAACCTCTTTTAAATGGAGTTACTCTAATAGCTTTCACCACATCCTCTCTCAATGAATTCCTGAGCTTAATTATGCATGGAGTAAAAAACATGTTCTCTTATTAGTTTCAAATGTATTACCTAGTAACTTCAATGTGTCTCCTGGTCTTTTCAAAAGAGAAACAACCGATTTAACGTTTATTCGTTCCATTCCACTCATTGTTTTATAGACTCTGTAATATCTCCCCTCAGCCGTCTCTTCTCCAAGCAGAAGAGCCCTAACCTCTTTAGCCTTTCTTCATAGGGGAATTGTTCCATCCCCTTTATAATTTTGGTCACCCTTCTCTGTACCTTTTCTAATTCTGCTATATCTTTTTTGAGATTTGGTGATCAGAACCGCACACAATACTCAAGATGAGATCACACCATGGAGCAATATTGGAGAAATTACTTACCTGATAATTTCATTTTCCTTAGTGTAGACAGATGGACTCAGGACCAATGGGTATAGTGTGCTCCTGATAGCAGTTGGAGGCAGAGTCAGATTTCAATCTGACCAGTACATAAACCCCTGCAGGAAGCTCTGCTCTTCAGTATTCTCTTCGAAAAGCAATTGTGGACATGGGTGTGTCTGGATAATTTGATTAACTTGGTTAACTTTGATTAATTTGAATAACTTGATTAACGTGATTAACTTGAACTGTTTGATGTAGGCTATAGCTGGAGACCACCAGTGCACTGAACCAAGAAACGCCGACACCCGGTAACTATGGGTGTCTTAACTAGAGTAAAGCGTGGCTTACCTGTTCTTGTCTCGCTCTCGGGGATTGTCACCCGAGGTTCCGTGTTTGGCGGCAGCCATGGGCGGGATGCTGAGTCCATCTGTCTACACTAAGGAAAACAAAATTATCAGGTAAGTAATTTCTCCATTTCCTAGCGTGTAGCAGATGGACTCAGGATCAATGGGATGTATAAAAGCTACTCCCGAACCGGGTGGGAAGCTGCCCGTGGCCCACTTAGTACTGCCCTTGCGAATGCTGTGTCCTCCCGAGCCTGAACATCCAGGCGGTGAATGGAGGACCATGTCGCCGCCCGACAGATCTCGGCAGGTGACAGCATTTTGGTTTCCGCCCAGGCCACTGCCTTTGCTCTAGTAGAATGGGCCTTGACTTGTAGAGGTGGAGTTTGCCTGCCTCTACATAGGCCGCCTTGATTACTTCTTTGATCCAGCGGGCTATGGTTGCCCGCAAGGCCGCTTCTCCTTGTTCCTTCCTGCTGTGAAGGACGAATAGGTGGTCCGTCTTTCGTACGGATTCAGACCTTTCTAGATATCGGACTAGGAGTCTGCCGACGTTAAGATGGCAAAAGCAGCGAGATTCTTCCGAGTCCTTATGCTCATCTGGAGATGGCAGCAAGATGGTTTGGTTTAGAAGGAAGTGAGAAAACACTTTTGGGAGGAAGGAGGGGACCATGCGTAGCTGTATGGATCCCGGTGTGAACCTGAGGAACGGTTCTCGGCAGGATAGTACTTGAGGTTCGGAAGTGCGACGGGCCGAATATATTGCCACTAGGAATGCCATCTTCAAGGTTAGGAGTCGTAGAGGCAGACCTCTGAAATGGTGTCAGCGACCACACGAGCAATATGGCAACCACTTCGTAGGGTCTCCACGTGAGAGGACTCTCGGATCGGGGTCTAGCCTGGACAGGGCTGATCAACCCGACAGCACAGTCGCCGTCTGACGATCTGTGTGGCTTTCCAAGCCTCAGAGACCGGAGACTTTTAGAAAGTTTTCTACCTTACATTGTCTCGGCGTTTCCTGGGTTTCGTTCCGGGCGGGCTGCGGGGAGGGGGGGGGGGGGGGGGGGAAGAGGGAAAAGTACCTTCACCGCCGCACTTGGTGTTGCTCCCGCTGCCTCTCAGCCTCTCCTGTTGCCGGGGGCTAAGTCCATGCTGGGAACCGGCTGCTGGACCGAGGCCTACCTCTGAGGGATCTCGGAAATCACCTCAGGAATTCTCGACTGGGGGAGGGACCCGTAGGTATCACCGCAGGAGAGCGGGGCTCGTCTGTAGAGGTAAGGTTTCTTCTTGTTTGGAATTTTCTTTGGTTTGAATACTCTAACACTGTGCAAGCGTGTATAGAGTCCCGAACTGCTATGGAAGCGGAGAAATACTGAAGAGAAGAGCTTCCTGCAGGGGTATATGTACTGGTGGTGACGTCAGATTGAAATCTGACTCTGTCTCCAACTGCTATCAAGAGCACACTATACCCATTGGTCCTGAGTCCATCTGCTACACGCTAGGAAAACAGGCATTATGATATTCTCTGTTTTATTCTCCATTCCTTTCCTAATCATTTCTAGCATTCTTGACGCCTGGATCCTTTTCTTGAGTGGTGACTCCTAATGTGGAACCATGCATTGTATAGCTATAATATGTTACTCTTCCCTAAGTACATCACTTTGCACTTGTCTCAAATTTAATTTGATATTTGCATTCCCAGTCTCCCAGTTTTGCAATGTCCTCCTGCAACTTCTCACAATCCTCTTCTGATTTAATTACTCTGAATAATTTTATATCATCGGCAAATTTGATAACCTCACTTGCTGTTCCCACTTCTAAGTCATTTAAAAGTATATTAAAAAGTAGTTGCCCAGAACAGACCCCTGGGGCACGCTTCTATTCACCTTTCTCCAGTGGGAAAATTTACCATTTAGCCCTACTCTCTGTTTTCTATCTTTTAACCAGTTGGCAATCCACAATAGGACACTTCCCCCTATCCCATAACTTTTTAATTTCCTAAGACGTCTCTCAAGTTTCTTCATTTTTTTTCAATTTTGGGCTAGATTCATAATTTTATGGGTAATGTTAATTTTAGTTTCTAGCTTTTAAATAGTTACACCTATCCTGAAAATTTGATTGCTGTAGATTGAATGGTTTGGAACATAATGTGTATACAGACAGACAGACAAAGTGAATATGTATAATTCTCCCACTTCTCACCCCTGCTAAAGTGAAGAGGGCCTGACTGGTCAGGAAGCACAGAGAGAGTGCAAGGACGGCAGCTGCTACCGTGGCAGCCCCTGCCAGTCAGTAAGTGGGATCAAAGATGTCACTCAACTGAGGGGCCTTGCCAGCACTCAGGCTGGTGAGCATTTCATGAAGTGGCCTAGATAAAGCATCAAGGGAAGTGACACAGAAGATGAAGAGGAAAAAGGGGAGGAAAAAAAAATCCCAAAGCAAAAACACAACACAAATCATATCAGCAAAAAAACAAAGACATGAGACCAAGGAACAAAATCAGGAGGAAGGAAGAGAGGCAACACGAAAGCAAAATTTTAAATGCCCTAGCTAGAATTGCTGCTGTAAAGGTGTATACAAACCCTAGCAAAGAGATACTGAGTAAGCAGAGTCAAACAATTCCATCGCCTGCAATGAAGGCCTCTTATTACCCTCTGCTACCCGCTACAACATTCATGGGTCAATTCACAGCATGCTTGTGCATGTCAGAATCATAAAATGGTCTTCACTGCATATCAGTTGCACACACAGAACAAACGAGCCCCAGAGAAGGCTTGCAGCCAGTGCTCAGCAAACCAGCGATCATAAGTCGCCTTTCTCTAATTGTTAAGTTCACACAAGAATCTGGCAGAACGCATTCAGGTATAACACATTTAAACAGCAATGTACCTGCTTTTTTGCTTTTATTCTTTTTCAATTTAATAGATTTCACAATAAGCTCCTGATTGAACTCTTCACTGCTGATAATGCTGAACCTCTGCGAGGACGGCTGCCACTCCCTTAGCACCTCTGGGGGTGATGGGGCTCCTCCTGTTGGGAGGCTAGAGCCACTGTCTATTGAATTGATGGAGCTGCTTCTGCTTTTTGTTTCACTGGTTCCAGAGTCTCCTTGTTTTCTCCTCATCTCATTGCTCAAGTACCCCAAGTCATCATCCATATTCCCAACTGTCTCCAGCTGGATTTTCTTGGAAAGGATCATCTCCAGCTCGTTGTCTGCTACCAAAGGAGAGTCATTTCTACGTGGGCCTAGATTGGCATGTGGCACAGCACCAGGCATTCCTTTCTGGAGGTCCGTTTCCATGGAAGGTGCAGGAGACAATGGGGAATTTAATGCCCGGGAGCTATGCAATTTTGAATTCACATCTAAAAGAGATAAAATCATCATAAAGAAAGACTAAAAGGACATCTCATGCAAAATAAGAGTAGGCAAAGGTCATGCCCTTCAGTAAAGTCCCTCGGCCAGACCCAAACATTTTACATACAGAACCACCCAGTTTGGTTATATACTCGGATCAGTGCCCAAATTGTAAAACTGTACCTGTTAATTTCCTTTCCTTGAGTCCTGTTAGACTAGTCTGAACTAGTGGGAGTTATTTCATCCCACAGATGCCAGAGATAGAGGCCACACCTTTTTTTCCCTTGTGACCTCATTGCTGGCTATAAAGGAGGTGTGAACTTAGGCAGTTGCCAGGAACTTCCAGCAATGAGAACCACAACAACTTAATTTCAAAGAAAGTAAGTTGAAACTGATTAGCAAGCAAAGGGCTATCTTCCCCAATGCCCTTCTGCATACATGATTGAGAAGAGAAACAACCAAGTTTTGAAATTACAGAGCGAACTCGAGATCTCAATCCTTCCCTCAAGGTGGGGGAAGAGGAAAAAAAAAAAGAAAAAGATGAGTGTTATCGAGATGGCTATTCAACCCTCATAAGTCATTGTGTTATCAAGTGTGATTTTGGACTGATCTAGCAGGACTCAAGGAAAGGAAATTAACAGGTAAAATGTTATATTCCTCTTCTTCCTGCTAGAAGAGTCTGGACCAGTGGGAGGTACCAAAGCTGTAGCCAAGCTGGGCAGCAGGAAGACAGGACTGCCTTAAGGACCACCCACCCCAAAGTCAGAGTCTGTCTTTGCTCTCAAATCAAGTCTACAGAACCTCATGATGGAATGCAATGACCACCACATGGCCACCCTACAAATCTCGTCTGGGGAAAATCAGTGATGCTTCCTCCTGGGATGCTGATTGGGTCCTTGTGGAATGCACCCTAATCATTGTGGCACCTGTGCCCCTTTGAGGAGGTTAGCAGAGGAGATGGATTCCTTGAGCCATCTGGCTAATGTAGCATTTGGGGCTGCCTCCCTTTTCTAGGGTTCTCCGAATACAGCAAACAATTACTGGTTTTCTGAAAATGATTAGTGACCCTCAGGATTTTAATAGGCTGCTCCTAACATCTAGAAGGTATGGCCTATCACTCTTCTAATCTTTGCTATCTCTGAAAACAGGGAGGGAGATGGATTGGTTTAAGTGAAAGGAAGAAAACACCATGGGCAGAAAGGTCAGAACTGAACTCTGCTGAAAACACCAAGTATGAGTCCCTGCATGACCCGGCTTTTACTTCAGAGATATGGCTAGCAGAACAAATAGTGAAAAGAAATGTCTTCAGGAAGAGATCCTTCAAAGATGACCATCTTATTGGTTTGAAGTGAGGCTTTTCTAGGCCTCCAGCACCAAGTTAAGATCCCACTAAGGGATCACTGGTCTGAAAGACTGACAAATCTGTTTTACCCCTCAAATACTGAACTACATCTGGGTGTGTAGCTATCTGCAGTCCTTTAAGTGTACCCCTATAACAAGATATGGCTGCCACCTGCACCTTCAGGGAGTTGAGGGTGAAGTTTTATCTAGCCTTTTTTGAAGGAAGCTCAGGATATTCTCAACATCTGCCTTCCAAAGAGATCTTGTGATCATGACAGAAGTCCTCAAACATGTATCAGGTTCAGATATAGGCCAGGGATTTTGAAGCTCTGTATGCCTTCAACATGGTTGCTATGGCTATCAAAGAATAACATTTTCTATGTAAACGCTCCCTCTCAAGGGCTAAGCCATAAGCAAGAATGAAGTGGTATTTTCCATCACAATCTGGCCCTGCTGTAGTAGCCTGTGTTCCTAGGAAGAGTTAGGGGAGAGCTGTCCAGGAGCCTCAATAGGTCTGTGTACCATGGCTGCTTTGGACAAACTGGGGCGAACAGGATTACCGCTGTACAGTTATCCTCCATCCTTTTCAATATCCTGCCAGGGCAGGAAGACATACAGTAGGGCATTCCTTGACTAAGATTTGATCAGTGCATCTAATCTACTCAATCCCCATTCTCTCCATCTGCTGAAAAATCTGCATGTTTTGGCATTTGCTTTGGTTGCCATCAGGCCCATAAAGGCAGGATCCCACCAGTCCACTATTTGCTGGAAAACTTCCTCACTGAGCTCCCATTCCCCTGGGTCCAATCTGTTCCTGCTGAGAAAGTCTACCTGGATGTTCTCGCATCCTGGTTGGATATTAGAATGATTGTTTGTAATCTGTAATGTTTTTGTTTACCTGAGCATGTATGTTATGTTGTAAGCCGCCATGAATTGTGAAGTGTGCGGCTAAGACATTTTAAATAATTAATAAAATGTACACTACTGGCACAACAAATTCTGTTCTGCCCAATGAGCAACCTTTCCTCATCCACTAGACGTGTACTGTACGTCCCTACCTGCTTAACATATGCCACTGCTGTGGCGTTGTCCAACAGAATCCTTTCCGCCTTTATCATAAAGTAGGCAGTACTCTAGGGCCTGCCTGATAGCCCTTGTTTCCAACATGTCTATTGACCAAGTTGATTCTTCCATTGTCCAGCCATCCTAAACTGACTGATTCTGACAGTGTGCTCCCCATCCGCATCTGCATGCATCCAAGGATATGATGATCTATTAGGGTGATTCCAGCTCTACTCATTTTGTAGATTCTTGGTGTTTAACCATCAGACCAGGCTTTCCTTCACTTGAGGTTAACAGGAGGCAGGCCTCAGAGTCCTGTGAAATGGGAGACCATTGAGAAAGGAGGGATTGGCATAGGGGGCACATGTGTGCCCTGGCCCAAAGGACTAAGTCTAAATGTTGACAGCATAAGTCCCCAGGAACTGAAGATAATTTTCCACAACTTGGGGGTTTCTTGCTCTGGAAGGCCCAGATGGAAGAGACCACCTTGACAATCTTATGAGTCAATGACACTCATACTTCCCTAGTATTGGAGATGGTCCCTAAAAGCTCTAGAGACTGAGAAGATGAAAGAATGCTCTTCACTTAACTCACAACCCAACTTAAAACGCTCCAGAAATTGACCACTGAAGCTTTCTGGCTTTCCTAGAATGTCTTGACTCTAATGAGCCTATAGTCTAGATACGGGTGTACCAATATTCCTTGCCTCCGCTACCACTATCATCACCTTGGTGAAAGTTTCAGGTGATCGCTAAATTAAAGGGCAGCACCAGACTGAGGTCGAATCTTAGCTCTGGGAAATTTGGGAACGAGAGATCTCCCACTAGTACAGACTGGTCTAGCAGGAAGAAAAGGAAGCAAAAATTAGCTATTCATCTCATGGAGTCAATTAAAAGTTTATAAATGCAAAGGTGAACACAGAGATTTGTCTATTAGCATCATCTGACCTTGTGTTAAACTCTCAAGAGGTCAATATCAAAAGCAGTTTTTCTGGCTAAATTCCAGACTTCGTCAGACAAACTGCAGGATTTTAAATCCTGCTGATCTGACTGTCCCGGACTTAGTTGGCTAACAAGTTTGATTAGTATGTCCAGGGTGCAGTGGAAGCATTCCAAGGAGGGGCCAATTATCAACTAAATCAGCCAGATAAATATTTTGAAGCTGATATAGCTGAATAACTATGACAGCTGGAGAGCAGTTCTAAATTAAGCAGATAAACTTACATGGCTAACTTTGACATAGCTAGCTATATCCATTTGCTGAATATCCCAGCAAAATTAGCCAGATATGTTTATCTAGCTAACTTTGGCCTAGATTCATCATTTTACTATAATTTTCACATGAATAGCACCTGCAATTTAAAAAAAGGGGTGTGGTTAGGGTAATTTGAGTTAACGCAGCACATGCTGAGAGAGAGAGAGAGAGAGAGTGAGAAAGACTCTTTATAAGGCTCTAATATTAGTCAACTATATCACTGTAGGAGGGTCAACCCAAGGTGAGGTTTT
Source organism: Rhinatrema bivittatum (assembly GCF_901001135.1). Classification (NCBI taxonomy): domain Eukaryota; kingdom Metazoa; phylum Chordata; class Amphibia; order Gymnophiona; family Rhinatrematidae; genus Rhinatrema; species Rhinatrema bivittatum. Next base: position 38,640,689 of record NC_042618.1, on the reverse strand, counting down.
GCTAGTGGTCTAAGGTTTGGGAGCCAGTTTTACATGCACAGTCAGAGGTACAAACAGCAAAGTACACACCAGTAAACATTAGATGTGATTTAGAATGAGGAAAGGCTACAATGTACTCTCGCCCTAGTTTGATGCACTCTCTACCTAGGTGCTATCAAGCTAGGGTGTAGAGAGTAGTTATTTCCAGCGTTAAAATGTACGATAACATGCATAACGCTATCGCACGCATCGTTAAAAACCCCTCATTTTCATAAACCAGCACAAACTCCTCTCCTTTGACTAAATTTTCAAAATTTGCATATGCATAGCAAGAAGCAAAAAATAACACATGCGTTATGGCATTATCACAGGAGCTAGGGCCCTATTACCCGTGATAACGCCCTAACGCATTTTGATGAATGACCCTATTTGGTTGCTAGCTGGCAGCTGAAAGTGGCCCCTCAATAACATATGTCTCTGCCCTTGCCACGCTGCTATCCTATCCAATTGTTTTGGAGAGTTGGGAAGAGGGTGATTTGTAACAGCCTTGAGTCGAGCCTATTTTGTTCAGATTTTTTGATGTATTTGTTTAGAAATGCTTTTAGTAATTATTTTTGTGTTTAAATATTAATTATGTTTATATTGATCTGTGTGCCTGAGCCTGGAAGCCAGCGTGGAGAGGGCGGCTGGCCCAGAATCCTCTGCTATCTTAGCCTATGTGACCTCCTGCAAGAATTCCCAGGACACCTGGACAGCAGTTGAAGCTAGTGCCATACTGTGATGCCTAATTATAGGGTCACACAAAAAGCAGGAGACAACGGTTGGAGCTTCAGGCTATACTGACACTATGGAGGCACTCTTTCTCAGGGGCATCTGTAAATACAGCCTAAGATATGATAATTGCCCTGACCAGCAAGATTCTAACAGAACAAAGGACTATCTAAAGGGGTGATAGTCCAATGTGGGGCCCATTTACCATCACTCTAAAGAGTGATGGTAAATGAGCCCCACATTGGAGAAATACTCAGGGTAGCTTAGAGATGATCTTATCATGCTGTTGACATGACAACCTATGTAAATTATTCTCTGGGTAGTCACGCACTTCTAGAATTTTCTAACCTAATGCTATATTGTATAAAAGAAAGGTCAATTCATGTATACAATGAGATGCTGGTAGTCAGTTTGTCAGAGACATGGCATCAGCATCTCCCAAGAATACTTACATTGATCATTAAAAAAATTACACTTTCTGCAAAATCTAAGTGTTCTTGTATCCCTGGACATAAGCGTTATAAATAATGGCTTGGTGCTTAACAATATTAATATTATGTAGCAGCTGGGCTGTTCCCCAGTGAGAGTGGGGAATGAGAATCAGTTGTGGAATAGGGTTATGGTTATTATTAGTTTATATTTGACTTTTTTTTAATTTATGAAGTATTTTAGAATTTGCATTGTATGAAATGCATTTTATGAATTATATTGAATTTTGCATGTTATGTACTATGGGGTCAATATACTTTATTCTTTGTCCAGCTAAGTTCCAGTTTTAAATATTCTGCAGTTCTGAATGGCTCAGATTTATCTGGCTAACTGTTTAGGAAGATATTTATTCTGCTGTAAGCTGGTCTGGGCAATCCTTAGGGAGTGGAACGGCAGGATAAACATGTAAATAGAAATATCACTACACCACAAACAAAGTTCACAGCTGATTTTTTAGATTCTGCTTTAACTCAAGGGTAAAAAAACCAGAAAAAGAATCCCTAAGGTCTTGGGGGTCTTTATACTCCACGAGTCTGATCTGCAGCACAAGCAAATGTCCCGAAAAACAATTATCCCCTTTCCTCACATAACTGTTTTCTGCATTCGCACAAGAGCATCTAAAAATCTCTTCATTCTCAGGTATCACTTTTTTTTTTTTTTTTTTTTTTTTTTTTTAAACATGGTACTTTCAGCAGTCTTTCAAACAGGTTGTATACTTCATACAAACCCTTTGGTCTTAATCCTTCTGGCCGATTGGAAATTCTTATAATGTCTCGATCTCCCTTTAAGAGAAAAATTTCATCTTCTGTACAAGACACAGATACAATATCTCCTGATCCTTCCAATCCGCCAATTACAGCCTTTAAAAGAGTGAAGGAAAAAAAAGTTAAGAATGCTATTTATGAAAAAAAGTCAGCAAGTCTTTCACAAAGAAAATCTCAAAATAACAGAAAAATCAAATATACAATACAACCTGCATTGATGCCAAAATGTAGAAGCAGAGCATACTAGTATGGAAAACTCTAGCTCTGCTCTGGCCATCACTGCCTGTTAGGGATAGATATCTTACTCACCAGTCTGAGCAGAATGGTCCAGCAGCACAGGAATGAATCCAATGCAATATTCATTCAATAGTGGACAATGTAGAGAACAGCCAAGCAGAATTCATACTTTTCTCAAAGGCATTAAAAAAAGCTTTTTGGAAGACTACATCTAAAAACAATTAAGACTATTTTTCATCGATTTACATAGTAAAAGCCGATCCAAAGATGGGGGAAATATCGTGAAATGTAGGAAGTACGCAATTGAGATATGTGGCAATAGAAAGTGGGCGCTGAGCTCGGGTGTATTATGTGGTAGTAGAGAGTAGATTGACTATTCAGAGATAGGAGCAGAGTTAGAGTGTACAGCCAAAGAAAGAGGCGGAGCTTAATTTCCATATGTGGTAGTAGAGCGTGGATTGGACAATACAAAGGGGGGAGGGGGGAATGGAGTGTGAGTTAGATGATAGAAAAAAAAAAAAGTCCAATTCACCCATCCAGTCTATTTGGTTATTCTTGTCCACACTGTCAAAGATATATCTCAGCTGCTAGTCATAAAGAGAGACTGCTTATAAGATCTTTCTCCTCATCCAAGACAGTTTTTTGCCATCTTCCTCTTTTATACTCCACCGTTCTGGATGGACAGACATACAAGATCCTCTCTTTACTTCATGACCTGCATCCTTCCCCTCCTATGTCCAACACAAAGCTTTGTAACAATCTAATAGCTACCAATACTAGGGTGGTTGTTGCATGAACATCTGGCCTCTAGGGCCCCTTGACTGCTCTGGATACTACTCTGCCACCACCAAGCTACTTCACCGATCTACTCGACAAGAGGCATGCACAGCCTGCCAGATAAATCTGGCTACCTGAGTGTTTGCATTTCCACCAGGACTTCTAGTTATTACTGAACTTGCGGCCTGCCAGACAGATCCAGCTGTGTGGCTCTCTGCGTTTCTACTAGGATTTCTAGTTATTACTATATTGCTATTTCTGAGGCTGTAGAATAAGCTTAGATACAGATTTTGCTGACAAGTAGATTTTATCTCCCTTGCATCTGTTACATGTAATTAGAATTATTGCAATAACAATCAAAGCTGTCTGATTATTAATTTATCTTATTCTTTTGCAATGCTGGAGATCTGGGGAACTGGGGATAAATGTTCATTATTTAATTAAAAGTTCTTATTAACTTCCTCCCCAATTCAAAACAGGCTGACCTACTGCATATAAACACTCACTCAGCTGAGGGTCTCTAACACAGCGATTCTCAACCGGTGTGGCACCAAGCACCAGCAGGTGTGTTGTGGCTCCTGGCGTCCCACTGGCCCGGTTGTACTTCCCTCCTCCCTTTTTCCAGCCCCCGCGGGCCAATGGGAAGCCTCCTTTCTTCCTGCCCCCACACCCCAATGGGAAGCCTCCTTCATTCTTCCTGCCAGTGGAATAGGAAGAAGGAAGGAAGCCTCTGATTGGCCAGTGAAGCAGGCAGGAAGAAGGGGCATTGCAAAGCCTGGTGGGTGGGTGGGAGGAATGGTAGCGTTGAACCCTGACGAAGCAAGGCAGCCACGGGAGCTCATCCCCATGGCGGCAAAGAGGAAACCCGACCAAGCAAGGCCATTACGGGAGCCCATCCCTGTGGCAGCGAAAAAGAAGGCCCGCCGGAATAAAGCCGCGGCGGAACTGGAGCCCATCCCTGTAGCTAAAGAAGAGGTTTGGTGGTGAGAGCTTGGGCGTGAGTGGGTGAAAGAGCATTTGTGTGTGATTGAGAGAGAGACTGGTCAGGAAGATGGTGTGTGAGTGAGAGAGAGAGAGAGAGAGAGACACCGAGACTGGTCATGCAGTCTAATTGGGGGGGAGGGGGGTGTGAGTAACTGGTTGTGGGCGCTAAGGAAGAGGACTGTGAGGACAGAGCTTCAGCAGCCTTTGCTGCTTCTGGTGAGTGCTACTGGTCTGGAAGGTAAAGGAGTAGGAGAGTTGCTGGAGAGGGTAAGTAAAGGTGGCTTTTTAAGTTTATTTTTCTTGATTGACTGCCATTTTAATTATTGAGTATTATGCGATGTCTGCTGTTTTGAAATATTTTATTGATATTTGGACATGTTTTAATAATTTTTATGAGTTTTTAATTGTTGGATATTATTCTGTTCAGCAGCTGTTTTGTAACATTTTTAGTATAGCTTTATAATTATTTCTGTTTGGAGCTCTATAGCAGCTTGGCTTATTCTGTTTTCCTAATAGGAAGTGTATTAGTGTTTAGGGCCTGGTTTTAATTTTTGTAGTGCTGCCTTACATAGATAGGGTTGTTACTGTAAGTGTGTTCCATGGGACTATGTTAAGTGTTATATTTCTCTTTCCATTTCTCCAGGTTTGCATTGCATACAGAGTGGCTTTTTTGGTTTTCCATTCCAGTTTCTGTCTCCATGTTTTGGGTATGTGACCGAGGGGAGGTATTTTACTAGCATGGAGGCATTTGTATCAATCTTATTTGTTGTGTTTTCTCAATAGGATATGCATTAGTGGTAAATTACTGTCTTTTCAAAAGGAAGGCTATTGTGCCTGGTAGTAAAGGGAGTTTGTTTTGCTTTTACTGAGATGTCATCAGAACCAGAATATCTTTTTTGTCTGGCGAGTTGTACAGGGTATTGCCTTAGTTCTGCTCTGCACTCATCATGTAGATGAGAGTATCCTAACCGCTCGGTGAAGCACGAGGGGGAGAAAACTCTTCAGCGCCAGACAGACCGCTCTGAGCTCTAAGCGATTGATCGGCCAGGAGGCTTGTAACCTTATCCACCGCCCCTGAACCAAACTCGTCTGGCACACCGCTCCCCAGCCGGAGAGACTGGCATCCGTGGTGACAACCACCCACTCTGGAATGTCCAAGGGCGTCCACTGTGCCAAGTGAAGCAGGACGAGCCACAAGAGCAGACTGTCCTTGACCAGCTGCAGGAGTGGGAAGACGATCTGGTACTCCTGAGACACTGGCTTCCAGCGGGAGAGTAATGCTCTCTGTAACTGACACATATGCGCAAAAGCCCAGGGAACCAGATCGATGGTGGAAGCCATGGAGCCCAGTAATTGTAGATAATTCCAAGCCGTGGGAATGGAGAGGCAAGAAAAGCGCTGCACTTGCGCTATGATCGACTGAGCCCGGTCTGGGCGCAGGAAGACCATGCCTACTGACGTGTCGAAATGGGCTCCCAGGAAGTCCAGAGTTTGAGATGGGGTAAGGCTGCTCTTGGTGAAATTGACAACCCAACCTAGAGATTGGAGCAGCTGTAACACTCTCTTGACCTCCCAGTGACACTGGCTCAAGGACTTCGCCCGGATCAGCCAATCGTCCAGATAAGGGTGAACCAATATTCCCTGTTGGCGAAGAGCCACCGCCACCACTACCATTATTTTCGTGAATGTCCGCGGAGTGGTCACCAGGCCAAAGGGCAGCGCCTGAAATTGGAAGTGCTGTCCTAGGATTTTGAAGCGGAGGAAGCACTGATGCGCCTTGTGGATGGAAATGTGTAGATAGGCTTCCATTAGATCCAGGGATGTGAGAAATTCTCTGCGGTGTACCGCCGCAATCACTGAGCGTAAGGTGGGGTACCTTGAGCGACTTGTTGACCCATCTTGAGATCCAAAATGGGGCGAAAGGAGCCCTCCTTCTTGGGAACCAAAAGTAGACTGAATAATGGCCGGACCCGACTTCCGTTGGTGGCACCTCGATGATCGCTCCCAGGGCGAGGAGTTTGTCGAGCGTCTGCTGCACGATGATTCGTTTTTGTGGTGACCCGCAGGGGGAGAAGAGGAATCTGTCCCTTAGGGGTCAAGCAAATTCTAATGCGTAGCCGTGCTTTAGAATATCTAAGACCCTCTGATCTGACGTGATCTTGACCCACTCCTCGTAGAAGAGGGAAAGCCATCCCCCTATCCTGGGGATCGGGGAGTGGGCCAGCCTGGCATCATTGCGAGGACTTGGAGGATGTTCCTGGGGTCGGGCCATCATGGGTCTGTCTCCGGCCTCGAAAGGAACGGGAGCAGGACTGGGAATGTGAAGAAGGCAGAGGGGTCGTCCTAGTAGTCCGTGGCCAATCTTCCGGAAGCCTATGTACCGCATTCTCTCCGAGGGACTTGATAATCTGGTCGAGATCTTCTCCAAAAAGAAATTTTCCTTTGAAAGGTAGCAAACCTAACTGTGATTTAGAGGAGGAATCCGCCAACCAGTTGCGGAGCCAGAGGAGGCGTCTGGCCGAGACTGCAGAAACCATGGATCTGGCCAGAACACAGAGGAGGTCATACAGAGCATCCGTTCCATAAGCTATGACGGCTTCCAGGTGGTCTGCCCGTTGCGCTTCCTCCGGAGGCAGGTCTTGGGAGCTGAGGAGTTGTTGAACCCAGCGAAGGCCCGCTCGTTGCGCTAGGGAGCTACAGATGGCCGCTCGAACTCCCAGCGCGGACACCTCGAAGACTCTTTTGAGATACACTTCGAGCTTCCTATCCTCCAGATCACGCAGAGCTGTACCTCCCGTCACCGGAATGGTTGTTCTTTTCATGACGGCCGAAACCGCCAAATCCACCTTAGGAACATTTAGCAGATCCAGGAAATCATCCGGGAGGGGATATAGTTTTTCCATTGCTCTGCTGACCTTAAGGGAGGCCTCAGGGGAGTCCCATTCCCTGGATAATAGTTTAAGAAGAGTAGGATGGGTAGGAAAGGACTTTGATGGAGGACGTAAACCTGCCAGCACGGGGTCTCCTTTTTCACCAGAGGAGTGGGCCCAGGTGGTTCCTGGGGGGCCCCAATATCCAACTCCTGCAGGATATGCGGAATAAGGGAGTGAGCTCGTCCCTCTGGAATATACGCAGAACTCTGGGATCGTCCCCTTCCAGGTGCGCCATAAGCAAAGGCTTCTCCTGATCTGGATCCGGAGTGTTATCAACACCCCCAACAGGTGGATGAACCAAATGAACCCTGGTGGCCCCCTGAGGGACTCCTGGTGCTCCTGCCCCGAAGCCCTCTACTCCCTGAGTGGCCCCCGCGGGAGGAGGATCCGCTATCCTGATAATCTTGGGAGGGGGCAGCCCTGCTGCTGGATCCAGAGGCTGGCTCATCCTGGCTAAGTAGGCATTGTGCAATAATAGCACAAAATCTGTGGAAAACGGAGGGGTCCCCAACCGGAGGACAGGATCCCAGAGGAGGCACCGGCGTTAAAATCGGGGGAAACGGTGAAAAAATCTCCTCAGGATCTCCTTCTGGGTTCGCAAGAGCAGCTGGCTCTGTATCCAAAATCGCCGCCGTTCCCACGCTAGGCGGGATCGGGGCCGGCCGCTGTATATCAGGGTGCGCCTGAAGGCGCGAAACTGAGCATCCCGCCAGCTGCGAGGTGCCCTCCCCACCAGGGAGGCACCTCGTACAAATTCCTTCGCGGGAGAGCCGCGATCCAGGCTCTCCGCACGGCAAACATCGATACGCTCTCAGCATGGCAGGAGAGGGGGAACCGCAAGGAAATAAGCTGCAAATGCCGTGAGTAGCGGGAAAACACCTCTGCTTAAAATTAAATCAATCTCCCTCACCGACCCAACCAGGAAGCCAGAGGAATGTACGTCTCTGAAGCAGGCTGCCCCAAGGAAAATGGCGTCTCGGGGCAGTGGGTCGGACCGCGGAAAAAGGGGGAGAGGTTGGAACCTCCAACATACACCCCCGGGAGAGCAGAGCTAGCGAGCTAAGCTGTGAAGGAAAGAACAAACCAAAACTTACCCCGTGCACAGCTAAAAGAGAAAGCAGAGAAGGAAGACTGTGAGAAATAACAGTTCGGGCTGCAAATTGGAAGATAATAGCTTTTTTAAACTACAAGAACTTGATCCATCCAACAAAGAAAAACAAGTAAGCTGAGAAATAGAGAATAAATCTAGCTTGAAGCAATGCCCTGGGAGGAGCAGAGGTTCCCGCACTCCTATCTGCTGGAGTCAGAAACATACCGGGGATTGACAGAGGGTGCCACTGGTTTAATAAAGCAGCACCCTTCAAAGCTTTGTCTGACTCCATCTGCTGGATGGGGGACATAACCCACCGTTTGGACTGATCCGGGTATGTACAGGGAAAGTGAGTTTGCTTTGCTTTTACTGAGATGTCATCAGAACCAGAATATCTTTTTTGTCTGGAGAGTTGTACAGGGTAATGCCCTAGTTCTGCTCTGCACTCATCCTGTAGATGCAGAGTGCATGTTTACATTTAGCTCCGTGTCGGTCAAATGTTCAGTGTGGACGAAAAAAGGTTGAGAACCAATGCTCTAACATATGGGGAGGTTTGTCTCTCCTTTGGGTCAGTACAAAACAATGCACACCCAGGATCAGAATGGCATCCAGCTAAGTGTGCACAGTGAAAAGCCCATAATATTAACAAGTTGAAAGGTTTTCCAGCTCACTTTCCTGGAGAAGTGAGGTAAAAATCACAAAGAGCTGAAGGAAAGTATTTGTTTTGTTTTTCATATCTGTGATGTTTAGCAAAGTTTCTTCAAACTGAATAGCTCTGAATGTCTATGTAGATTTTCCAAGGACAGAGCCAGAAACGCCATCAATAAGTTATAAACTCAGCAGATTACTAACTAATATATTTGTCTACTACAGTAATGTTACTTACCTGGTTTATAGTGTCTAACAAATAAATATTATATTCATCCCAGCTCAGCACCCATCCTTCCTGAAAGAAGCAGGATACAAGCCCAAGGTGTTTCTCTGACACAGTGAATTTCTCCACGTTCAGGGACTCCAAGCGAGGATACAACTCAAAGACTTCTACTCCCCCAGCCACTACATCTTTTAACAGGAAGGTGGCCTGTACGGTTCCATGGGCATCAGCTCTCCAGAGGCGCAGCCCCGGTCTTGCCGCATACAAGGCGAGATCACTCTGTTTGCACAGGCCTGGCATGAAACACGCTCCAAATTTCCCATTGCTGAAATAAAAACAGTGTATTTCATATTTACTTTTTATGGAAAACACAGTAAACCTAAGCATGAAGTATGTCACAGTGATCAACTCCGGCATTAGCTGAAGAAAAAAGGATTTCAATCCTGACCATGTTATGATCTGTGCAGCTAATTAGCAGCACGGTACTGGGGACTCTGTTTCCAAACAAGCCTGAGTCATCCAACAGGAGTCAGACCCTAAAGCCTACAATGGATCGATAGAACAGAGGGCCAGGAGTCCCAAATTCTGACTGTCTAAAGCTGTTTGCTATGAACATCTACCAGCTCTTTCTACCTTTCCCTCTAGGCAACATAAACTGACATTTCATTAGCATGGCTTACTCAAGAACACCCCTGGGCAGTACTACCTCTCTCAGTTTGACTTTCATATGTTCAAGGCTCAAAGAGAAAAGCAAATTAATTCTCTAAACATAAAGCTGTGGCTGGTGTAGACAAATCACAACACAAGAAGGTTAGCCACCAAGACCGGCACATAAAGATCACTATCCAGCTTTAAACCACCAAGCTCAGTAGAATGTTGTATCTCCATTTCTTACCTAAGCAATATAGGAAGCACATCTACAACCATAACAAATTGACAGAGTCCACCCAAGTGGGGTTGACAGTCTTAGTTTTGTCCACAGGGGAAATTAATGCCAATGATAAGGTGAAACCAATGCCAAATGATAAGGTGAAACTTAAGTGTACCTGTTAATTTCCTTTCCCTGAGTCTTGACAGGCAAGTCCAGATGGATGTATTTACAGTCCCTCACCAGCAAATGGAGGCAGAGAACACAAGCCTTTTCTGATGTCATATATCCCCATATAGACTGGGTTAGCAGGAATTACTGCCAGCAGTTCTTATCCAAGATTCTGCATGCTCTTAAAACCATTATCTCCCCCCTTACATACAATGTCTAACCAACAGGAGCTATAGAGGGTGAGAAAAAAAAATAAAGAACGTTAAAAAAAAAAAAAAAAAAAAGGAAAAGAAAACATTTCTTCCTTTACTCATCTGAACGCCCAACACAGGTTCTCCTGTTTATTCTTCTCCATTACATTCCTCACGTACACACTAAGGGAACTCCTTAAAACATATTTACTCTAAGCTTGACAACATAAAAATAACCTCAAAAAAAAAAAAAAAAAGAAAAAAAATTTCCAACCTGGCTTCTTCATGTTAACATTGTGGTCCCAGGCAGGTTCTGGACTGGTCTGTTAGGATTCAAGGAAATATAATTAAATTTCACCTTCTTTATCATCCTGCCAAAATCAGTCCAGATGGATGGGACATGCCAAAGCAGTGTCTACCCCAGATGGTGCCGAACGAGCCTCCCAGGCTCTCGGCCTCCGTGGGGATCGCCACTGCGGTAAATTAACATTTGAGGCATCACCAAGGTGCCCCCCCCCGGGAGGCAGTTGGAACAGATGCCAGCTCCCGCTCCCGCCTTCCCACAGGCGCTGCAGGACGCACCATGCAGCATGAGGAGGAGCACTAAAAATAGAAAAAGAGAGCCTGGTGGGAGGTACATCCACAGGAAGCCGGCAGGCAGCGATCAGCAGGGGGGGGGAACGAAGAGGTCCAGAGAGGTCTTTGGAGAGGAAGGCAAAGTAAAATTCTTTTTACCTAAAATGCACCTGTGTTTTATTTTATCTATTTATTTATTTTAAAGAAATAAAACTGGACCTGTCCCCCTCAGAGGGTGAGTGAACCGGGCTCCCTGGTATCACCCTCAGAGACTGCCAAGGAGTGCCGGTTACAGGGTTCTCAACCCTCTGCTCCTCTGCCTCAAATACCGGGGGGGATGGTCCCACCAGGACTTGCCAACCCCCGGGAGGCTTATAGTACCTCAATCTTCTTTTTGTTCCTTAATTTAGTCTTTTTTTTTTTTTTTAAAGAGGTTTCTAGCTAATCCAGACTGAAGGGATTTGCACCTCCACCATCTGCTGGAGACAGAGAAATACTGACGACCCTAGGTGGCACCTCAGGGTATAGGGCAGAGTCCGTTCAAACTTCTCTGTCTCCATCTGCTGGAGGGGAGGCAAAACCCAGGAGTCTGGACTGATCCAGGTATATACAAGGAACCTCATTTTGAGCTTCTAGTCCCTGTGGTGCCCTGAGTAAGTCCTTCCTGGCCACCTGTTCAGCTGCTCCAAAATGGCTGTGTTGGTACCTGCATCATTGCTTTTGGAAAGGTGCCATACCTGCCAGATCAATGCTTCCTAAATTTCCTAAAGTGTGCCAACACCTCCCTGAGGTCCCCCTGCCTTTATCTTCTGGCAGTTTCTGTAATCTGGACCCCCCTAGATCCTTCACTAGCTTTTATCACTCCTTTCTAAACAATAAATGACCTACTCAGACAGGTTTCTGAAGCAGAGTCCACTGCCCAATTTCCTTAACCACAACAACTCCTAGCTGAAATGTCTGTCTCTATCTGTTTTTCTGAGATCCTGATTAAATACGAGGTGTCCACCAACAAAGTCGCTCCTAATTTGAACCTTGTCGTTTCCCTTCCCAGGGTATCTTAGGCTCTCTCTGAATCCAGCTGGCCTTGTTGAGCCCATTGTATCAGTTGTCTAGCCACATACCCCTACAGATCGCTGCCTGCAGGAAGAGACTGGTTGTCTCAAATGATCTTTTCAAGAACGACTCTCTTCCAATCTTGGAGATCCCTCAGCAGTGCAACCCCCTCAACTAAGATTGTTGTCCTTTTAGCGATGGTAGCTACCAGTGCGTCCATCTTCAGCAAACGAACAATTAGTCTACTTCTTCTTTCTGGATGGGGTAGAGTTGGAGCACGACTTTCCTACATTTGAGGGTGGATTGAGGTTTCTTCCATTCTACCATAATCAGCTGCCATAATCAGAATTTGAAAAGAAGTTGGCTGTAGAGGCAAAAACTCACAGTAAAAACTTTTTAAAATATATCCGAAGCAGAAAGCCTGTGAGGGAGTCAGTTGGACCGTTAGATGATCGAGGGGTTAAAGGGGCACTTAGAGAAGATAAGGCCATCGCGGAAAGATTAAATGATTTCTTTGCTTCGGTGTTTACTGAAGAGGATGTTGGGGAGGTACCCGTAATGGAGAAGGTTTTCATGGGTAATGATTCAGATGGACTGAATCAAATCACGGTGAACCTAGAAGATGTGGTAGGCCTGATTGACAAACTGAAGAGTAGTAAATCACCTGGACCAGATGGTACATACCCCAGAGTTCTGAAGGAACTAAAAAATGAAATTTCAGACCTATTAGTAAAAATTTGTAACTTATCATTAAAATCATCCATTGTGGCAGTGACTGTTGGCTGAGAGAGAGCACCTGGAGAGCTCCTAATTTCCCTGCAAACCTTTTGCCTGCTAGCCCCGACGTCATCGGGAGGGCCGAGGAGACGCCATAAGAACGGCGTCGGTGAGGTTCTTACTTGCAGTGACTGTTGGCTGAGAGAGAGCACCTGGAGAGCTCCTAATTTCCCTGCAAACCTTTTGCCTGCTAACCCCGACGTCATCGGGAGGGCCGAGGAGACGCCATAAGAACAGCGTCTCCTAGGCGCGCCACTGCCGCCGGCGCGCCGCCAAAGCCGCGCGCGCAGCTTTGCTCGGCTTAGCTCGGTGTGAGAGGTTCGAGGGGGAACTCCGTCAGACGTCACTGCCACAGAGGCAAGTACTTCAACATTGCGGCGAGAACGATTGACTGTTAGTATATATATAGAATTGTTTCATTTCTAAGATGCCACCCAAACGGAAGGGGAGAGTAAGGGTTTTCCATCCCTACCCCCTCCGTCTCCAATACAGCAAGAAATCGTTCGGTTTCTATCTGCACCTGCACCTTATCCAGGAGCTAAGGACACTGCTGGTTCAACATTGTTGGGAGACAATGTGGGAACCTTAGAGGAGGCATCTCTGAGCCCACATCTTGATATTCCACCAAGCAACAGGGTGGCAGAAGCCTCTACATGTGGCTCCCTAGAGGATTCCAACTCTCTTGAGCAGGGAGCTACTAGTAGAACCATCGGAGGAAGTGAGGGGATAATACTAGAGACAAGAGAACAGGCATCAGCAGGTGGCCATATAGAGGTTTTGAAGCACCCTGCGGTGGTAACATTGGAGCTGATATGGGACTTGATAGCAAAAATATCTGTGGATATTAAAGAGCTTGAGAAAAAAGTGGAAGGAGGGACAAGGAATAATCAACAGGAATTATTGGAAATCCGAGATTCTGTTAAAAACTCTGAATTAAGGATTAAAACATTAGAAGAGAAAGATAAAAAGAGCTTAGAATTTCAGTCATTAGTAGTTAAAGACAGAGATTCATTGTCCAAGCGTATTGAATTATTTGAAAACAATAGTAAGCGTTTAAATTTACGCCTGCTTAACTTTCCAAGGATAGTTGGGCAGGTTCCAATGGAAACGCTGAAAAAGTTCTTTGTGGAAGTTTTGCATATTTCTGAAAATGAATTTCCTTTAATAAGTTATTGCTACTTTTTTCCAAAAAAAAATCCAAATTTAAATGAAGAGGAGATGCCTTTTCAAGGTGATCTCACTAATTTCTTAGAGAGTACGAATAATCAAGTAATAGATAGGGGACTGCAGGTTGTTTCCTTCATGAACCTGTTGGATCTGAACAGGGTTATGAAGCAATACTTCAGCAATTACCCTGTAACATTCTATGACAATTTGGTAAAAATTTTCCCAGATTTATCTATTGCCACTCAATCAAGAAGGAGAGAATTTCTGGTGTTTAGACAGGAATTATTGGCATTAGGATTTTCATATACCTTGAGATATCCTTGTAAATGTGTCATTAAAAAACAACAGGACACCTTTATATTCTTCAATCCAGTTGATTTAAAAGCTTTTGTTGAACAAAAAAAGAGTAGCTACACTACCTAATCAGTCCAATGATATAACAGAATGATTGCAGGATAGCAATGTTGAATTTAACTTCTTTTTTTCTTCTTATTTGATAACTCCCTAATATTTCCCTTGCCTCTGAAACAGATGTATGGATGAATAAATTTTCTTTTGGTTATGTCATAAATTAGATTAATAATATGTTACTTAATTATCTATGATTGTATTGGAGAACAGTAGTTATGGTGTAATAACAATGTTTTACCTGTCTAATATTGAAAATCAATAAAAATTTAAATGATAAAAAAAAAATCATCCATTGTACCTGAAGACTGGAGGATAGCAAATGTAACCCCAATATTTAAAAAGGGCTCCAGAGGCGATCCGGGAAACTACAGACCGGTTAGCCTGAATTCAGTGCCAGGAAAAATAGTGGAAAGTGTTCTAAACATCAAAATCACAGAACATATAGAAAGACATGGTTTAATGGAACAAAGTCAGCATGGCTTTACCCAGGGCAAGTCTTGCCTCACAAATCTGCTTCACTTTTTTGAAGGAGTTAATAAACATGTGGATAAAGGTGAACCGGTAGATGTAGTGTACTTGGATTTTCAGAAGGCGTTTGACAAAGTTCCTCATGAGAGGCTTCTAGGAAAAGTAAAAAGTCATGGGATAGGTGGCGATGTCCTTTCGTGGATTGCAAACTGGCTAAAAGACAGGAAACAGAGAGTAGGATTAAATGGACAATTTTCTCAGTGGAAGGGAGTGGACAGTGGAGTGCCTCAGGGATCTGTATTGGGACCCTTACTTTTCAATATATTTATAAATGATCTGGAAAGAAATACGACGAGTGAGATAATCAAATTTGCAGATGACACAAAATTGTTCAGAGTAGTTAAATCGCAAGCAGATTGTGATGAATTGCAGGAAGACCTTGTGAGACTGGAAAATTGGGCATCCAAATGGCAGATGAAATTTAATGTGGATAAGTGCAAGGTGATGCATATAGGGAAAAATAACCCATGCTATAATTACACAATGTTTCCATATTAGGTGCTACAACCCAAGAAAGAGATCTAGGTGTCATAATGGATAACACATTGAAATCGTCGGTTCAGTGTGCTGCGGCAGTCAAAAAAGCAAACAGAATGTTGGGAATTATTAGGAAGGGAATGGTGAATAAAACGGAAAATGTCATAATGCCTCTGTATCGCTCCATGGTGAGACCGCACCTTGAATACTGTGTACAGTTCTGGTAGCCACATCTCAAAAAAGATATAATTGCGATGGAGAAGGTACAGAGAAGGGCTACCAAAATGATAAGGGGAATGGAACAACTTCCCTACGAGGAAAGACTAAAGAGGTTAGGACTTTTCAGCTTGGAGAAGAGACGACTGAGGGGGGATATGATAGAGGTGTTTAAAATCATGAGAGGTCTAGAACGGGTAGATGTGAATAGGTTATTTACTCTTTCGGATAGTAGAAAGACTAGGGGGCACTCCATGAAGTTAGCATGGGGCACATTTAAAACTAATCGGAGAAAGTTCTTTTTTACTCAACGCACAATTAAACTCTGGAATTTGTTACCAGAGGATGTGGTTAGTGCAGTTAATATAGCTGTGTTTAAAAAAGGATTGGATAAGTTCTTGGAGGAGAAGTCCATTACCTGCTATTAAGCTCACTTAGAGAATAGCCACTGCCATTAGCAACGGTAACATGGAATAGACTTGGTGTTTGGGTACTTGCCAGGTTGTTATGGCCTGGATTGGCCACTGTTGGAAACAGGATGCTGGGCTTGATGGACCCTTGATCTGACCCAGTATGGCATTTTCTTATGTTCTTAAAATGGCTGGGTGAAAAGGAAAGGCCCTAGGGAGCTTCCTAATGCCCATTAGTATGGGATCCCCCTTAGGGGCTCCCTCAGCCTTTGGCTTTTCTGAGAACCTCAAGGACTAGAATATCCTCAAAATGAACATATATCTCTTCATCTCTAAATATTCTCAGCACCGCATCTACCCCCCTCTGCCCCCCAATGCTATCTCTGCATCTTCCCAACCTTCCTCTTGCAACTCTCCGCCAATTCCCAATAGCCCAGACTGCCTACCCCATGATGATCCTGAGCAGGCCAGGGAGAACTCCTAAAAGACCCTAAAAAGAGCAGGGTAAGAACTTACTTCCTGTTCCTCTCCGCAGACCTCAGGAAAAAAAAGTGGACTTTCTGGTGACCTGTTCCTTCCCCTCTTCATCTCGCAATCGACGCTTTCAGTGGATGCTGGTGTGCCTCAGAATCCTCTGTCATCTGGCTTAGAAGGGCTGCAACTGTGTCTCCATTTGCCCATCTTCCCAGTAGCACAGTTAATTCTCCTGCACAGGCTTCTTGCCGTGCTAGCATCTCCTGCCCCCTTCCCCCAATGCTGCAGAAGTCCTGTTCCGGCCGATCACAGTTCCTGAAAAAGGAACCTGCACCAAGCTCTACTGCTGGCTCCCACAAAGCAAATACTTCCTCCCCCTTTCTGCCATGTGGTACAAAGTAGATAGGGGGGGGGGGTTCTCAGAAGAAACTGAGCCTTCTTTGCTGGACCACAGAGATGCCATAAGAATAACGTCATGCTTGCTTTTTTCTCTTTTTTTTTTTTAAAAGGGCAATTTTATGCTCCACTGATTTGACCAAGCCTGAATGGGAACTGGTTTTTGGTTTTTTTACGTAAGAGCAACCACTGCTGGCTATTGTCTGTAGATCTCCTTTTTAGGGGGAGGATGGGGGCTCTTGGTTCTGGTTGTCCTAGAAAGAACTATAGGGTAGAAGCCAGACAACCTAAATAAGGATGTGCACAATTGAACCCAAGCCTGCAGCCATGCACAGACTAAATCAAAGTGCAGGCCTGAGCAATATACGTGATGATCTTGGCAACTTCACATAAAAGACTGTGACACCACAACTCCCTATCAGACATTTGTCTACACCTCTTCATGTGCTAATACACCTC
This sequence comes from Rhinatrema bivittatum, assembly GCF_901001135.1. Taxonomy (NCBI): domain Eukaryota; kingdom Metazoa; phylum Chordata; class Amphibia; order Gymnophiona; family Rhinatrematidae; genus Rhinatrema; species Rhinatrema bivittatum. The sequence goes on along the minus strand of NC_042618.1, from coordinate 38,623,617 downwards.
AGACACATGAACTGCTGAGCATGTCCTTGATGGAAACTTTGTATCTAGCCATGAAACTAAGAAGTGGGTATTGTTCAGCAAATGTCCGCTAATGAACCTCATTACTAATAGTGAGAATATTCACATACATCTAGATTCCGAAAATGACATCAGCAGTCCTCCAATTCTATGTCTACAGATGGTGGTGACATCCAATCAAGACAATGTTGGATCCTATGAAACTGTATATACAAGTTCCAAGCAGGTACAAAAAAGAATGCAAATCTGAAGTACATAGACTGCAGAACCTTTTCTTGTGTAACTTTTTTCCCAGGGGAACTTTTTCTAAGAACTTCTTTCCCAGAACTTTTAATTGTTGCAGTTCACTGCCCCTGTGATTGAGCAAGCTTAAGACTGTTGCTTTCTCAGCACAGCCTACTCTATTAACCTTGGCGTAGCTGCCTTGTCATACTTGTCAATTTTACCTATGACAGAACTTTGACAAGGCAAGGCCTTCTTTACCCTGTTCTTATTGATATACCTCACAGAGACATCTGTGAGACCTCTGGGTACATAAGAGGTTGCCATACTGGGTCAGACCAAGGGTCCATCAAGCCCAGCATCCTGTTTCCAACAGAGGCCAATCCAGGTTACAAGTACCTGACAATTACCCAAACACTAAGTATATCCCACACTACTGACACCAATAATAGCAGTGGCTATTCCCTAAGTCAACTTGATTAATAACATTTAACAAGAACTTATCCTAACCTTTTTTAAATCCAGCTACACTAACTGTCCTAACCACATCATCTTTCAACAAATTCCAGAGCTTAATTGTGCATTCAGTGAAAAAAATGTTCATGCTTATTTTTCATGACAGCACTTTCCTTTGTAAAACTTAGAAACTTAAAAACTAAAACTACAGTTACGGTATTAAATCTTGCAAACCAGATCAGGTTCTTAGGAGGAGTGTGGAATGAGAGTTGTTTTAGAAATATCTCATGTGACCACTGGTCTATAAGAGACAAAGATAGAATCATTCAGCAAGCATGGAGTTGGATTCTTAGTCATTCAACACATTGCAAATTTATAATTTTTGATTATGGCTGAGATCCAAATTGTTTCCCTTAATGTTCGTGGGATATCGTCCCCAGTGAAGAGGACCCGGATCTTACAGTTTCTCAGGCAGAAAGGCGCACAAGTGGCTTTTTTTTTTTTTTTTTTTTACAGGAGTCACATCTAGTAGCCAGCGAACACGCAAAGCTAAAAAGGAACCTGGGTGGGGCAGGATTATGCAGTATCTTTCTCCTCAAAGAGCAGAAATGTCTGTGTACTTAACCATAAGAATTTTCCTCTGCAAGTACATAGATTCTTCTGTGAACCAGATGGTCGCTTTATAATGTTAGAATATAGCCTGTATGGGAGTTTGCTCACACTAGTAAATGTTTATGGTCCAAATACAGGGTAACTGGATTATTATAAGAAATTCCAGGAGGTAATTGCCCAGTTTGCTATGGATCGTGTCTGTATGGGAGGGGACTAGAATGTATGTTTAGACCCAGCGCTCGATAGGACAAGTACTCGACATGGGCCAGACGAAAGTGGGAAAGGGTTAAAGGACTTAATGCAGACTTATGACCTCGTAGATATATGGAGGGAGCAGAACCCGGGGGCTAGAGATTATACTATTTATTCCCCCAGATTTTTGTCCTACAGCAGACTCGATTATTTTTTATGCAGTCGGGGATTTCCTGGTCCAGCTGGTGAGTCGGATATCCTGGGTTGTACTATTGCTGACAAGCACACAATTTCCTTGGCATTTCCAATAGTGGGGGAGGGGCGGAGCTGCAGGTGGCAGCTAAATACGTCCCTACTGGGATGTGCTGATTTCCGCCATGGAATCTGTACTCTCATGGAAGAGTTTGCAATACACAACCCAGCAGTATATTTTAACCCCTCTTCACTGGGAATCCTTAAAGGTGGTGATTACGGGTTATATTACTTCTTACTCCAGTCATATCAAGAAACAAAAGTGGAGAGATCGGGATGATTTAGAGCAACAGATCAAAGCTTTAAAGGATAAACACAAACAAGACTGTTCTAAAATTACATTTTTTAGTTTGACCCTACTTTGGAACTGGCTTAAAACCCTGCAGGTAGATGAGGTGGAAAAATCTATTAAATTCTCGAGACAGATATTATGAGCATGGTAATAAGGTAGGCTCCTTGTTAGTGAAAGCAACATGGCCCATAAACCAAACCTCATTAATTTAAGGTATTATTCATTTGCTTCATCAGATTAATGACATTTGTGCCTCTCATTTTGCCAAATTCTATACAGCAACATCCGTGCCAGATAAACAGGGGGTACAGAACTTTTTAGCTCCTCTAAGATTGCCAAAGATACCTGAGGCAGATACAATAAGGCTCTCTTCAGAAATTACCACGGCTCTGAAGGTATTGATGGGAGGGAAGAGTCTGGGACCGGATGGATATCCCTTAGAATTCTACAAAGGTTTTGCGGAGGAGCTAGTCCCTAGATTGGTAGAACTGTTTAACTATCTGCAAACTCCCGGGGCCAAGGTGGGATCCCTCACAGAGGCATTGATAGTGTTGATACATAAAGCTGGGAAAGATCAACTGGACTGGTCTCATATCGCCCTATTTCACTCATGAATATGGATATTAAGATTTTGGCAAACATTTTACAGTTAAGGCTGGAGGATATTATCCCTGATTGGTACATCCCGACCAGACAGGGTTTATTAAAGGGAGGTATCGGTACATAATACATGGCGCTTGCTAAATGTGCTACTTCGGGCTAAACGGAATTCCGTGGCGGGGGCAGCGATTTCTATGCTTGTAGATAAAGCATTCGATCAAGTCTCGTGGCCCTATATGTTTTCAACATTAGAGCAGTTCGGCTTCCCTGCAACCTATATCTCTCCTGGCTTCAAGCCTTGTATGCTGACCCAGAAGCGAGGGTTTGGACCAATGGTATATCATCTCAATCTTAAAATGAGGAGCGGGACACTAAACAGGGGTGCCCTCTCTCTCCACTACTTTTCGATCTTGCGGTGGAACCACTTGCTCAGGTGGCTCGAATGTCACGGGAGATAAGAGGGTGTTGTGTGTCAGGGAGTTACGCATAAAATTTCATTATATGCTGATGACGCGCTGGTGTACCTCACTAATCTATCCCACTCCCTCCCAGCGCTGATGAGATTAATTATTAATTTTGGCAATTTCTCAGGCTCTCTCATCAATTTCCAAAAGTCTGAACTGATGTTCTTGGGTCCCCCACGCAGACAGCTGCCAGAGGCTCAACTCTTTAGGCAGGTCGACACAGGATTCCGGTACCTAGGTAGTTTGATATCAAGGAAGTACTCCAATTTATATGGGGATATTATGTTCCTATCCTTAAAAAAATTAAGTTAGATCTAAGACACAGGACATCCCTTCCCCTATCCTTGGTGGGTAGAGTCAATTTGATTAAGATGGCTATTCTGCCGAGATTGATATACCCCTTTATGCATCTTCCATGTGATGTACCAAATATGACTTTTCAACAGCTATGGGGGGACCTGTCTAGTTTCATCTGGCAGGGGCGACCACCGCATCTAAAGTATGATTTGCCTGTCGCCTAGCCTGTCTTCAGACATAGGTAGGCACAGCATTCTCTAGAGGAAGATGGGGTACAGGAGCGCAGCCTGGCCTCCCTCCTGCACATGCCTAAATCAGCTGGGCATTATAGACGGGCAATCCGCAAACACCCCATTGTCACCCATACTCTTAGGGTCTGGAGGGCGGCCACCTGTAATTTTTGCCTTCAAGCAACTAGTTGGTCATACCTCACCCTCTCTGGAACGAAACCCTCATCTCTCATTACACACATTCTCCCCTGATATTCACATTTGAGCCTCGGCGGGATTTAGGTTTTTGGGCCAGCTGGTGGATGATGGTCGAATTAAATCTTTTAGAGAACTGAGAGAGGATTTTGGTATTTCCGCTTCGACCCGATATTTATATTTTTGTATACGGAAAGAAATCTCCGCTATAGCACGAGACATGCTAGAAATCAAGGAGGCTGAGGGGACAGAGGGTTTACCAAGTTGTAGGAAACCTTCTCATTTTATAGCGGTTTTGTACAAAACCTTTCGGGCCACTCTAAGTGCAAAGACAACCACTCCTAACCTTATTAGGCTATGGAATGAGGATCTAAATTTGACATTGGAGAGCAAAGAATGGAAGTCTATATGGAGAGCCTCACGTCGTATTACATTGTGTTACAAGGGACAAGAGATGCAATATAAACTATTGAATAGAATATATCATACCCCAGCTTTTTATGCTGTTTAGTAATGTTAATGATTCCTGTTGGAGGGACTGTGGTTCTTTGGGGACCTTTTATCACATCTTACAGTAGCTCATCAATGGAAAGGATCCCTCACTATTTCTCTTTGGGAAGTCAAGTTATTAGATATTGCACTTTTGGAAAAGCTGACCCTCTCTTTACAAAATCAAAAGAGAAATATCAGGCAATCTGGGGGGTCTACTGGAAGTGGAGGGAAGGGAGGTAATGATGATATGTAGGGGGATTTCTAGGTGGCAAGTACAGTGGGGTTCCTAGGCACTGTAATAATTGTATTGTCACATGTGAACTGTTGTATGCTTTATAATTATGCAATTCCACACATTGTATTGTCTGAAAACAATGTTTATAAATAAAGAGTTTAAAAAAAAAACTTGCAAACCATTATGCTGCTAGAATAAAAATAATTGACTACCTCACAAAAGATGTAAGCTTCTGCTCCTTTAAAAACTATTGAATTTGTATCGCAGGTTATCACTTAAATCAGATAACCATTTGTAGTCATAATATACTCTAAATTACTCTTTCGCGCCATCGTCCTATCGCTCTTATTCTTCCTGCTATTCTCATTTCCGGTACACCATCTGCTCGAGGCAGAAAACTGCTGACAGTCTGAGTCTTTCCTACTAACCCAGACTATTTAGGGATACATGACATAAGAAAAGGCATGTGTTCTCTGCCTCCATCTGCTGGTGAGAAAGAGTAAACCCATCCATCTGGGCATGATGATAAAAAAAGAATACAGATTACCTTTTTCTTGGCTGGGTTCCAATTGGCTTGACCGACTTTTCTTCGGTATAAAAGAGCAGGCTTCTTTGTAAAGTGGAAACAAGAAGCACTTTCTGGTTGTAATCCAGCTGTACAATTGCAGATGGCTCTTCCAAAACCAAACTGGGATTGCAAGAACCCTGAAGAAAATATGATATATGGCACTTTTCCATACACAAAGATTACTAACTTATTCTGGAACTAGAGATAGGAAATAGCTAGAAAAATATTCCATATAAATGTTTCCTGTAACCATATTTTTATTAATTTCTCATCATAATAATTACTTGGTAGTGGGAATAACTGAACAAAGGCCATTGTAACCAAAATACATGCAGTGGCACTGTAAGATTAAACTTGCAAGTTTGAAATAAACACAGCTGTACATACAGCCTATTGCCATTGTATAATGCATGGGTTCTCACCTAACTAGTCAGGTACATAAATATCTACACAATGAATATGCATGAGATAAATTTACATACAATGGGAGCAGGGCATGCAAATCTCTCTCATACATATTCATTGTGAATATCCTGAAAATGTAAGTGGCTACATGGGTCCCAAGGACCAGGTTAAGAACCCCCGCTATAACAGAGGATCTGCTTATAAGAGTGCTGAAGACCCTTGCATTCAGTCTAACGTTTCTTTCATCAAAGGAGGGATTTCCAACATCAGAGTTGGAAAATATTTTAAATTCAACTGAAAGAAGATAAAGTGCTTAGTTCTCTTTTATAGAAATTTAGATTTCACATGCAATATTTCAAAATTTTACAAAAAAAAAAAAAAAAAAGTTATGTAAGACCAGTGATTATAATTAATTGAGCAGTTACCAAATGCCTTAGCATTCCAAAAAATAAAAATAAAAAACTTTGGAACATTGGTAAGCAAATGTATACCACTTAGACCCAGTGGCTTGTATTCAACTCCTTAAAAGTCAGTAAATTTGTGTGGATTACAAATTATACAGATTTTTCTAGACAGTATGTTTATTGCAAATTAGTATGCTCTTAATGAATTGTGCCTTTGAAAATTTACTTTATTTCTCTGCATTTTTTGTAAAATAAAAAACTGAAAAATGCTGCTTGTATAAGTATTCAGGCTCTGTACTATGGAAGCTCCAAGTTTACACAGATGAAAGATATTGCCCTAACAATTAGCTTCTAACTGTGAATCATTAAAAAAGGTCAGCTTTTCTAGATAAAAGACCCCCTAATTACAGTACCATTAGTCATACTATGAATCTGAAGACCAAAGAGCATTCTAAGGAAATTAAAGTTATAAAGAAGCACAAGGTAGGAAAAGGTTACAAAAGAATATCCAAGTACTTGGAAATCCCAGTGAGCACTGTTGGATCTTTTGCGAGGAAATGGAAGCTGCGTCATGCCACCCATACACTGCCTAGATAAGGCTGTGCCTCAAAACTCAGCATAAGAGCAAGGATGAGACTTGTGAGGGAAGCCACAGAGAGGCCACAAATCACTTTGAAGGAGATACAGAGTTCAGTGGCTGAGACTGGAGTGGATGTGCACCAGTCAACCATATCAAGAGGCCTGATTACAAATGGCCTGCATGGAAGAGTGGCTCGAAAGAAGCCATTATTGAAGAAAAACCACATCAAAGCACATCTGGAATTTGCCAGAAAACATCAGTGACCCAGCTAAAATGTGGGATAAGGTTTTGTGGTCAGATGAGACAAAAATGGAGCTTTTTGGACAAAATTCAAAATGTTACAAGTGGCACAAACCTAACACTACCCATTCTTCAGCAAACAGCATCCCAACAGTAAAGTCTGGGGGTGGCAGCATCATGTTGTGGGGATACTTTTCCTGAGCGGGGACTGGGCATCTTGTTAAAATTGAAAAACAGATGGATGGTGCAACATATGTGGAGATAGTGCAAGACAACATGCTTCAGTCTGTTAAAAAATTAAAACTTGAGAGAAAGTTCACTTTCAGCAGGACAATGACCCCAAGCACAAGACCAAAGCAACACAGGAGTGGTTGATCAATAAAAAAGTGAATGTTCTACAATGGCCAAGTCAAAGGCCAGTTCTCAATCTGTGACACTATTTGAAAATTACAGTCATAAGCATCATCCAAATAACCAGAACAACCTGGAGCAAATCTGCCATGAAGAATGGGCAAAAATCACTCCCAGCATGCAAAGCTTACCCCAACAGTCAAAGTTGTTATTGCAGCAAAAGCTGGTTCTAACATGTACTAGTCTGAAGGGGTTGAATACTTATGCATGCAGCATTTTTCAGTTTTTTATTTTATTTTACAAAAAAAATGCAGAGAAAGGAGAAATTACTATTTACCTGATAATTTCCTTTTCTTTAGTGAGGACAGGTTAATCCACACCAGTGGTTTATGCACCTCTTTCCAGCATACGGAGTCGGAGCAAAGCCGACGTCACGGTACATACACACGCCAGTATTCTCTACAAAAGCCAACTGTAAACAACTAAAGAATACATGATCATTAGTATTAAGACAATCATTCAAACACTCAGTTATAACAGGAAAACACTGAGGTCAGACAAGGAGTGTAATATCACTAATCTAGGAACTGGATCTGACCCCAGTAATCACCAGACGCAGTCACTCAGGAGAAAAATAGCACCACCATGCAGCAGCCAAGGGCAGGAAGTTGGATTAACCTGTCCTCACTAAAGAAAAGGAAAATATCAGGTAAGTAGTAATTTCTCCTTTCTTAGCATTTGAACAGGTTAATCTACACCAGTGGGATGTATCAAACACAATGAGAGGCTGACCACGGTCCGATCAATTATTCAGGTGTGAAGGCTGCATCCTCCCAGGACTGACATACCCAGAAGATAATGCCTGGAAGTTGTGTAAGACAAACACATTGCAGCTTGGCAAATCTCGATGGGAGACACCCATCTAATCTCTGCTCATGATACTGCCTGAGCCCTAGTGGAATGAGCGCTAACATCAGCATCCACATACGCGACAGTGATAATCTTCTTCATCCAGCGGGCTTTCATTGCCCGCGATAGCGGCTCACCCTTTTTCTCCCACTGTGGAGTATAAACAGCCAATCAGTCTTCCTGAGAGGTTTAGAAACTTCCAATACCACAAGATATGCCACTTGACACCCAAGGTCCAAAACAGATTATATTCATCCACTTCTCTCTCCCTGCCCAGAGTCAGCAGGTATTAACTGATTCTATTGAAAAATCTGAGACCACCTTTGGCCAAAAGTGCAGAACAGTTCGCATCTGGACCACTCCCGGAGATACCTGCAAGACGGTTCCTGGCAAGGCAGAACATCGTCCTCTAGTAAGAAACCTCAGAAAGAGGCTAAGCAGTGGTCGAAAGGTGGGACCCAACAGAATTCCAGAACCAGATTAAGACACCAGAAGGATACCAGCAACCACAAGGGGGCTGGAAGATGCTTCATCCTTTTCAAGGCCTGCCACAAACGGATGGGCCGATATTCACCATTCACTGGACCTTGAAACAAGCCAGAGTCGCCACCTGTACCTGCAAGGAATTAAGGGCCAGGTCCTTACACAACCCATCCTGCAAAAATCCAATCTGAATGGGATTTTAACCGAATGAGAATGAACCCCCTCGTTCCTCACACCAAGCCTAAAAATTCATCAAACATGAACATAGGCTAAGAAAGTGAATAACTGTCGCACTTGAAACAAGGTGGAAAATAAAGCAGTGGCCTACCCACGCTTCAGCAACCAAGCCTTCTCAAGGGCCACATTGTAAGACAAAAATCAAGATGGATCTTCAAGAAGAATAGGCCTCTGCCACAGCAGATCCCTGTGGACCAATAATCGAAGAGGATATTCCACCATGTGTCTTCATAGATCTGCATACCACAGCCTCCTGGGCCAATCTGGCACCACCAGAAGTACCAACCCCATGTGAGTCTTGAATTCTCAAATCATTCTGGCCAACATGGCCCATGGGGAAAAGGCATATAGAAGCTTGCCTCCCAGCCCCTCCTGCACAAGAGCATCAATGTTCAAAAACTTCAGATCTCACCTAGAACTGAAGCGAGGAATCTTCACATTACATGATGTCGCCAGCAAGCCTAGAAACTGGAGGTCCCAGAGGCCCACTATGAGCTGGAACACTTTGTTGTACCATTCCCTATCTCCTTGATTCAGACTCTGTCTGCTGAGAAAGTCTGCTCTTACATTGTCTTTTTCTGCAATGTGCAAGGCTGAGATCTTTTGAAGATGTACTTTTGCCCATTCCATGAATTGGGCTATGTCCTGTGATACTTGCTGGCTCTTGGTTCCTCCCTGTCGATCGGTGTAAGCACATATCATCACATTGGCATTATTCAGACCACTCGACCCTGCAAACAACTGCCGAATAGCCAGCATGTCAACTAAATTGCACAGGCTTCCAGCCGACTGATGCTCCAGGGGTACTTCTTTGCACTGCAATGCCCCTGCGCTTTCAACTCCTGACAGTAAGCTCCCAACCCTGGAAGCTTGTATCTGTCGTGTGTATAGTAGCCAGTCCAGTGTTCAAAGGGGGAACGCCCCTCATTAGATGATCCGCTTGCAACCACCACTGCAGACAAATGTTGATCTCCACCGATAACTGAAATCGTATCAAGGAGTTTTGAAATTGTGGACTCCAATGCATAAGCAGTGTGCACCGAAGAGGACGCAAATGTGCCCTTACCCACAGAACCACCTCTTGGGTGGCTGCCATCAACCCGTGCACCTGTAGATAAGACAACACCGTTGAGCGTACTGCTTCTGTCAATAGTCACACCTGCACCATCAGTTCTGAATGCGGAGCCCCGAAAGGTACACCTATCTTGCTTCATGTCAAAAACGAACACCTAGATACTGCAGTGTCTGGAATGGCTGCAGATTGCTCTTGGCTAAGTTCACCACCCAACCTAGTTCCTACAGCAAGGAGATCACCTTGCGTGGGGCCTGAAAATTCTCTCATAGCTCTTGGCCCGAATTAGCCAATTGATGAAGTATGGGTAGATCAGCATGCCATCCTCTCTCAACACTGCCGCTCCCAGCACCATGACCTTAGAGAAGGTTTTGGGTGCAGTGTTAAAACTGAACAGTGAAATGCAGAAAACCATTGCTGCTCCAGTCAGATGGGAATATGCAGATACTCCTCCAACAACCCAGAGTCTTAATAAACTCCCCCGACTATATCGCTATTATCAGCGAGCATAAGATTCCCATGCAGGAATGAGTTGCTTGCAAAAGCCAATTGACTCCCTTGAGATCCAGGATGAGGCAAAGGAATATCAGCCCGAATTATCTTCAGACATGGGCCCTGAATCACAGCCCGCTGGCTGAGGAATTCTGACAATGTACACTCCACTGTCTGTTTTTTTTTTGTGGAGAGCTGCAGAGAGACACCACGAAAACATCCCAAGGAATGCTGAGAAATTCCAGAACATAGCCATCTCTTACCACCTCCAGACCCCACTGGTCAGATGTGATCTTGACCCACCTCTGATAAAAGGGGAGACCGGCAACCTTCTACCTCCTGTTCCTGGGAGTGGGGAGTACTGCCACTCGAGCTCGTGCCCCACCTGAGCTGCCTGTAACAAAGGTCTGAATCGAGCCCTAAGAAAACTCATTCCTCTACAGAGCAGAAAACGTTTGAAAACCCCCAGCACGACATATCCTGCCAAACAAACATGGTGCCTACTTTTAATCCTCCGGTAACACGAGGAACCTGGGACTCACCCCACTTATTGGCCTTTTCATTTTTTTTTTCACTCCCAAACCAGAATGATCCTTAAAAGGCCATTTTGACTGAGTAGGCTCTGGATTGTCTCAGTACCAATTGTCAGCCATAGCTGACTCTCAACCCTGCTTAGCTTAGAGATCAGAAGAGATCGGGTTCATCCAGGGTGGAGAGATCATAGGCCACTGTCCTGAATTCAAATCAGACTATCAGCTTCCTGATATAAAGGCATAGCGATCCACAAGGGAGCAACAAGAAGCCATCTGCAAATTCATTGCCACTGCTTCGAGGCCTGCTTAAGGATAGCCTCAACTCTCCTATCCTGCGCCTCCATCAAGCTATTCACTTTTCCACAGGGATATTCGCCCGCTTATTGATGGCATACACCAGTGCATCCACTTTCAGAAAGTGCAACTGCTCTCTCTCTCTCTGCCAGATCCAAGGGGTTCAGTGCTACCAAGACTCATCCCCCTGTAAAAATAGCACCTGAGACGCCTCAATCAATTCTTTTCATCCATAATGCTTCACGTAAGGAATCTAAATGGGATTCTAGTTTGGCTTCAGCACCCGGCACGCCCAGCATCTTCAGGGCCTAGACAATCCAGGCCAGCAACCCATCTCTATGAAAGAAGCACAACATTGTGCTATACAGCTCCAACCCAGAGGAACTTCCCATCCTCCAGGGAGTAAAAGCTGCTTTCACCATCCGTGCCACCAGGGTCCTTATCACCGTGACCTGTAGCAGATGTAGACACACTCTTGATGCTTACCCGTGGCACCAGGGGTGCAGGGATCCGTAGACTGTGAGCCTGAATTCTTAGGCCTATCACGTTGGTGTCTGAGCAAAAACATTCTAGCGGGGCCAAGCCAAACAGCTGCTCCACCCACCAAGCTGTTTCTGGCAGACTTGCGTGTGGAAAAGCATGCAAACACTTTTGAGAAGCCTTCCCTCACTGACAGTCCAGTTAAGAGAGCCCAAAAACCAGACAACACCTCCGACTGGTCCCCCCTCTGGACCCATTCCCGCATTTTGCTGGGAAAGGCAGGTTCAGCAACAGCAACTGGAGAAAACTCTCCCTGAGCATCCAAGCAGCACTGATACAAGTAAGGGGGGGGGGGGGAAGGAGACTCCAAGCTGAGATGCCTGAATATGGCAAACAGCACAAAAATAAACACCTATTAGCAGCACGCCCCAAAGCGTCTGAGCAGTTTGCGCCCAGCTGTGCACCCACACCAGCGAGCTTGAATAGGGCGGCCAAAAACAAGGCCTGTCCAATAAGCTCCCAAAAATTATACGCGCACCACATGCGGTCCAGATAGGAGCCCACCGGAGCGCCCTCCCGACTGCCAACACCAGGCAGCGTGAGCCGACAGTGTTTTGCGGCAGACTTGAGCGTAGAAAACATGTGAACGCCGCCATGGCCTACCGTGCGGAGTCTAAGCAAAGCCTGAGAGTGGGGCCTAGCCAAAAAGGCTGCTCAACCTGCCACAATGGGCATCAGATCGGTGCACCAAGACTCAGAGACCAGAAGGGGAATGGAATCCCTCACTCCTCCTCCCTTTTTTTTTTTTACACTCCTTACCTGAACTCGGCAAGCATAGAGTCAGTCTCCAGCTGTGGGGGGAGAGGACAAAGGCCCTCATTGTCACGCTCTGTTTCCTGCATCTGCCTAGGCTCACAGCTGTTTTTTTTGTTTGCTTGTTTGTTTTTAACAGGTAAGTCCACGCTGGAAAACCAGCTATCGGACCGAGGCACTCGCCTGAGGAGGGATCCTCAAAAAACTTAACAGAGAGGGACCGTAAGGTATCACTACAGGAGAGTGGGGCAAATCAATTTTCTTCTTCATTATATCTCTCTTTCTATATATATATATATATATATATATATATATATAGATAGATATAGAGAGAGAGAGAGAGAGATTTTTTTTAAAGTAATCCCCAGTAGAGAGATGCACGCCCACCATCTGCTGGAGACAGAGAATTCTGGTGGGCCGATGCTGGTGCAGGGGTATATATACCGTGACGTCAGCTTTGCTCCATCCCCATCTGCTGGTAGAGATGCATAACCCGCTGATGTGGATTAACATGTCAGAATGCTAAGAAATAATGGACTGTGACTTTGAAAATTTACTTTAAGAACATACTGGTTTGTAATAAACATACTGTCTGGAACAATTTGTGTAAGGGTCATTTGTAATCCACACAAATTTGCTTTTTAGGGAGTCTAATACTTTTGCAAATCATTGAATATAAAGGTCTCTTCAGAATTTTTTTTGTCAACTGTGGGCATAATAGTGGTTCTACTTTATGTGTACCAATATCTACTGCTGACAGTCTCTTTGGTTTGTTTTGTTTGAGAAGGCCCATGCACTGCATTGTCCAGTGAGGCTGGGTTTAAAGCTTGGCTGCTGGGAACTCTGATCCTATGGGATTAGGTGATAATTATGTCCTGCAGGAATGCCCTCTTTGCTGATAGGCAGAACACACAGAAGGGTTGAGCAGTCAGTAGGGTACCTCATTTATCCTAGCATGATCATGCTAGGCATAGAGCAGGGTAAGGATGGGAACAATCTTCATGTACTGTAAGCAAATAGTTACCATATCTAAATCCAGTGCAGAATAAACAATTTTCCCCTTGCTGTCTCCTGAAAACAGTTTCATTCCATTTGGACTCCAAGCCAAAGCAGTGATGCTACTTCTGTGAATACCAAGTACATCAAATTTCCGCAGCTGTGAATTAAAACCAAATAATGAACTTAATACTGGGAAAATTCCTTGGGACATATTCAAGGTCCTCAGCTGTACAGTCCCAAGTTACAAAATACTGCGTCACCTGGAGATGTTTCCATTCATCGAGGCTGGTAGCGTAGTACAGTGGTTATTAAAGAATGGAAGAGTGAACCTACAGACAACAGTTCATTTCCCCTCTCTTTCACTCACTGCGTGACCTTGAAAAATCACTTAAACTCCCTATTTACCAAATCACCACGGGTCACAGTGTCTCCTCTCTCCCCTTCTGGATTTCACTGGCAGTGGTGAGAGCTCACAGACGTACTCCCCGCTGCTCACCTCTGCTCCTGTTCTTTCTGCCCTCCTCCCGTGTAGAGCAGCAGCTTCAGCAGCATCATGATCCAGCTTTCCACCTCCGGTTTGCAGTGGCCACAAGCTGCCCTCTTCTCTCCCTTCCCTCATGCCCCAATCATGGCTACCTTTGCACCACCTCAGGTCCTGTTCTTCTTGCTGGTAAGGACCTGGGAAAATCCCAGCCAGCCTTGCTATCTCTGCACCACCACAAGTGGAAGAAAAAATAAATAAAACTTACCGTATTTTTCGCACTATAAGACGCACCTGACCATAGGACGCACCTAGGATTTGGAGGAGGAAAATTAAGAAAAATAATTCTGTCCCCTTGATGGGCTCTGTACGGAGCTCCCCGCTGGTGGCAGTCCATGGGATATTTTTTTGGTTTTGGTTTTTTATAGTAAGGCAGAGAACATCCACACAGGTACTTGCTGCTTTTCTCTCCCTCACAATCATACAAGGCTCTTTCACACTCACTAGCACTCTCCCCCACTCAACTCATTGGCTCTCCCTCACATATACACATACCCACAGACAATCACACACTCAGACTCTCTCCCTCATTCACACAGCTCTCTCACACCAGTTATTTTAAACTTTCATGACTGCTCCAAAGTTCAATAATAAATAGTCAGGGCTATATTACATTGATTAGGAGAGCAATTGCTCCTAATATTTCAACAGGTAGCCACTTAATCAGCACAGGCAGTAATTCTATTTGCTGGTCTGTGTCATGTGTCCTCCATCCCAGGCAGTATACCACCCCATGACCCTCCAATACATCCAAACCACAAGGAGTGAAGTTCTTACTCTGGACTGCAAGAGAGGTCCTCCGGCAGAGCCCGAGCTCCCCGCCGGTCCCGGGGTGCAGCTCACTGCAAGATCGGCATGGCGCAGGTCAGTCATCATCTGTTTGAACCGCGTGGGCTACGGAGGCCCTTCCAGTTCAAACAGCTCCCTGCCGGTCTGCTGTTCCCAGGGTGCATCCCACTGCGAAGGCTGGCGCGGCACAGGTCAAATGCCAGCCATCCGAACTGGAGGGGCCTCCATAGCCCACGCAGTTCAAACAGCTGATGCCTGACCTGCGCGGCGCCGGCCTTCGCAGCGAGATGCACCCCGGGAACAGCAGACGGGCAGGGAGCTCAAGTTCCGCCGGCAGAATGTGACCCACCCGCGTCACCATGCTGATTGGGAGGGGGCGGGGAACAGCGCGCGAGAGGGAGAGACACTACCTTCGCTCCATAAGACGCACCCACATTTCCCCCCCATTTTTGGGGGGAAAAAAGTGCATCTTATGGAGCGAAAAATACGGTATGTCTGCAAGAAAGAAAAGCATGAGGGGCTGGAGAAATGAGCTCCAGAGACCCAAGGCCATATACTGTGGGGACTCTGCCCTAAATGGGTCTCGACTACACAGCCTTTATTTATTTATTTATTTATTTATTATTTTTATTATACCGAGTTTCATGATATGAATCACATCAACCCGGTAATGTCAGGAAAGCTTAAGTTTACTGAGGTTTAATATCACAGAAGGTGTGAGACTCCTTGCTGGTCCTTCAGGTCTGCCCACTGCCGATTTCAAGATTTATTTTCTCTCTTAGCACTCTGCAGAGTGCACACCTCATTACACTGTTGTAATATTTCTTATGCACAGACTGAGTGATAGCACCTAAGACTGTGATTCACAGAGGGAGGTCCTGCAGAGAGGTGGGGGGGGGGGTTTGTGGGGTGGGTTTTTGTTTTGTTTTTTTTTTACACAGTTTATTCTTGCAACGGCAGTTTTTCCTCTTGCTTTGCTGGGCCTCCAGCTCAGCTGGAACCAGGGCTGAGATCCTGGCATCAGGTGTCTTTATTTGCATCTACCCGGGGATTCCCCTCCCTTACCCCCCATACACACTTGCTTACAGCCATGGTAAATAAAGAGAATTTTCCATGGTCTTCTAAATGAAATTGCTCCTGTGAGCCATCGTTGCTAGCCAGGGCCCCCGTCCCCCGCGCGACCGGTGCTGACCTGTCGGGGTCCCGGAACCGCCAGATCGCCGCCTCCTCCTGTCAGCCACGCGGCATTGGCCCGCCCACCCCCAACTGCATCATCATCCGGGGCCGGAGGGAACTTTAAATTCCCGGCCCTGACCGCTGGCGCTCTCTTTTGCTCCTGCCGGCCATCGCTGCTAGCCAAGGCCCCCACCCCTACTCCTGTGCAACCGGCACTGACCTGTCAGGGGTCCCGGAGCCGCCCTCGGAACCGCCAGATCGCCTCCTCCTCGGTCGGCCACACGGCGTTGGCCCGCCCACCCTCGACTGCATCATCATCCAGGGCCGGAGGGAACTTTAAATTCCCGGCCCCAAACGCTAGCGTCACGTGCCCAAGGAGCGCAACTAAGGGGCCTGCCCCTTAATGCACCCCTGCAAATAACCTACCCTTTACCCTCCTTGTCCTGCTTCTCCGCAATGCTTGATATGCTGTCGATTTAAGTCTTAGCTATTGAAGCATTTTTGTCATTGTCATCCATGCACAAGATTTGGTGAGAGAGGTAACGGTGGTGGGGCCGCTTGGCAATAGTGATCATAATATGATCAAATTTAAATTAACGACTGGAAGGGGGACAGTAAGCAAATCCACGGCTCTCGTGCTAAACTTTCAAAAGGGAAACTTTGATGAAATGAGAAAAATATTTAGAAAAAAAAAAGGAGCAGCTACAAAAGTAAAAAGTGTGCAAGAGGTGTGGTCATTGTTAAAAAATACCATCCTAGAAGCACAATCCAGATGCATTCCACACATTAAGAAAGGTGGAAAGCAGGCAAAAGGATTACCGGCATGGTTAAAAGGGTAGGTGAAAGAAGCTATTTTAGCCAAAAGATCTTCATTCAAAAATTGGAAGAAGGATCCAACAGAGGAAAATAGGAAAATGCATAAACGTTGGCAAGTTAAATGTAAGACATTGATAAGACAGGCTAAGAGAGAATTTGAAAAGAAGTTGGCTGTAGAGGCAAAAACTCACAGTAAAAACTTTTTAAAATATATCCGAAGCAGAAAACCTGTGAGGGAGTCAACTGGACCATTAGATGATCGAGGGGTTAAAGGGGCACTTAGAGAAGATAAGGCCATCGCGGAAAGATTAAGCCTCGTGCTATTTTCCTATGTTGGAGCCCATCAAGGAACTGATTGACCTGGAATGGAATGCTCCAGGGGCCAGTTTTAAAGGGGGACGGGCACTAGAAGCCCTATAACTGCTGGAACCCATGGCCAAGGAACTTCTTCCCTAAAGTGGACGCTATGATCTCCTCCCTCTCATCCACCCTTTTCAATATCTACCTCATCCCCCTCTGCCATCTCCTAACAGATCTTGATCTCAAACTCCACCTTTACACAGATGATGTTCAAATCATTATTCCTGTTCGCGACTCTCTTACCAATGCCCTTGAATTCTGGAAGAACTGCCTTGCCTCCATAAATACCCTACTCTCCAATCTCCACCTCGTCCTTAACTCCTCAAAAACAGAACTGCTCCTCATCTCACAACATATTCCCCCCAATCCTAACCTTGCAAATGATCCTGCCTTTAATTACTACCTTATGCAGCCCTGCGCACAAAAACCTTGGGGTGCAACTTGACCAGCAATTGAACCTAAAAAAAACATATCAAAATCCTCATGGAAGGCTACTACAAACTCAACGTCATGAAAAAATTAAAACCTCTACTGCATACCAGTGACTTCCGCACCGTCATACAAGCCACCCTCGCTTCAAAACTTGACTACTGCAACTCACTCTTCCTAGGCCTCCCCTCCACCTCTCTAAAACCACTCCAACTACTGCAGAATGCAATAGCACAAACTATATCCAATGCCCACAAATATGACCATATCACTCCCATCCTCAAAGACTTGCACTGGCTCCCTATCCCTTCCCGTATCGTCTATAAAACTCTCATCATAATCCACAAAGCCATACACATTCACAACTCCAGTTGGTTTGATGAACCATTCCAACCTAAACGCTCGAAGCGACTCACTAGAGACTCCAAGTAATGGACTCTTCATGTGCCCACCCTAAAACACGCTCACCTCACATCCACAAGGGAACGAGCTATTTCCATAGCTGGACCTACTCATTGGAACTCCCTACCCGCTAACCTACAGCTCGAAACATGTCCCTCCAAATTCCGAGCTAACCTCAAGACCTGGCTATTCAAACAAGTGTACCCCCAATAACCTCAGCTCCGCCTCCCTCTCTCCCTGACATGCCAGCTCTTTGATGTACTTTGTACATTTCTCTATTACAACTTTTTGTTAGAAACTGGTCTGTGATTGTAATTACAATTACAATTATACTTATTGTGATTGTAATTACAAATTATAATTATAGTTGAGTATTTGCCTTATTATTTAGTTGTTGATGCTGTTGACTGGTTCTCATATCTTTCCCTCGCTAAGCTTACTGTTCCTATATTTATTTATTTATTTATTTAAGGTTTTTCTATACCGGCATTCATGATAAGATCATATCATGCCGGTTTACAGATAACAGGGGGTGCAAAAAACTTTGTTCTTTTAACAAGTGTGGAGGAAGCAAAAGTTACAATAAAACAGGGTTGTAGAACAGGGGGAGGAAGGAGACAAGGATAGCAGCGTAAAATATTTACAGATAAAATATTTATATATATCCTATGTAGCCCCCCTTCCTGTTCTATGTCATTTCCTCCTTGCTGTTGCAATGTAAACCGATATTTCGCCACGAATATCGGTATAGAAAAGTTTATAAATAAACAAACAATACCCTTCATGTCTCACTCCTGCCACTAAAAAACTTTAAACTGTGAATTACCCAAAAAAGTTCTGCAAGCTTTCCAAAGCACACCTTACTTCCTACAGTACTTGAGTGTAAAGGTCTTTGAAATGCCAAAAAGCTGAATATATAAGAATAAAAAATAAATAAAATGTACTTTTGTTTCCAGAGTGGGGGAAGGAAAGCTCTTGCTTTAAATTTCTTAGGGACACGTCTCACTTTGATTGGACTAAAGTCAATGCAGCCACACTGATGATGTCGTCAGCCCTGAACCAATGGCTTCTATCCTGCCAGTTCAGCAGGCCAAAGTCACAACCTGCTGGATAGACTGATAATCATGATCCCTGTTACAGCAAGACTACTCAGTTTTAACAAAAAAGACTTAATGAGAAGCAAGATGTTTAGTAGGACGAGACAGCATCTCACCTGTTTGTTTCTCCCAGGCAATGAAGAAACAAGTTGAAAAACTGCAACCCTGCCTGAAGCTGTACCAACAGCGACCAGATCATCAAAACAGCTCAACAGCTTGACGGCAGTAAGAGAATCAGACTTCCCCTACAGAAGCAAAAAGAAAAAAAACCTACAAGTCAAATGCACACATCTGTGTCTATGCTTAATTTTCCATAACCAGACCAGAAGCAGCCAAGAAAAGAATTCTGACACAGGAAAAGTCCTGAGAACCAGGTGCCTAAAATGTAGGTAAAAAAAAAAAAAAAAAGAAAGAAAGATATATTCAAAATTAAAATATATAAAATAAAAATTAAACAAATATCAAAAAGAGCAAAAAAGCAAGAGTAAAGGAAAATATTTTTCCTGGCTCCTAAAACTTTTTTGACTGGCGCACTAAGGTTTCCAAATATAATTCTGTTCAGATGTGACAGCATTTGTTCCTTAAAAGATCTGAGATCTATGCATACACACAGTGAATGAGGAAGAGGTGTCGGGGCTCACCTCTAGGTTGTACTTTTTCATCTGGTTTGAATGTCTGCAGTAGAGATAAAGCATCCCGATGCTGCTGCCCACAGCTATGTAGTCCTCATTGACATCGAGTGCTGTGAGATACACCAGCACAGAGCGAAACCCCTTCTGTACCTTTGCGGGGATGGCATCAAGAAGGGAATACAGGGGGCAAAACTCCTTAAAGGTAACATGTCCGGTCACAGATGCCATGGCAAACACTAGTGGTACAAAGCATCAGGCAAGTGTTTACAATGTGTTCACATCACGGCACAAGATGACCTGCAAAGATATTTGGCAAAACAAAAAACAAAACAAAAAACTTAGGACAGAAACAAAGTCATTCCAAAAATCAAAGGAAACCAGCAACTTAGCAGACAGCTGCTTATGCAAAGTACCAGCATGTAATAAGCAAAGCAAGGTGAGGATGAAAAAAATATGCTTGGTACAAAATGTTCCTGTAACATATGTTAAGCAAACCTAATTTACCTTTTAATTCTATATAAACAGGGTTGTTCATTTTAACCAGGAATATTTCTTTCTTTCTGTTGGTTTACAACAAGATCTCTTTCCTTAGCATTTTACATAGCGGGAGCCGTGGTTTGGTCCCAGCCTGGGGCTTCAGAGGGCCTTGTGTCTCGGAAATTTGGTTTCGGCCCATTACAAATGAAGCTATGGATGCCAGCCTATGAAAGCTCCCCATTCAAAGCTTAATGCAAGCAGCTCAGAGCCATGCCCATCCGTCGTACAATATCATGTTTATTTGCAATGAATTGATGCAAACCTTGCATCTGAATTTTCATTCAACAAATTAGGAAAAGCAGGGTCAGGCATAAATAAATCCCTCCAGGAAGGCAGAAAGCATCATTTGCTGCAGCTTTGTACTGTACAGAAAAAACCCAAACTTAAAATCCTGCGTTTTTGCTTACCCCTCAGTGATTAATTTCTTAGGCTGCTCTGAGGATAAGACTAACTGTCTTCCATAGCAAAGGGCTGGGGCCGCCGTCTATACTATTTCCAGAATGTCTGCTTCCTCAGTCTCTTACGGGCAAAGCTGCTATCAGTGCTGCAGTCATGTCTTGTTGAATTTATAAAACTAAACGATAAATACTAACAAGTACCTGGTGTTGAGTGCTTGCAATTTTAATCTCTCCATAGATTGATTGATTTTATTACTGTGTAACACATGCAGAAGAATTACATTCCCTACCCCCCAGTCTTTTGCATATTTGTATCACCGAGTGGCCCACAAAGAAACATTTCTAGGTAGTAGCGGAAAGTAACATGTTGAATTTATCAGCCTCAGTAAAGGTTTTCTCCCATTCTGTGCCCATGGGAAAACCTCACTGACAAATCAAACCCTGAACACCTTACTACACAATGCAGAAAGCCATTTTCCATGAGACTTCACACAAAGGACAATTCAATTCAGGTGGGAGGAAAATGTACAAGATCAAGGAAAAAAGACAAAGGATTATCAAAGGCAGAACATGTAAAATATAAAAAAACCCAAAAACTGGGGCCGACCGGAAGGAGCGAGGCATGCAGTGGAGACAGCACACACCGAAGCCGGCACAAAGACTGTGCGAGCCCTTGTACAACAGCAGCACCTACCGACCAGAAGCGGCGACGCTTCGATGGGGTGAGGAAGTCGGTGTCGTCCCCTATCCCCCAGCAAGAGTCGGTACCCCGCTGAATTCCACCGTGGCTCCCGCTTGCCTCTGTCTCCTCAACACCGCAGACAAGAGACGGGCGACGCTGCAATTCCGGTAATGGCTGCGGGCCAGTTGCGCCGCAATCGTAATCTTTCCCCTGCTGCGTCGCGCGGGAGAACGTAGTCGCGCGCAGCACGTCACCGGCACGCTGACGTCACACACCGTCTTTTCCTCCTCCTGCAGGAGCGGTGACTGTCACCCTCCGCGCCACGGTACAGCAGCTGTAGGCGTCACGGGTAAGGTACCGAGACGGCGTCCATCCGTCCATTACAGCGGGCAGGGTGGGCACGTGAGAACCGAGTCAAATGCGCATGTGCCGGCCTGGCTGCATCGCGGCGGCGGCGGGGGTCAGCCTGAAGGGAGGGAGAATCTTTGGTACCGTTCGGGGGGTGCAAGTCGCGAGTATTTCATGCTCCACTGTATCGCTAAAGCAAATGTAACTTCTAGGGTTCCTGACTTTTAGCATCGTTCTAGAAAAGCTGCATCCGTTCGGTAAAGGTGCTTAAGTGAATCCGAATTCATGATGAAAGGCTCACACTACGGACCGAAGAAAATCTAAAGTTCTCTAAAAGTCATAATGGAAGGTGAGTGGTGTAGGCCACTAGCGTATGGCGGAGAGAGAATTTTTGGCGTAGGGTTTTTGTTTTTTTTTACCTCCGCAGATACAGAAATGGGGAAAATACGTGCACGGAGGATCTGCAGTCCAGTTGGTCACTTGTTACTCACAGACTAGAAGTTGTGCGTGGATGCAATTTTACGGAAGCATTTTAGCAGAAATGGTTATTTAAAAAAGATTGACATAGAAGTGTTATTTTACAATTAATTTTTATTACCGTATAGTCCTCTGCTTAGCACAAGTGAGCCTGCTATAAGCAAATAATTACTGCTTTTAAAAAAAGCAGTATAAAGGTGTTTTTAGAGTTGGGCTGTTATGAAAATAGGCAATTAAATTTAGAAAAATTGGTTTTGTATGTTTTATTGTGGGTTAGCTCTTGTATTCACATCTGGCAAACCTTCACGGCTTTATTAAAATTGTATAGTGGTTTCATATTTTGTAAGATTTTTTTTTTACTTTAACCAAACTAGTTTTTCTTTGTATTATGATATTGAACCTGTGTAGTATTGTTGCTGCTTTCAGACATATGCTTGTTAAAATGGGCAGTGTTTTTACTTTTATTTTCTTCCATAGCTAAAAGCCCTGGATTTGTGACCCCCAAAAGACCAGCCTTATCTGTCAGTGCAAGAAAAATTAAAGACAATGCTGCAGATTGGCATAATTTGATTCTGAAATGGGACAGCCTGAATGATAGTGGATTTAATATTGCAAACAAAATTGTCAATATGAAAATGAATTCCCAGTGAGTATAAACAAATATCTCCATATTAAAATTACAATAAGTTGTTTGGGTTTTCAGTCTGCTTAGTAGAGATGTTTCAGCACCCAACATTTTCAGTAAAATGGTAGTGTGGTTGCCATACTAATCAATATAGAAAAAAGTCAAACAAGTTGTAGGTGATACCTTTTTTTATTGGATTATTCTTAATACATATGATTAACTTTGGAGAGCTATGCTCTCTTCTTCAGATCATTCTGCATTGGCCAGATGAAGGAAATTAACTTGAAAGCTAGTCTCAAATGGATTGTCAGTTCTGTAAACTGGAATTACACTGTAGGGATATTTACATTAGACTAGCTCATGACTAACATGCAAGTAACTAATGCTTTGGTAGCTGTAAACACCAGAGCTATGCTTGGGGAAGGAAGAGAAGGGTTGTGCAGATCTCAGCTACAGACATGGACCCTGTGCATCAGGGCAGATCCAGCCATTGTTGTGCTGTCTGATGGTACTTCCCGTCCCTGGACACTTATGGGCCTAGATTTTCTGTGGCCTACATGGAGCCATGAGAACTTAGTGGCCACCAAGTGCTGCTGGAGAGTCCCCTGATCTTCAGTTTCTTATTTATTTTTTTGGGAGGGGGGAGAGACATTCTCTTTCCCCTGGCCTGCCCTGCTTTTCAGTCTTTATGGGCAAGGCTGAGCTGTTGCCGTTTACAAACTGACAAAAGACTTCTGATTAAAAGTTACACCGCTTTTTTTGAGATCTGCTGTAAAATAAGAACAGGGGATGAAAGGCAGGAAATATTTGCTTTAGCTACTCTTGCTAGTTCACAGTACAAGAAGTTACTGGATATGGCGGGGTTGGGGGAGGGGAGGGAAAGAGGATAGCAATGGATAGATAAGTAGGATTTATTGTTAGTTTTGGACTAACAAAAGCCTTGCTTCCTCCTCCTCCTCCTTTCCTTTGACCAGTAATGGAGGGCTAGAATCCTCAGCCTTGAGTGTGTCACTCCTCTCATTCATTGAACAGAGCTGAAGCTTTTCCTTTCATTCAGTGATTCTTTTATTTGTCAATGAATTTGAACATTGTATTTTTTTTTTGTTACATTTAAGGTGAGAATGCAAGTGACAGTATTCACAGCAGACCTATACTGTACACATGACTGTTCAGTAAAAACTGCTTTCTAGTAAGCACAAAGTGTTCTTGGAGTCCCACATTATCGACACCTGGAAAATGCCAAAGAGAAACAAATGAGTTTAACACAAAAGTGAAAAGCAGCTTCTGGATTTTAACCTTGGTATATCTTTTTTTTGTTTAGGTTTAGAAATGGTAAACTGGAGATTGAATGTGACAGCAGTACTGCTCAGTCTGGCAGTATATGTTCAGATAATGAAGAACTTCAGCAGGGCTGTACTGAGCTGCTCCATACTTTGGAAAAGATGGTAATGCTTCTGTTACTAACAAATTACATCCAGAATTAAGGGAAGCTAACAAAATCGGCAGCACAGTAATAATGTGGATTTCACTTACCTCAGTATTAACTGAGTGAATGCCATATTGGGACATGCTAGAAAGGTAAAGTTCCTAGATGAAATAAATGACTACTTCATGTATCTGCTGATAAAGCCAACAAGAGGGGAAACTGTTTTAGACCTAGTTCTTGGTGAAAAACAGGCTTTCCTAGCGTGTAGCCAGATGGACTCAGGACCAATGGTATCCTGCTCCCCTGATCGCAGATGGGAGACGGAGTCAGATTTCAAAGCTGATGTCAGCCTACATCTACCCATGCAGTATGCTTAGCTCTTCAGTATTTATCCGTGTCCCATAGCAGATGCGGACACTATCAAAAAGAGAATAGTGTAACATTTACAAAAGAGAGAAGAAAATTTACCTTTTAAGAAGAGAGGTTTCACCACAGGAGAAGCGGGGCTAACTGTCCCTCCCCCAGTCAAGACTTTCCTGAGGTCGATTCGATATCCCTCAGAGGTGAGCCTTAGTCTGCTGGACGATTCCTGGCATGGACGTTGCCCCCAGGGTGGCCGAAAGGCAGCAGATGCAGATTCGAGCGCGGCGGTGAAGGGTATTTCCCTCTCCCTCCCCCCCCCCCCCGGCAGCTGTAGACCGCCCAGCACGCGACCGATAAGCGCAGAGACCAGGTAAGGTAGAAGCCTTTACTTCCAAGGCTCGAACAGCTGTGCCGACCTTTCTCCGAGTTTTAAATCGGGTTGAGCAGCCTTCCTCTGGCTAGGCCCCGATCTGGTCGAGGGTCCACACACGTGGAGACCCTCGGGGGGGGGGGGGGGGTCGCCATCTTGTTGCCGGGGTCGGTGGCACCATCTTCCCCCCTCGCAGTCTGTACACGCGGAGCAGGCCGGAGGCCCGAGGTGCCTAACTTGAGCGCATCCGTAGGGATACACGCTTAACTGCTCGTACATCTGGGTCGTGCGCCCACAACTAGGCCGCATGCAGAACTGCACGCATAACAGTGCCACGTGCACAAAATCTGCCACCTGCATGCATAACTTGTGCGTACTTACTGCGCATAACTTCTGCGCTCCCGACGCGCACAACTAAGCATCCGCGCGCATAACTCTCGTACGGACACATTTTTAATCCCTACACATGCACAAACAATGCCACCACCATCCAAGAAGGCCAAGGGACCCTTCCTTTGCCCAGCCTGCCACTTTAGAGCTGCGCAGCCTGAATTAGAATCCCTGCTGTGCCAGCAGTGCGAACAGAACCAGAGAGAGCCCAATCAAGACCTCCCACAGCCAGGAGAGGGATCCGGAACCACTGATGATGGCACCCCGGACCTAAATATGTCCAACGCGGCGCCCCCACAGGAATGTTCCTCCGGGGCTACCACTACAATCCCTCCTGGCATTAATATGGACCCAGGAACCTTCTCCTTGGTGGAGTTTTTCAAAGGGCTGCAAACCTTTGTTCAGGCACAACCAGCCCCAGCTGTCCACTTGCCTCAAACTCTGCCGGAAGCACAAGCACTTCCCAGCACCTCCTGAGGCTCTCGAGACATGCCTCTCCTATCCAAGATCATCCCGGATGGGAGCCAGACACCTCAGAGGAGGAAACAGACTCCCTGGAAGAAGGGGAAATCCCCTCCTAGGGATGGAGCCATACAGGACCATGCTCCGATTCTTCCACAAAGACGAATTACCAGCCCTCATGTCCAAAACTATGAAGACACTGGGTCTCCCAGGCATGGACCCTACATTGGAACCTAAAAAGAATCCAATGTTGGTGTACCTCCGTAATGCCTCATGCTATTTTCCTATGTTGGAGCCCATCAAGGAACTGATTGACCTGGAATGGAATGCTCCAGGGGCCAGTTTTAAAGGGCGACGGGCACTAGAAGCCCTATACCTGCTGGAACCCATGGCCAAGGAACTTCTACGCTTCCCTAAAGTGGACGCTATGATCTGCGATGTCTCAAAATGCACCACAATCCCTGTGGAGGGAGGAGCGGCACTGAAGGACGCCCAAGACGGAAGGCTGGAAGCCATCCTTAAGCAGTCCTGTGATGTCTCAGCAATGATGCCACAAATTGCCTCCTGCTGCGCCTTGGTGGCATGTTCCTATTTGATCCTCTCCAGAGACGCTACCATGCCCGGAGAAGCGATGGAACCTGTGGTCTCCTTCCTCACCGATGCTACCGCTGGCCTTGTGTGCACATCATCCAGGGGTGTCGCCGCCGCACTGGCAGCCAGAAGACAATTATTGGCTTCGAAACTGGTCGGCTGACGCGACTTCCAAGGCGAATCTCACAAAAATGCCTTTTAAAGGATCTCTTCTGTTCGGAAGTGAACTAGAGAAGTTAGCTAACAAATGGGGCGAATCCCCAGTACCCCGATTACCTGAAGAGAGGAACAAAAGAACATATCGGTGCTCCTCCCCCTGAAGAACCAAGGGTAGAGGATTGCAGTGTTTTAAACCTTACAGGAATACACAGTCCCAAGCACCTCGTACTTCAGGAAGGTTTCAGTCCTTTCGGAACAAGCACATTAAGAGAAGAGCAAGCTCGGGGGCAGGCTCCGGCCGTGCCCTACAATGAGAAGACGTAGACCTATCCAGAGGAAGAAGACATAGGGGGCAAACTTACCCTCTTCTACCAAAGATGGGTCGAAGTAACATCGGACAAATAGGTCCTAACTATCATTCAAGAGGGATACGCCCTAGAATTGCAAAACATCCCCCAGACAAATTTATGAGATCACCGTGCCACTCCCACTCCAAGAGACTGGCAGTGGAAACCACGCTAGCAAGACTACTCAGCCTGAAGGCAATAACTCTGGAGCCTACGTCTCAACAAAATACTGGTCACTGTTCCATCTATTTTATCGTTCCCAAGAAAGAAGGAACATTCCGACCCATCCTGGATCTCAAGGCCATCAACCGTTACCTGAAGGTACTACACTTCCGCATGGAAACCCTAAGCTCCGTGATAATGGCAGTGCAACTGGGAAAATTCTTAACCTCCCTGGACGTATCCGAACCCTACCTTCACATCCCGGTCCATCAGGACCCACCAGCGCTTCCTGCGCTTTGCGATACTGGGCAATCATTACCAGTTTCGAGCGCTACCCTTCGGACTAGCCACTGCTCCCAGAACCTTCACCAAAATTATGGTGGTAGTAGCGGCTGCACTGAGGAAAGAAGGAGTTCTGGTACATCCTTACTTGGACGATTGGCTGATCAGAGCAAAGTCTCCGGAAGAGAGTCACCATGCAATCACCAGAGTCAAGAACTTATTACAAGAACTCGGGTGGGTTGTGAACACAGCTAAGAGCTGCCTACAGCCCTCCCAGTCACTAGAATACCTGGGAATCCGCTTCGATACCAAGCTGGACAAGGTTTACCTTCCCCCTCCAAGGAGAAGGAAACTGATGGGTCAATTGCGAAACCTGTTGAACTCATTTCACCCCAAGGTATGGGACTACCTTCAAATCCTCGGCCTCATGAACTCAACTCTGGAATTTGTTCCGTGGGCAAGGGCCCATATGCAACCACTACAACACTCCCTATTGTCACAATGGAATCAAGTGTCCCAGAACTACTCAATTCGCTTCCAGCTACCGACAGAGGTTCGGCACCAGCTTCAATGGTGGCTACAAGAAGAACACCTAAGCAGAGGCATAAACCTATCCGCACCGAAGTGGATCTTGCTCACCACAGACGTGAGTCTGCGAGGGTGGGGAGCCCCACTGTCAGGAACTAACAGCCCAGGGACAATGGAACAAAGAAGAGGTGGAATGGAACACAAACCACCTGGAAGCTCGAGCGGTCAGACTAGCCTGCCTGCAATTCAGCCACAGACTCCGAGACGAGTCTGTCAGGGTCATGTCGGACAACGCCACAACCGTGGCCTACATCAAACGCCAGGGAGGAACCAGGAGCCAGCAGGTGTCTCTGGAAATAGACTCTCTCATAGTGTGGGCAGAAACAAACCTGCAAGGGATTTCGGTCTCCCACATCGCGGGAAAAGACAACGTCTCAGCAGATTATCTCAGCAGAGAGGACCTAGACCCGGGGGAATGGTCGCTGGTGGACACAAGCCTTCCAGATAGTGAATCGATGGGGTTCCCCAGCCATGGACCTCCTAGCAACTCGTCACAATGCCAGAGTCCCCAGATTCTTCAGCCGCAGACAAGAACCACAGTCTCAAGGAATCAACGCTCTTGTCCGGAACTGGCCAGAGGAATACCTCCTGTATGCCTTCCCACCCTGGCCGCTACTGGGCAGGGTCATTCACAAGATAGAACCACAGACAACTAGTCCTACTAGTCACCCCGGATTGGCCAAGAAAGACCATGGTACGCGGACATGCGAAGACTATTGGCGGGGAATCCTCTGCGTATACTGCCATACAGGGATCGATCTCCCACGAAGACCCGGCTCGATTCTCCCTTTGAGAGAACTAACCTAAAGAAGTGCGGCTACTCAAAAGTTGTGATTGACACCCTGCTCCGAACACGCAAGTTCTCCACATCTCTCTTACATATGGATCTGGAGAGTATTTGAAGCCTGGTGGGAAGACCGCGCCCTCCTTCCGAGGACAGCCAAGATTCAAACGATCCTAGAATTCCTACAGGACGGCATGCAGAAGGGGTTGTCTCTCAACTCCCTCAAGGGTCAAGTCGCTGCACTGGCCTGTTTCAGGTCTGAAGCGGACGGCATCAGACTATCAATTCATCCTGATGTCTCGCTTCCTGAAAGGAGTTAAACTCCGGCCACCTCTAAAGTGGCCGGTGCCTCTATGGAACCTTAACCTAGTACTAGACTTCTAGCAGGGGAGTCCTTCAGCCCAACAAACGGCCTGTCCCTACGCCTCTTGACCATAGACTGCTTTCTTGATTACAATATGCTCAGCTCGGCGCATCTCCGAACTTCAAGCATTATCCTGTCGAGAACTGTTCCTCAGGTTTACCCCAGGCACCATACAGCTGCGCATGGTACCATCCTTCCTTCCTTCCTTCCGAAAGTGGTTTCCCAGTTCCATATGAACCAGACCATAGCCTTACCATGACCGGATGAACACAGAGATTCGGAAGACTCACGCCTCCTTCACCACCTGAATGTTGGCAGAATCCTAGTCCGATACCTCAAGAGATCGGAATCCTTGCGCAAAACTAATCACCTGTTCATTCTTCACAGCGGAAAGAAACAAGGGGAAGTGGCATCGAGGGCGATCATAGTCCGCTGGATCAAAGAAGTCAATGCAGCCTACATAGAGGCAGGAAAACCACTACCTTACAAGTCAAGGTGCATTCTACAAGGGCCCAGGTAGTGTCCTGGGCCGAAACCAGGCTGCTTTCGCCAGCTGAGATTTGTCGGGCGGCAACATGGTCCTCCCTATGCACCTTCTCCAGGTTCTACCGCCTGGATGTCCAGGCCAGGGAGGATACAGCTTTCGTAAGGGCAGCACTAAGTGGGCCACGGGCTGCCTCCCACCCAGTAGGGGAGTAGCTTTTGTACATCCCATTGGTCCTGAGTCCATCTGGCTACACGCTAGGAAATGAAGAAATTACTTACCTGATAATTTTGTTTTCCTTATTGTAGACAGATGGACTCAGCATCCCGCCCACAGCTGCTCCAGAAATAGAGAACCTCGGATATCAATCTCGAGACTGTACGGGTAAGCCTCGGCCTACCTTTATGTTAAGACACCCACAGTTACCTAGGTGTCGGCGTTTATTGTTTCAGCGCACCGGCAGTCTCCAGTGTCAGAAAGTTTTTATATATAATCAGTTGAACCTGTTCGAAGTTAATGAAGTGTAATCTCGTATCAAGCAACCTATATCCACACTGGCTTTTCAAGGAGAATACTGAAGAGCTAAGCATGCTGCACGGATATATGGAGGCTGACGTCAACTTTGAAATCTGACTCCGTCTCCCATCTGCTATCAGGAGAGCACAATACCAGTGGTCCTGAGTCCATCTGTCTCACTAAGGAAAACTAAATTATCAGGTAAATAATTTCTCCATTTGGTGCAAGAGGTAACAGTGTTAGAGCTGCTTGGCAATAGTGATCACATGATGAAAATTGACTGAATAACTGGAGAGAGGACACTAAAGAATTTCTTAGCATTCAGACAGGTTAATCCACACCAATGGATTATACACCTCTACCAGCAGCTGAAGTTGAAACAAAGTTGCTCGCTCGGTGTATATGTATGTATATATGTATGTATGTATATGTATACCCCTGCACTGATATCATCCTGCCAGTATTCTCTGCCTCCAGCAGATGGTGGACATGCATTTCTCTACAGATGTTCTGAGGTGTTACCTTTTATGGTCTCTCCCGCAGTCGAGTTCTCCTGAGATATCTCATGAACCTGCCCTCAGTCAAGCGTCTTGGTCCGGTAGCCGGTTTTCCGGCGTGGACTTAGCTGCTAGCAGATGCAGGAAGCCAAGCAAGCCGGCAAAGACATTTGCCCTCTTCCCCTGCAGCCTGAGACAGACTCTGTACTCGGCCGGGATGTGCTGAGTTCAGGTAAAGATTTTAAGGGGGGAAAAAAAAAAGTAGAAGGAAATGAGAGAATATTAGGGATTCCTCTCACCCTCATTTCTATTCTGGTCTCTGAGCATCAGCGGGCCGATCCAACATTTGCCTCCGCCTTCATGACGGGATGGGGAGTCATGGCAGTTTTGGCAGGTTAAGCAGCCTTTTGGGCTAGGTCCCACTCTCAGGCTGAGTTGCCAAGTGGTAGGCCGCAGTGGCATTCGCACGCTTTTTTCTGCACCAGTCTGCCACGAAATAGTGCCTGACAGTTTGTGCCTACGCATCCAGGCTGGGTGTCCATTTGGGCTTCATGGTTGGGCATACAAAGTTTGAGCATCGGTAGTGCGCACTTAATACATGTAAACGTCCCGTACTTGGGATTTTCTAAAAATTTGGACATCCTAAATTGGCCGTACTGTATGGGTTCGCTTTGCATAAAATGCACAGTTGTCAGTCCCTTGTAAGTGTGCTGCTAGTGATCATTTTTATCCATGACAGCGGTAGTAAAGAAGCCTAAGTGCCTTGTGATTTACACTGTCCAGTCAGATGAATCCAGAACAAGTGGGCTATGTATTCCTACCAGCAGATGTAGCGTGAGTAAACTGATGTCACAGCCTATACACCCCTGCAGTTACACCAGCCTGCCAGTATTCTCCGTCTCCAGCAGATGGTGGACGTCTATCTCCCCACTGGGGATTGCTTCATTTTAAAATAAAGGAGAATTAAGGATAAAATTTGCCCCGCTCTTCTGCGGTGATACCAAATGGTCCCTTCCCCAGGTGAGAATTCCTGAGGTGATTTATGTGGTCCCTCAGATGTGGGCCTTGGTCTGGTAGCTGGTTTTGCCAGCATGGACTTAGCTGCTTGAGGAGCTGAAAGGCAGTGGATGCAGGAAGCCGAGCGCGGCGGTGACAGCACATACCCTCTCCCCCCGCAGCCAGAGACTGTCTCTGTGCTCAGCCAGGTACGGTTGAGCTCCGCTAAGTTTAAAAAATAAAAATATATGCAGGAGTTTTTGGTTTTTTTGTTGTTGTTGTACAGGGTTTCCTCTTTTCCCATCAAGTGTCACAGGAAATAAAATGTCTTCTGGAATGGGCAGAGGTGTTTCTTCAGATGATCTCAGCCTCACATATCGCAGACTAAGACAACATAAGAGCAGACTTTATCAGTAGGGATTGTCTGGACCCAGGAGAGAGGGTGTTGTCAGATGAGGAGTTTCAGCTGATTCGGGGTCTCCAGTTCCTGGACCTGTTGGTGACTTTTGCACACTGTGTACGTTTCACGATTCTTCAGCCACAGAACAGATCTGAGGTCATTAGAGATTGATGCCCTAATGTAGGAATAGCCGGAAGACAAGTTGCTATATGCCTTTCCTCCATGACCCATGTTGAGCAGATTGATTTGAAAGATCGAACACCCCAGAGAGATGGTGCTCTTGGTTGCTCCAGATTGGCTCAGGAGTCCGTGGCATGCAGATCTGCTGAGACTTCTTCATCTTCTGGCGCACAAGAACCTGTTGCATCAGGGTACTGGAATTCATGAAGATCCAACTCCAAGTTTGTCTTATGGTAGGGCCCTTGACAGGGCTCGCTTGCTGAAAAATGCATACTCTGTGGCAGTGATCTCCGCCTTGCTAAGAGCTAGAAAGTTCTCCGCTTCCTTGACCTATGATTGGATTTGGAGAGTGTTTGAGGATCACGGTACTCTTCCTTGTTCGGTCAAGATACCATTCATTTTGGCATTTTTGCAAGATGGCTTGAATAAAGACTTGGCCCTTTATTCCATAAGGGTACAAGTAACTGCTCTCACCTGTTTCAGGGGTCCAGTCAATGATTGATCCTTGTCAGCTCATTCCAATTTGTTCTTTTTCTGAAAGGAATGGGGCATCTTCATCCTTTGTGTTTCCGGTGCCCCTAGGGAGTCTCACTTGATTTTGGATTGTTTGGTAGAACTGTTTTGACCGCTATGTACTCTGTCCTTGTGATTTCTGACCTTGCCAACAGTGTTCCTTCTGGCAAATTGCTCTGTGCATAGGGTTTCCGAGCTGCAGGCCTTGTCTTGCCAGGAGCCATTTCTCTTTTTACTGAAAGTGGTCTCTGAGTTTCAATTGAACCAGTCCATCTCCCTGCCATCTCTGGTCAGGGAGAAAGATGTAGAAGAGCCTCATCTGTTGCGGCCCTTGGATGTCAAGTGACATATTGTCAGGTATCTGGAGGTCACTGGGCCTTTGTGTAGGTCAAAGAGCCAGTCTTACAGGCTACAATAGCTCGCTGGATTTGGGAGGTAGTCACGACAGCATACATGGATGCTGGGAAGTGGTTTCCTAGTCTGGTTTGGGCTCATTCCACTCTGGCTCAGGCAGATTGTTGTCTCCCATCGACATTTGCCGAGCTGCGATGTGGTCCTCCTTATACACCTTTCTAGGTATTATTGTCTGGATGTGCAAGCCCTGGCGGATGCAACCTTTGTATGTGCGGTTTTGACTGGACCGTGGGCGGGTGGCCCCCACCCCCCCACCCCCTAATTCGGGAGAAGCTTGGGTCCATCCCTCTTGTTCTGGATTCATTTGGTTGGATGTTAAGAAATGAGAAATTACTACTTACCTGATAATTTCCTTTTCTTTAGGACAGTCATGAATCGAGCTTCCCTCCCTTGGCTACCATATGATTGTATAATGATCCTCCTGTGTACCTACGTCTTACAGGGCTTACTGGTTTGTGTTATTACATTCTTGTCTGAGCTCAGTTTTGCCTGTTGGCTGAGTATTGCAATGGTTATCTGTTTTTCATCAAGTTTTTTTGTTAATCTGCCCACAGATGCTTTTGAACAGAATACCGGCAGGCTGATGTATCTGCAGGGGTGTAGATACTGTGATATGTTTACTCTTTCTTCATCTGCTGGTAGGAATGTTCTGGATTCATCTGATGAAGATAGGGTAAACCGATATCACAGTATCTACATCCCTGCAGATACATCAGCCTGCCGGTATTCTGTTCAAAAGCATCTGTGGGCAGATTAACAAAAAAACTTGATGAAAAACAGATAACCATTGCAATATTCAGCCAACAGGCAAAACTGAGCTCAGACAAGAATGTAATAACACTAGGCTTGGGATTGGAGTAACACAAACCAGTAAGGCCTGTAAGACGTAGGCACACAGGAGGATCATTATACAATCATATGGCAGCCAAGGGAGGGAAGCTCGATTCATGACTGTCCTAAAGAAAAGGAAATTATCAGGTAAGTAGTAATTTCTCATTGGACGTGCTAAAATAACCCCCCCGCCCGCTGCAATACCGGGATTAGCACATCTAAAACGCACGTCCAGTTGAGCGTGTAACTCATGGTGCTTATCACCTGCAAATTTCAAGTAGATGAGGATATTAGCTGTAACCCCGCAATACCAAAAATTGCCACACTGCCAGGGCACCTATCATTTTAATATGGCATACTTAATGCTTGCTGGGAGCTGGCATTAAAGCATGCTATGCTCAAAGGCTCACAGAAAAGAAAACCCTGCTTTCTGTGATTCCTCCTGTTCGTATCGTCATGATACTGAGGAGAAACCACAGAAAGCAGAATCATGCCACAATAAAGGGCTCAACAAAAAAAAAAAATCTTTTCTGTGGTTCCTCGTAGGGGAAACCACAGCAAGCAGCATCCCTAAGGTCTGGCCCAATTCGAACCCCTGCTGGCAATAAGTGGAGTGAATAAATATATATTAAGGGTCAGGCACTTAATATTAATTTATTTGGTCCGTTCACTATCCTATGTCAGTGAAAAGGACCAATCAGGAATAGCCCTGCCAGGGATGGAAAGAGAACTCTTTCTTGCCAGGTTGTTGTGGGTACACAGCCACCTCTCCTGGGCGCCCGATGCAGAGCGCTAGGGACGCACAAATTACCCATTGCGCGACCCTTGTAGAGTGGCAGCTCATTTGCTTATTGCTTCGGGTGGCCGAGGGAGGTGAATGTACTTGCATGTAAAAAGAAATCTGCCCAGGTCGGACACTATTTTTTATTTTTTTACACACACTTTATTGCATTGGCCTGTTGTTCAATGATATTAAAATGCATTGTGCCTGAATTTTTTTTTTTTTAAAGGAAAAAATACAGATGAAAATGGAAAAGTTATCATCAACTGTTAAAGGAATCTGTGATCTAGAAACATATCTCCATGGCAGTGTTCATAAAACAATTCTCTTTCATACATGGCCAGTTACATATTTTTGTAAGTAGACTAAATACTGCTGAGTTTATGAATGCTGTCTTCTCTGCAGGGTGGTGGGAAACTTAATGTAGATAAACACAGTTCTTAAATGTTTCTAAAAAAAAAAAAAAAAAAAAAAAGGATCCTTTTTATATGAAAAATATTTCCCCTATGTGCAGTAAAGGAGAAATTCATTAAGGCTTACTAACAATGAATTCATTTCAGGACTGAATTTGTTTGTTTTTTATCTGCCATAAGAGCAGCTGGAGGACCACAAGCAGCTCCCATGTCACTTGTAAACAAAGTGAGGGCTGCTACTCCTTAGGAAAAAGCCAGTGAGCTAAACGAGTAGCAAGCTGGGTCTCTAAGGGGTAGGGTCTCCCGAGGAGTGTGTTTTGCACATACCAAGAAAGGAATGAAACTCTCTTATAAGCCAGGGTATGTTGACTTTCTCAAGTCTCACAAATTTACTGCTAGTGCTTGCCTGTGTTTTCACAATGGTGCAAAAAATCTTCCTTCTGCCATTCCTTGGGCATGATGAGCATAGGCAGTATTATCAACGTGTGCCTGAAAGTGCCCTTTAATCAGGCCCAAGGCACCCAATACGATTTTCAGACTATTTCTGTATTTTTCTGCCATGTTTTCTTGGTCTCCAATTGCATCTTCTGTCTTTCCAAACGTTGTCCAGAATAGTCACTCTGTACTGTCATTTCTATTACCAATGCTGTTGTATTTTTCTCCTTTTTACCATGATGTGTTTATTTGCTTCAAGCTTTTTATGGGTTGCAATAAGAATGTCCTATGTGATCACAACTTTTTCCATTCTCTACAATTCTGCCAGCATTGTGATCTCTGTGCTTTTCTTGGACAGCAATATTATAGTGCAGGGGGGCTCCTAACTTTTTTAAGTAAAGAGTCACACGTGAAATTTAAAATCACAGAGAGGGCTGAAGAGGTGAGGTCCCCATTGGAGAGAGGGAAGTCTGGTCCTTTCAGTCATTCAAAATGCTACAAAGGGGTGCAGGCAGGGTTCAGAGGTCTGGCAGATTAGGTATTAGTAAAAATACTTCTAGGACGTTGGGAACCCTGCCCCATCTCTGGGAACCTTGCTGGCTGCCTCCCTTAGGGAGTGCGGGGGTGGGGAAGCATGAATCGCATGATGGTGTGGTTTTGTGTCACACACACACTCCTACCCCCACCCCCCCCATACTCCTGCTTTCTATGTCCCTCCCCTTTCCTTTTACCTCTTCTTTCACATCCCTTCCCCTCATTTTACACTGCTTTCCCTCCTCTCCCTGCCTACCCGCTTAACTGATGTCTTCCTCTTTTTTTTTTTGGGTCGGTGGAGGTTGGGAACCTTAATCCCATATTTTTTGCCACAACACCGCTGTCCTCTTTGGCGAGTGGGCATCGATTGCTTGCTGATTTTAGTTGCAGAATAATAATAATAAAACTGTGAGTATGGCATGTGCAGAGAGAGGTGTGGGCACCCTTCCACTTGATTCATTTTAAATTAAAAAAAAATAATAATAATAATAATATGGCCCATAAAGTTGATTTGACTTGTTAGCCCTCCAGTTAGAGAGGTGAAGACAATATCTGCAAATTAAAAAGTATGTGATCTTATCAGCTGGAAGCCATTCACTGGCCAACAATGACACCCAGTGGATACTACTGGAAGGGCAGGGATGTTTCTAATTGGCCTTCTGAAAGCAGCAGACGTTTGCCTCTAAGCTTTTAGGTAAGTGATGTTATATTTTCATCACCATAGCCAGTAGAAGGCAAGGGATCAAATATTTATGAGACTTAACTAATTACAAATATAAAGCTGGGCCCTCTTTGAGGGAGAGGGAAAAGGAAGGGGACAATGAAGTAAGTTCTGTATGTCAACTCTGTGGTCCCCCCCTCCCCAGCCACAAAGTAAAGATGTTTTCTTTGCCTCGGGGAGTCTGCTGTTTTGGCCAGCTGAAACAGTAGCCTTTTTGTCGACTTTTTATCAAGGATAATTAAGTGATAGATTAGTACCTATAGTGTGTAAGCAACTAACTTTTAATTTTAGGGAAAATTTGCAAGATAGGAAGTTTTGTTTATTTTAGTGAGAATTGCTTGATCCACATGGAGTGCTGGAAGTCATTGCAGATTTCCCAAGCATCTTGCAACCAACCATAATCACCCCTGCAATTGGAGCGACTGGACTGCAGAGAAATTCTCAACTAGAGTATTCCACAATTTCATAAGGTTGAACTGAAAAATCATATGTGAAAATATTCTGGCCAGAATTTAGATGTGAATTTTGGGAACTGACTTTTAGTTGCTTGAACTGAAAAGAAAGGGACTTGTGGGAGGTTTTTTTTGTTTAATTTACAAAAAGATCATTTTCCTATCAGTTCTGATGCTAAAATTTTGCTCTGCTATAATGCCATGGGTTCTGACTCCATAGGGTATAAGTTTGCATGTTATGTAAATGCACAGGCACTGATTTTGCTTACACTATTTGTAATAGGAATTTTTTTTTTCTTTTTAACTTACCAGCACCTCTACTCCCCATTCCTAGGAGAATTTTTAGTTGTGTTAACTCATGCCCATTCTATCCCACACAGTTGAGAGGTGGGTGAAGTTATTTGTGGTTTATACACTGTTGAATAAATACGCTGACTCTTCTAACGTTGCAGGTTTTGACTACTATTCTGTCTGCTTTCAACAACTATGAACGTCTTCTCTATATAGCAGTGGACTGAGCATTTGAAAATGAAAGTAAATAATTCTTACAAAGCTGGTTAAGGTTATAAAAAAAATCTCTAAACACTTCCAGCTAGCAGTTTCAACTGTTGGAAACCTTGTTGGAAAAGTAAGTTACATGTAACTATTGAAATCAAGGCAAGATCTAAAAGAACAAGAAAAATTTCCAGTAGAATTGCCTGAAAACTGGACAGATCTGCAAAACAGAGCCCACAGCTGTGCTCAAAACGTTTAGCTGACACTGGAGTAGTTGTTACAACTGCATAGTTCAGCATTGCTTGCATAACAATAATCTGATTGGAAGAATTGTCAGAAGAAAAACCTTTTCTATAAACATCACAAAAGTTGTCTAAAGTATGCAAAACAAAACCTTGATATGCCAGAAACTCTTTGGAACAAAGTGGTTTGGACTAATGAAATGGAAATTAGTCTTGTCTGGTGACCAACAGTTCAATTTTCATTTCTTAACAATGTTTCTGACAGTTGAAATTGCTAGCTGGAACCATTTAGAGATTTGTTTATAGTTTGCCCTGGCTTTGTAAGAGTGAATTACAGTATATTCATTTTCAAATGTTTAGAGGAGCCCATGGTTGTTGAAAGTA
This sequence comes from Rhinatrema bivittatum, assembly GCF_901001135.1. NCBI lineage: Eukaryota > Metazoa > Chordata > Amphibia > Gymnophiona > Rhinatrematidae > Rhinatrema > Rhinatrema bivittatum. The sequence continues at coordinate 38,585,315 of NC_042618.1, read as the reverse complement.
GACAAACCAGTCAGCATAAGCAGAGAAATAGAAGGGTCAGAGTATTTGTTGGATCATGGAATTGTCTTCATCTGACTAATTGAAGGCCTAAAAAGCTAATCAACTTTAAGCCTTAACACTTTTTTTTTTAAATAATAATTAATCAACTGCATGTCTAAACTTTTGAACATGTTGTACTCATTTTTCTTATGTTATATTAAGCAAATTTAGAGTTAAATTGCAGAAATATTTTAACTTTGTACTATGTAGATGTGGCATCTTCTCTTTACTTATTCACTGAAGTATACAATTTATGCAGGGGTGCCTAAATGTTTGCACACAACTGTATATAGTTTAACAGTGTTTGGGCTCCCTTTATTAGATGTAACAGGGAATGAGGGTGTTAGAGAGGGAAGCGTTTATGCCTGAAACTATAGTGTTGAGTGTGTTTCTTTAATGTAGATGTGGCACTATTACAGTACTGTATATTCAAAGCTGTCATGTGAAAGTATTCTTATTTATGTTGCCTCAGCTTATACTGTTTGCATGGTACAGGAATACCATGCAAACAGTGAATTGCTGTTAGCATAGGTGACTAGATAAGTTTTAAAAGCAGGGATGGAAATCTTCTGTATCTGCTTTCTACTTTTATCTTCATATTCTTTACCAAGACCTTTGCTTACAGTGAGGCTTGGATTAAGAATTGTTGGTCGCCAATTCAGAAAAATAAAAAAGCCTCTTACTCTACCCCTGGTCTTGTGTGCAGTTAAGGGCAGGGGCCCCTCCATTAATGCTTGGATGGCATGGATGTCAGTCCAGTCATTCACAAACTGGATTTTAAAAACATTTGCATGCTTGCATTTAGGAGGGAATTAGCAACTTATCTTCAGTGGAACTGCTTTAAAATAAAAACTCTTGCTTCTGTTACTTGCAGCAGGGATTATATTCTCAAAACTTGCTGTATTCCTTACAGTGGATACATGTTTTAAACTGTATGCATTTTTTTTTTTTTATCTTAGATGAAATTTCATTGAAGATGTCTGAAATGTACAGACAAGAATGGCTTCTGAAAGAAACCATTGTACAAGAGTTAGCTCATAGCACTGACCAAGACTTGATGATGGTCTATTTATCTGCATGGCTGCACCAACCCTACCTTGAGGACAGTATCAGAGTATTACTGGAGAGCATGCTGCTGGAAACAGGACACAGACCACTCTGACTTTCAGAATCCAGCTCACAAGATTTGTTGTATGGAATACAAGTCATCCAAAACAAATTTCTTCAATATGGTACAGACCATTGAAAGGATAGGTAGATAGTATGCCATCTATTTTTCTGTCTTTATAGGACACTTTTTGCATTGGATGAGAGAAGACCATTTGGTCTTTATTTGTATCATTTCCAATGTTACTATGCCTATTGGCCAGCAGCCTTGGTTTTATTATTTTTGTTTTACTGGTCTGTCATTTTGTATGTAATTCACTTTGTAATCTGCCACGTGATTTGTGTGGTTAATAAATTCTAAATAAAACCATCATGGTTTTATACTTAGCTCATGCCTCAGCTGCCTGAAGAGCTATGTTTTCCACTAATGATGGAATTCCAAGTACTCATTCTTCTTCATCCAGTCAGACCGGTCCAGATGAATGTTATCCACACCAACTAGCAGATAAAGATGGAGAAACAGGCGTGCTGCTATCACCCCTTTAGAGATATTGGTGCTTACTACAGCCTGCCAGTATTTTGAGTGTCCAGCAGCTGGTAGGGAGCATCCCAAGCTATAGCAGAGTCGTGGTCTTGGCTATTTGAAAAGAAATCTGCGCGTTCTCCCACTCCCTGGGTGACAGACAATTTTCTGATAGGCAGCTTTTGACGTCAAAAACTAGTTCTCCCTCTCGCATTTAAGCATAGCCCTGGACCAGTAGAATTGGTGTTTATTGGAAGGCAGCTCCTGAGGTGCAAATTTAAGGCTCCCTCCGTCAGTTGAGTATGGCCAGGGGGCTACTGCTCTTAAGTACTTTGTTCCCTCTCTACCTTCCCTCCTTCCCCCCCATCTTTCTTTCCATCTCATCTGCCTCGCAGCAAAAACAAAAAACAACCCAAAAAAACTGCAGTTACTGTAATAAAGCTAATTTAAAAAAACAAAAAACGCTTTAGCAGAATTAGCCTCTTATAAGTAGAGGGAGTGGGGAGGCAGGGTTGACTGGCTGCAGATGAGTATTTTTCAACTCTAGTCATAGCAGCAACCTTCAGCGAGGTATGGCTACACTGCCAGAGGATGGGGAAAAAGCCCATGCTCTCTATTCCATTTGGAGCTCGTAAACAGCTCCTGGACTGTTAAGCCGTGCCACAGTTGGTTGGAGTCAGAGGACATGCAAAGCTAATTGGATTTGAACACTCTTAGGAGCTCATGGCTATGGGGACATTTAAACCACTAGTGCCTACCACAGATGGCAGTTCCCTGCCAAGAACAGTAATCATCTTGGGACCACAGGGAGAGGGGATTAATTATCCACCCCCACCCCCACCCCCCCAGTCTTGTGGAGCTGGAAGTCAGTGGTGTAGCACCAGAGCAGACCTTTATGGTGTTAAATTTAATCTCTTTTCCTGTGACCACCACCTCCTTGGAATGGACTGCAATGTCCAAGGAGTTTATTATGTGCATATGACAGAGTTAAGACCAGAAATCCACTCTAGGTTTTGTCTCTCTGCTGGGTGTTGACAGAAGGAAAGATGTAACTTGCGGCTTCCTTTTTAGGCTGCAACCTAGATAAGGACTTGGAGGATGGAGAATTTCCTCTGGATAAAGGGGACACCTGTTCCATAAGGAGGAGTTTACCTTTTTCATTACACAAACCCTGCTGCTTTTAAAAAGAACTCTGAGGATGAAGAATATTCCTCCATCGAGAACCCAATAACAATCAATATCCAAAAGCCCTCTAACTTTCTTTCCTCTTATATAAACTGCTTAAAGATTTAATTAATTTAGAAGGGGTCCCTCCTGATTTTTTAAGGTGGGGTTAGTTGTTTGGCTAGGTTGGTGGTTACTTGGTTTGACAGCAAGTAGTGGGGGAAACAGCTGGGTAACCTTGGGTTGGTGTTTCTGATCAGTGGCATCTTTCCCTAGTTAAGACTGTATTGGCTATTTTCCCTTGAAGGAGGGGTGGTGAGACCACAGCTATTAAGATTTTTACATACTTTGGAGATCAGACTGTTCAGTCTTTGATCACTATATGACACGGATGGATATTTTTGTTAAGGTTTCATCATTGCCAGGGGTAGGCCTTTATCTAATTATTTTAAATGTATTTTTCTGTAAAATAATGTTAGGGAGGCTGGTTACATGCTAGAGTTGATCCTGTGTTGTGTGCTTATGTTGTGATGATGCCTAGAAGGCTGTTTAGTACATGAAACAATCTGGTGGTGTTTTTTCTTGTATTGCTTGAAGGAGAGAACCTAGTCAAGCCTTGCCGCTGGGTGGATGGAGCATTTCCATTTACATTCTTCCTACCCAGCACCTTTTTTGTTTATCTGACATGTTGGAAGAACCAGCGAGCTTGTCTTTCTATAGTGCTATATGGTCTACAGCAGTCATGCAGAATTTGTTCCAATGTAGGACTAGGTTGTCTTCTGTCTCCGCAATGGAGGTTCTTAAATTGGTACTAAGGTGTTTTGTTTGGGTTTTTTTTAATGAACAGTTGAGTGTAGATCTTCTCCCTGGTATAATCTTTTGGACCAGTTTTTTAATAGAACCACTAGCTTCTTTTGTATCAGAAGCTAGTACTAGATTGATAGCCCAGCCTTGCATATAGGTGCAAAGTGTATTGGTTGTAGTAGCAGGGCCTGTGTAGTGGATATAATGCTTACAGTTGCACTTTGTGTTAAAGCATCAGTTAATCATCCAGTGTCAGGTGTTGAGAATCTAATGCCAAGTTGGGCACTAAGCTTTATTTATTTATTTTATTCTGCTTGTCAACATGTCAAAGCAGATTATACCAAGGTACAGTCAATCAATAAGGTCTTCATTTTTCTTATTTTGGAGGAGGGATATAGACCTAATGAAGTTTTCTTCCCCAATATCAAAAGTACCTCAATTTCTGTTTTTAAGAGGGGAGTAATGTTGTGACAGGGCTGAGGCAGCTATTATTGTTTGTTTTTTTTTAAGATGGATTATCACCCCACCTCACCTCATTTTGCCTAGTCTGGTTTGGTAACAGGTGGTAGGATGGGATCTTCAATCATAGTGAACAATGTTTCTGCTACAAAGACTAAGGCCTGGATTTATCAAAATACACAATGTCGCATATGATAGGAAAAGGGGTGTGTTTTATGGTAATAGGCAGTTTATCACAGTTAGTGCTTCACATAAGTATTAGTGCAAATTGCAATAACTTTTTTGCACTTTGCAAATTATAACTACATACAACTACTGGGGGGACTATGTTTAAGCTCCTGGAGAACCAGCCTAGCTATCCTGGCCCTCCTACCACCACAGTGAGAGAGAAAGCACCTAGCCATAATGCCCTCACCATTAGATAGGTATTTATATCTCTATGGGAGTCCCACCTAGTCACTCGAGGTGATGGTTAGGAGCCACTTTGACATTCAACGTGAGACATATGAAGAGAACAGTGCTCTCTTGTGAAGATTTGATGACCTTCGGAGTGAGGAAACTCACACAAAGATGAGATTTGTGCAATGTTCTCTCAGCCTAGTTTGATGTTACCCAGGTAGAGTCCATCAACCTAGGTTGAGAGAACAGTGCACAAATCTCATCTTGCATGCGAAAACACCAGATAGCACTTTGAATGTCAAAGTGCCCCCTAACCCCTACACTAATACCTAAACCTCGACTGACTGTGGAGGTAGAAGGGCCCCGATAGGTAGGCTGGCTCTCAAAGAGCTTAAAACCACTAAAAATGGCATGTAGTTACAATTCGCGTTAAAGCCGTGCAATATGGCTTTCCAAAACTGTGAGCACAGCCCACTTGGCCAAAATTCCCACCCCAATATCCTCCTCTTTTTCTCATTTGCATCGTACTTAACGTTATGGTGTTTTCGCACCTATTAAAGGCATTTTTTGCATGTGAAAACGCCATATAGCACTTTGATAAATGACCCCCTAAGTTTGATGAAAGTCAGTTCTGAGATCATGAAAAGCCAGGGCTTTGTTTACCACTAAACATTAGTAACAAAGTAGATTAATCAAGCTCTTTAGAGAACTAACAAGCATATCTACAGTCTGGGATCTAGGGGATGCACTAAAATTATTGAAGTTCTTTAAGACATTTATTTTCTCTGGCATTTAGAGAATAGGATGCAGCGATAGCTTGTTTGTCTGATTACCAGTATTTGCTTTATGTAAGGCTATTTTTGTTTTGTTCTATAGGTTGTGTGGTGAGCCACTGACAGCATTGGATGCTCTCACCCAGCATGGCCTTTTATGGTTAGCCTCTGTTTAAGCTATTCCTTTGAAACCAGTCTTTTCCTTTTGGCAGTGGCAGGATAGGGAACAGGTAGCTGAGTGCCATATCCTACAATAACTTAAATCTGAGAGGAGTTGGGGTAGGGTAGCTCAGTGTACATCTAGAACTATGACAACAGTGTGAGCTGAGGCACTGTAGATATGGGTTAGTGCTTTTGGTGGGGCAGTACCATGTGCAGAGAGAAGCCCTCGTCAGCTGCTGGCTAGTGGGCAGTGCAGTGTAGGAGAGTGGTCACTCACCTATTCTGCATTTTCATTTCTTCAACAAAGGAAACACTTTTATACAGACTAGTGCTTAAATGCTTGTAATAAGGCTAATTCAAACTTCAGTCATAGATAAACTGAACACCAGTACTAACTACCTCTATAAAGTAGCACAGCAGTGGACAGGAGCTGTTGACCAATGAGAGAAATTCTCCTTTCTTGATAATACCAATAAAATGTTTTGATCACCAACAAGCATTTATACTAAATCATAGCTTCTTCATCCAAAAGCAAGTCCCAGAAGATTTGCAGATGGCTTTCAACCTGAAATACTTAAGATCAGAATTAGCCACGGTGAGGCTTTGGCTATGTGTGTTTTGGCAAGGTTCAGCTATACTATTTGGGCCAGGAAAAGGACTGCTGTTTCAAGAGTGACACTAAACCAATATAGTGCAGAGAAGTCTGTATATAGTTTTTCAGCTGCAGCAGAAACAGGCAGTTATCTATTCAAGAATCAACAACTGTTCAGGTGAGAAACGGTTAGAAGTAAGAGGATACAGAAACATTACCAAATGAACTATACAGTAGTGGTTGTACAGAGAAGAGTATGGTGGATACAGAAAGGGACATATGAAAACAAGGAAAATTAGTTCTTTCTAAATTTTCTTTTCTGGAATTATAACAGACCAACCCAGATGAATGGGATTTCCCCCCTACCAGCAGCTGGAGACAGCGAACAAAAGCTGCACTAGAAACTTGGTACTTAATTACTGGGCCACCTGCAGTTCTCAATAAAGCTGTAGCAAAGCAAGAATAACCCTCCTTTCTACCAGTAGAAAAGCTACAAAAAAAAAAGGGGGGGGGGGGGGCAACGCCCAACCACTCAACTTGAAACCCCACAACTACCTAGCCTGAGAATATATACATCCATCAGAAAAGTGGTATTTAGAATCAAAAAGCAGGACTCTGGCCTGGTCTGTTAGGACTCCAGGAAAGAAAATTAGCAGGTAAGAACCAATTTTTCCTTCATGATTGTATTTGCATATCTTTATTCTGCACATCAATCTCTGTCTTCTTCTCAAGGTTTATATAAAAGATCTTCTCAATTGGTGGTATAGCATTCAAAGGTCTAGATGGATGGGATTTACCCAAGCCGAGCTACAGTGGGTGGGAACCCAAAAAGACTCACTTGCAGCGCGCTTGCATCAAACAGCCACAGCTCAAACATTCAGCCTATACTTGAAAAAGGTGTGCAACTATGACCAGGTTGCTGCCCTTCAGAGCTGAGGAGAAACCAGTTGACACTTGGCCCACGAAGCCACATGGGCTCTTAGATCTTCATGTACTTCTATAAACCACTGAGCACTGAAGGCCTTAAAGCCTTCTGCCTTTGTTTTGTTTCATGGTCACAATAAAGCTGTTGATTCAGTCTATGAAATACAATAGTGACCTTCAGGTATCTCAAGACAGCCCTTCCAAAATGAAAAAGATGGAGCTCCTGAGACTGTGCTTCAGAACCAGACTGGTTTGAGCAGGTGGGGGGTCATTTGGCAGGGTCAAACAGTGCAGAGGTAGTGGGTACTGGTCCATTAATCCTTTGGAAACTTGAGCACTCAGGAAAGCTTTGTTGTGTTTTCAGCCTCTAGTCAGGAACAAGGTGGTGAGAGTGGTATTGGACAATGTGACAGCAGTAGCATACAGAAACAGGTATAGGGGGGAACCAAAAACCCAACTGTTTCCTTTGAAGTAGAGATGTTGCTCAGCTGGGTGGAGCAGAATTTGTTGGTTCTGTCAGCATCTCATGTGGAGGTGGCAGCAACTAGGCCCATCAGGGTGAAAACCAGGGAAAATGGTGCAAGAGTGATAGTAAACCCAGATATGGTGTTTCCTGCACTCCTACTACAGCAACAGCTGAGAGAGTAGAGAAAAAAAATTAAACACAATACCATTGACATCTATGCCAGAGGGGCAAGCTGGCTCGACTGCAGCCTCAATTTTGAGGCAGGAACGCAGTCAAGATAGTAGGGTAAACAATATTGTTTTCGTGCCTGCTGATCAACAACAAAAAATAACTTTAGAGAAGGTCTGGGCAGTATTACTTGAATTGAGAAACTCAATATTTATTTATTTATTTTTAATTTTTATATACCGATGTTCCTGTAAAGAGTGAATCTATTTACTATTATGACTGAAACACAGGCCCATATTCAACAACTAGACCCACTAGTGGTTCAGCATTATGAAAAGCTGTAGGGATTGGAAAATCAGGTTTCCCAAATTCAGACTGTACAAACTGGCTTAATTCAAGCTGAAAAGTCTAATACAAGGAAAACTGAAAATACTGAGAATGAAGTAAGATACAAAAATCTTAGAGTATTGAATTTTACTCGAGTTAAGTTGATACCGCCTGTAGAACAATTTAAAAGGTTCATAATGGAAAAAGTTAAATACCTTTAAATGCTATACCACCAATTGAGAAGATCTTTTATATAAACCTTGAGAAGACAGAGATTGATGCGCAGAATAAAAATATGCAAATACAAGATCTGAGCAAGCTTACAGAAGAGCAAATTGAATTTCAAGGAACTCTGTGTATCAGATTTGTTTTTTTGTCAGATACACACTATTTTGAGATTATTCTTATAAAAGAGAGAGACACTTTATTTCGGCCAAAAGATATGGATTCAGCCAGACATAACCAGGGATACACAATTGCATAGAAAGAGATTTCTTCAGATGTGCCAGGAGGCGAAAGATGTAGGAGCTCAAATTGTGATTAGTTATCCTAGCAACTGTGTAGTTAAATTTAATAATGCAAGATGTGTGTTCTTTGATCCACAAGAGTTACATTCATAAACCCTTAAAATTTATGATTGAAATTAATGGGAGAGATTCATGTGTTAAATGTTAGATTGCTTGATGTTATTTTATGACCCATTCATTGGCAAAGCGAAGGGGAATCCGGTGGATCCAAAGCCGCACGGCCTGTCCTGCCTCTGGAGGAATCGGACCCCCCAGAAATCCTAGTCACCTCCTCAGCCTGCAATTTAGCCTCTGCCTTGTGCATTAAAAGCACAAATTTGAAAGAAAAGGGATGCTGTGCCTTTAAGGGGCCCCCCCCCCCATGGGAGAGTCAGAGCTCGGAGGAGAGGCAGGCACTGGGAGCCGCTGTCTAATATGGCTCAAATTCGGTGGGGAGAGAGGAGGAGGGATCTCCCCTCCCCTTTCATCCAGCCTCCACTGGAGCGTGGTGGAGACAAAATGGTCTCCGTTCCCGTGCTAGATGGGAATAGGGCAGAAACCAGATATTTGACCACCTAGATCTATTTTCAAGATCATCAAGTTTTTCAGCCTGGGCTGAAATAGTTTTTTTCATCGTGCTTACTTTAGTCGTGAGTGCCGAGACTTCCTCCTCCACGGCAGCTGTCTTCCCTTCCACTTGATCTAAGCGTGGTGCATTTTCGGTTATAACTGCTTGCAGAGATGTAATTTGCTCTGAAATACCCGTAAGTTTGCCTTCTACGGCATGAATAACGGCATCTGTTATTTCGGCCGTAGTCGGGTGGAGAAGGGAGGATTTTGTAGGACTCTCACCACTTGCGGCCTCTTTCACGTGGGGTGCCATTTTGCCTTCTGTCCCCCGTGTCTTTTCTTGGTCGCGTTTCGCGATTTTTGCCGGCATCAATGCTGGGGACTTTTGCATAAAATTGGTGATAGACATAGACAGGTCCGGCAATTGATAAGAAAGTTAAAAGCTTTGTTTAGTCGATCGAAGGGCAGTGGGGAAGGTCGCGACGCTCAGAGCTCTTGCGGACACATCCGACCCCGCTCACCACATCACGTGATCCCCCATGTTTAATTTTTTTTTTTTTTATCCCTTTTGCCTTTATTCTTCTGCCCCTTATTTCCTCTCTCCCCCTCCATTTCATTTCTAGCCTCTTTGCCCATTCCCCTCCCCTACATCACCACTTCTTTCCTCTGGTGAGCAACAGTTTCTGGGTAGGGACCTGGCAGCAGCAAGAATGTCTCCTGGGATGAGGCCTGAGCATGGCAGGTCTTCCTGGGCTGTGGAACACCGCAATGGCTGCTCCCAGGTCCAGTTCTACCACAGAGTGGCTCCCCCCTGAGCCTGCCACAGCAGAACCAGCTCTTCTCCCTGGCCCATCAAAAGAGTCATGTCTAAGCCATGGCATGCTTATGTCACTCTGTTCTAGCAACTTCCTCCTTCCTGAGTTTGCAGTGCCTCCATGACACAGCCTTCACGTGTAGCCATTTTTTTTCCTCCTTGATTGGGCAGCCAGTGGGCCCCACTTCAGGATTGTTCAAGGCCCCCAGTTTGCTACCCCTACTCTAGGATATACATGTTTAGATCTTTAAGGCTGTCCCCATATGCTTTTGAATGAAGACCACTGATCATTTTAGTAGCCACCCTCTGAACTGACTTTAACTGGTTTATATCCTTTTGACGAATTGGGCTCTGGAATTGTACATAGTATTCCAAATGAGGTCGCACTGGGGATTTATTCAGGGGCAATATCATCTCCCTTTTTCTGCTGACCATTCCTCTCTCTATGCAGCCAAGCATCTTTCTGGCTTTTGCTATCACTTTATGCACCTGTTCGGCCATCATCATCATTAGATACAACTGCCCCAGATCCTGTTCTTCTTTGATTGTTAGAAGAATTTCACCTCTAATACTTTCTCTCTCCCTTGGGTTTTTCCATCCTAAATGAATTACTTTGCATTTTTTAGCATTACATCTTAGCTGCCAGTCTATAGACTATTCCTTGAGCTTCACACCTTCCTGGCTGAATACATTGTTGCAGATTTTGGTATCATCTGCAAAAAGGCAAACTTTCCTGACAATCCCATGTCTTATAAAAATGTTGAAAAGAACCAGTCCCCAGGTCTGATCCCTGAGGCACACCACTAATAAGGCCTTTCTCAGAGTAAACTCCATTTACCACTACCCTTTGTCACTTCCCACTCAGCCAGTTTCTAACCCAGTCAAGGTTCCAAAGCAAAGGATACTCAATTTATGTCTTCTGTATGGAACCGGGTCAAAGACCTTACTGAAATCAAAGTACACTATGTCTAGCACTCTGCTGTGATCCAACTCTCTGGTCACCCAATCAAAGAAATTTATTAGATTCATCTGATAAGATTTACTTCTAGTAAAACCAAGCTACCTTGGATCATGCAATGCACTGGATACCAGATACTGCATTATCCTCTGTTTTAGCAGCAATTCCATTAATTTGCTCACCACAAAGATCAGACTAACCAGCCTATAGCTCCCAGCCTCCTCCTTACTTCCACTTGTGAATAGGAACCACATCTGACTGTTTTCAGTCCTCAGAAACTACTCCAGATTCTAAAGAAGCATTGAACAAGTCAACTAGTGGAGCTGCAATGACTTCTCCCAGTTCCATCAATACCCTCAGATGTTTCCCATTCAGCTACTACCATCTAATGACGACAGAATAATGAGAGGCTAAGGATGCCATAGTAATTTAAGTACCAAGTATACAGTGAAGCTTTTGTGCGCTGTCTCCATCTGCTGGCAGGGGAGAAAAACCCATCAGTCTAGAGTGGGCTGTTGGGTGATCAGGAATGAGTTGCCATTGATGATTGAGATATATAGATAGATAGATAGATATATAGAGAGAGAAAGAAGAGTATATATATGCTCTGCTCCTGCGTGCTCTTCAGAAGCTGCCACTCCTTGTCAAGAAACAGAAGTAGCTAATTGTGTAAGCTAAATAAACTCCTGTAGAAGATGATCTAGATTTTGTGTTTTATTCAGTCACGTGAGAGATTGGAACCCAGATCTGGACTTTCAGAAAGATCTGAAATCTGACAGGCAAGGGCCCCACCCAAAAAAAAAAAATTCTGAATAGGCAAGTTGTGGTTTTTCACATGGTAAATTAGTAATTCTTATTATGCATTTTGATTTTGTGTTTGATAGAAGCTATCATAACTTTACAAAACATGCATATTATAATGTCTAATGTCCATAGCATTCCTGGAATGGACTGAAGTTCAGAACCAGATCTATGAAAGGATACAAAAAAAGCTAGAAGAGGTCCAGCGGAAGACTACTAAAATGGTACAGGGTCTACATAAAAAACTCCCCAAAACCCCAAGGATTTAAATATGCACACTCTAGAGAGACATATGACAATTTCAAATAATTTAAAACTATATATAATGCACAAGAAACACTTAAGAGAAAAGAATATGAGGCTCCAAGGAGGTAGACTCAAAAGCAACATCAGAAAATATTTCTTCAGGGAAAGGGTGGTGGGTGCATTGACTAGGCTCCCAAAGGAAGTGGTAGAGGAAGATGCAGAAACAGAGGTCAAGAGAACACAGAAGAATCCCTAGATGCAGGGGAAAAGAAAGGAAAGCCAGGGGGAATCCAAGATGGCAACATAGCATTCCTGCATGGTGCACTTTTACTTCTGTTTCCTGTTGTAATTACCTTGATTATGCCTCTTACCAGTCATAAACAAAGAGCCAAGGAGAGGGTAATCTCTGCTGACCTCCCAGAGTGCTCCCGTCTCAGCCCAATGGATGCACACATGCTTAGTAGAGCCGCTGGAAGTAGCGGGAGAAGAGGTTCTCGCTCTCTCTCTTGATTTATTATTGTCCCTGATTGAGAGAATAGCCCCATCTAATCCAGCAGAAGCTTGAGACCAGGCCCTGCGATTGGAACCAGCATGTAGCAATAATGCTGAAGCCATAAGGATCCAGGCAGAGACCGTGGCATCTCAGGAAGTAGCCTCTGCACCTGCTTTATTCTTCTCTGGCAGCACTGGAGTTATTCTTGCTGAAAGAAGGCAGCAGCAGCAGCTCCAAGAGGGACTCTCAATTAGGGGGTTCTTCATCTGAAGTATTTTATGCTGCTAAGAGTACTCCAACGTTAAGACTAATTTCCTTCACTTTGTAATCAAACTGGGAAGTATGTATTTATTTATTTATATTCTGCTTTTCGCATTTTTTTCAGCGCTTCAAAGTGGATTACATTCAGTTACTGTAGGTATTTCCCTAAGTTTGTACCTGAGGCAATGGAGGGTAAAGTGACTTGCCCAAGGTCACAAGGAGCGATAGCAGGACTCGAACCCTGGGCTCCCGGTTCGTAGCCCATTGATCTAACCACTAGGCTATTCATCCACTTGAGAGCTTAAATTCTAATATCACCGCACAGTTGACCCCTTTTGTTCTTAAATGTTCCGACTTGGACACTCACATGCAGATTTAGAAATGGCTAATGTAAATTGAGGGCTACAAATGGATACACTGAAACAAGAAGTGGATAGCATTAAGCCACTGCAAGCAGCTTTCATGAAAGAAAATCAGATGCTTTCCAACAGAGTGGAAACTGTGGAGAATGTCATCAGAAGCAGGAATTTACACTTTAACTTCCCCAAAATTCCTCTTATTTCTGCTAAAGAAAGTGGAAAATATATTTAATGGAGGTCTTGAAAGACCCAGAATAAGCTATTCCTTCTGTTTCAAGAATGTATTTACCTCCTTTCAGAAAGGGACTGATGATGGGTAAAATGTACAACCTTTATTACCTAGATAATCTAGTAACTTGGATATTTCTACAGCTTTAGAGAGCTCTGGCAGTGCGCTGGCTAGACCAGCCACTATGGTTGCCTCTTTTGTGCTGGACCTGGGCAGAGACTAGATACTTAAATTGTTCTTTAGGCATCAGTCAAACTTTTCTCCAACTTAGTATGTTCCCAGATGTGGCAAGATAAACTCAGAGTGAGAGGAAGCAGTTCCTTATACTAAAGCCTAGGGTCTACAACTAGAGAGCTTTTTCTTTTTGAAATATTCATGTAAATGTCATATAAAGTATACAGATATTTGTATACATATATATTTTTTTTTTTTTTTTTTTTAAACTGTCCCAACTTTTTTTTCTTCTGCTGAAGAAATGTCTCCTGTATTTACAACCATTTGACTTTATAGTTAGGCAAGAATTATGCTCTTTATTATAACAGATATGGGCCCTTGAATGCTTTTTTTTTTTCCTTTTTTTAATTAGGAGTTTTTCATTTTGAAACTCTAAAAATTGCCTTGAGTAGTGTCTGTATTCCTATTGATTGAGGAATTGTATTTATGACATGTTAATATTTTCTTTATTTAAATGTTTGTGTTCTCAAGTGGATTCTTGAAAATTGTATATTAAAAATGCATAAATAAGAAAAACAAAAAATGCCAGAGATCAACCATGGTCTATGGCTATGCCCCAGGAATGAAATTAGGCAGACTGGATGGGCCTTATCTGCCACCATTTTTTCTCTGTTTCAATATACACCCTTTGGAACTATTACATATTAAACTACCATAAAGAAAAAAAACAGAAAAGGTCAGTCATGAGACCACAATGTATCATTGGAAATAAGTGGCTAATGTTATAAGAAGTTCATTAAATAAAAAAATAAAAATAAACACACAACTGAATAATTACTTTGTACTGGCTGTCAAAAAGATCATCCAAAAGTCACTTATTTTAAGAAAAAACTGATGTGGTACAAATTCTCATAATGTATTAAACACTATACCTTAGAGCTTGGTTGTAATTATCAGATGCCACCCTTCAACCACAAAATCCAATATTTGTATTAAAATTTTTTCTAGTATGCAAATAAAAGCTTATTTGACAATTGCAGTTTTGTTAGTTTACCAAACCATTCGCAGCTCCAATACAAATGTAATGCCAATGCAGACCATGTTTCAAAGAAAACTTCATCAGGGGGTGCTGCTCCAGTCAAGCTGCAATGTCCATGCACAATTCCGTTTAAACTTCAAACAGACATCCATTTTATAAACTCCACTTCCTGCCAAACGAGTCAATCAGAAAACAAAGATTATGAGAAACCTGGTTTAGCCAATGAAAACACATATCTTGATATCCTGCAGTCCAATCACAAAATAAAATAAAAGATACACCTGGCAAATCATTTGAGAAAATGTCAATTCATTTCTTCATTCAAGCCTTGCAGGGCCACGGAATTTAACTTGTATAATCAATATTGTTCCTGCAAGTTAAGATGTGCTTCTCTGTTCCCTCCCCTAGCTGAAGGAGAATCTGTTCCAAAACTGTCCATTGAAAATCCAAACAATGTTGGACTATCAGTGAAGAAACTTTTCCAGTGTGCACACAATTATGATGTTCAAGTCATGTGTGCACGGTTCATTTAGTCTGACTCACAAAAAATTCTGGCATGGACAAATCAAAAGGTATACAAATGTAGACAAATAGTCCATACTGGATTTCCTCATGACCTTCACTTGAGTGTTAGAGTGAGACCAAAATGATCCAGTATCAGTGATAGTACAAAAATCAAATCTATTACACAATGAATGAAAAAATTTAGAAACCTGCCCCCGAAGTGAAAACATGGGAATGACAGAGTGCAGTCTTATCACGAATGCTGAAACCCCACATATAAGCTATCACCGGCAAATCCTTGAAGACCTCATGAAGCACTAAGCATATCAATGGCATCTAATCGAAGCTGCAATAAATGCTACTTTATCAGTGTATCTCAACACGCATACTGTAGGAGAGTTGTCCGGTGCACTTTGTAATGCAAAAGATTATCCTGATTAGAATAAAGGGCTCTTTTATATACTCGACAAGTCACAGAGACAGGATAATCCCCGTTCAATAAACTACTGAATCACGACCGATAGAACATCGTAGTTGTATGCGCACTGAAAAAGTTACTGCACAGATAGTCCAATATTGTGAGGATTTTCAGCAAGATTTTTCTGATTTTCAGTGGGCGATTTTGGAACAGATTCTGCCTTCAGCTAGGGGAAGAGACAGACAAGCACGTCTTAACTTGCGGGAACAATACTGGAAATATAAACTCAATTTTGTGGCTCCACAGGGCTTGAACAAAGAACTGGCTTGGCATGCCAGGTATATCTGTCATTTTATTTTTGATTTGACAGTAGGAAATCAGAATATGTGTTTTCACTGGCTAAGCAGAGTTTCTCACCATCTTTATGTTTTCTGACTGGCTCGTTCAGCAGGAGTTTATAAAATGGATGTCCGTCCAAAGTTTACGGAAATGGCAGCTTGATTGGCACAGTATCCCCCTAATGAGGTTTTCTTCAAAATGTGTTCTACACTGGCATTACATTTGTATTGGAGCCATGAATGGTTTTGGTGAACTATCAAGACCACAATTGCCAGATAAGCTTTTATTTGCATACTAAAAAACATTTGAGAAAAATATTTTTGGAGTTTGTGGTTGGAGGGTGGCATTTGATAATTACAACCAAGTTCTATGGTTTAGTGTTTAACATATTATGAGAGCAGATTATGAGAATTTCCACCACAATTTTTTCTCAAAATAAATGACTTTTGGACAATAATCTTTTTGACATCCAGTACAAAGTGATTGTTCAGTTGTTATAAGAAGTCTATTTACAATGAACAAAAAACTGGTAATGATCCCAGAAGGCGGCCCTCCCTTCATTTAAGTCCTTGACATCTTCTCGACTAATGATCCTGTCCTCTGGAGTAAATCCTAATTTTGAGAAATTCAATAGGCAAGAATTTTATTGCTGTAGAAATAAAAAATAATTTTCAGTGAAGATGGACAAAAAGAGTTGACCCTGAAATTTAAATGTATTTTCATCTCTTATAACCACACTAACTTATTATATGTAATGAGACATACTGGTCTCTTGTGGCTGATAGAGCAAATCTTTTTTCTCTTTTTGAGTGCAGTATATTAAACTAGGATGGTTTCAACAATTTTTAAATTCCTTCAATCTTTATTTATTCACTTACAATGGGTCTTCTGTTAAGAAGTCAGTGCAGCATCATATTTCTTGTTAGCAAGAAAAACACATCTGAATGAAAAAGAAATAGTGCAATAAGATTACAAGTGGGCCGATCTGTCTTTCATAGAAGAACCCATTTAGGTGCTTATGATGTTGCCAAGTCATTAGTCCTTGCAAAGTTTTTGGTTGTAATGCTGATGTTATGAATATAACATATGATATAAAAAATGTAGATATACATTCATCATAGAAACAAATTGTTCTTTACAAATAAGTTAAAAAAATTCTATTTAAATTTTCATTAGAAAAATATAGGCTACTCAAAAGACCCAGTCTTCTCCAGAAAGCAATGTATGTATAAATATGACACTTATTTTTACTTTTCCATCTCACTTTGAGAAACTAGAATACCTTCACTTTGACCCTCTGCCTCCATTGCCAAGAGTGCCTCCACCGTTTCTAAAGGAACACCTTCATGCGCACGTATGTGCATGGTTGTTCCATCAGAGTTTGTCACTATAACAATTCCTTCTGTCTGAGAAACAACAGCAGCACTGGGATGGGACAAAATAAGCCCATCTGAAGTCTGAATAAAGATTTGTTCATGTCCCTGAGTCAACAGTGGATGGCTGTCATCGGTAATCTCAAAGGCTACAGTTCCATCTACGGTAATGGTATTTTCCAGTTCATTCTGCCCGTGGGGCTGTTCCACAATCCCGTAAGATAATTCAGTCAGGTTTTCCACTTGGGTTGCAAAACTCACCTGAGTAGATAGTGCGGCATCATGTATTGGGAGCAGCTGTGGATCAGGCTGAGTCCTATACAGATGGTCTGGTGACACATTTGCTGACAATGCCCTTTCAAGTTCTTGCATCTGGTTAGCAATGTCAGAATCATTAAGTTGTTCAACATGGTCAGGAGGAATAAGGGAATCCTGAATATCTGCATCATGTTGGAGTACCTGAGAGCTGGCAGCAATATGAGCTCTCTCTCCATTTGTTAAACAAGTGCTTTGACCATCACCACCCTGTAATGATACGGGGCTAAAAAAGTCACAGTTTTTCAGTTTACTTTGTGATTTCTCATTTAAGTGTCCTCGAACACATTTTTCTGGAGGATTATCCCTATTGGCTAAAAATTCTGTTTGTTGGCAAGATGTGCTGGATAAATTATCTTGACTTTGTAGGCCTACTGAAGCAACTTGAGAACAATCCACAGTCTCTCCTGGTGACTGTAGGAGAATATCCAACTCAGATGAATCCATTCGACCTGCTGGCTCAGCACACTCTCCATAGGCTTGTGGTAGTTTACTGTCAATACAGCCCAGCTCAACTTCTGAGGTCACTCTCAACATGCATGGTGACACTGCATCAGTCCTGTTAAGTTGACAACTGGAACCTACATGTTTAATAAAACAAAATTATATTAAAATAGTTGTAACTGAATAAGCCTAATTTGCAATTATAATGTAACCACCATGTTGGTAGCACTGAAAAACACGAACTGGAACAGATTGCTTCCTTCCTTCCCTCACTGATGCTCTAACTTCCTGTTGGGCTCTTATTAAAAGCCAACATTTTCTGAGCAGTTTCCTGACAGGAACCTACATGGGGTTTAGAAGAGAGCTGGGACTGCAAGGACAAGAGTTGTTACAAAAACAAACAAACAAAAAAACCCCCCAAAAAACCACAGAGCAATAGATTAAGAACTTAAACAAAATACCCCACCCCTGCATGATGTGCTGTCTGTATTTTCCAGTTCCATTGGATTGCATCATTCAGCCTTTTCTACATGCTCTGTTGATGAATGAATAGGCATATACTGTAGCACACCACACTACTGAGGAGTAATTCAGCTTAGCAGCAGTACAGTCAGATCATCTGAAATGCTACTATAAACATTTTTTTTTAGGAGATAATAAGAACTATTAAAAGGTAAAATTTGTTCTTACCTAATTTTTTTTCCTTGAATCCTGCAAGATCAGTCCTAACACTTAGGATTTCCTCATTCCTCAGAGGGCACACCTCCTTTATGACCTCATTCTCAACTACAAGGGGAGGGAATGGCCATAGGCCCATGCTAGTAACCTTCTGCCAAACCAACTGGACAAAGACTCCATTCTTACCGCTTTTCTTCCTTTTTTGGGTCCCCCAAGGTTACTCCCCCTCACAGGGGAGGATGAAGAAGGGAGAGAGAGAGAGAGAGACTGATTGCTTCAGGCTACTCTGCTTATGGCCCCTGTATGCTCGGGTGGGGTATGGACTGGTTGAGCAAGACTCAAAAAAGATAATTATCAGGTAAGAACAATTTTTACTTTCCTTTTCCTCCTGCTAGACCAGTCCTTACACTCGGGAGTTACAAAAGCTACCCCCCAGGGCCAGGTGGGAAGAAACAGGGTGTCAGGCCCAAAGGGCCCTGCAGTACACAGATACAGGATGATGGTTGCAAGGGGTTTATTTGGAGGTATAAACAGCTCCTGTCTTACAGCACTGTTGAGGAATAATGAGGAAAAAAGCTTACAGGTAGTCACAAAATTAGTCCAGGTCTTTCACCAAAGAATCTTTCCAGCGACAATACACAAAGTATTAGACAAGACTTCTTGCTTCACAGACAATATATCATCACATAAGCACACATTTGATAAGAACTCACAGGTCTGCTCTGGGATCCCACACCTTGTATTGGCCACCGTGCCATCTAAATGTTGGGAAAACCTGTGAGGTGTCCCAGCAGTCCTTTTTAGTTCTCTGAGGACTAATCCACATCCTCAGGGATGGGGCAATGTAGAAGGATCTCTCTATGGTAGAGAGAACGCTCTTGGAGCCATCCTGTGGCTCTACAAGCAAAACCCTGGCTCAAAACAGCAAACACACTTATTCCCCTGACAGAATTTCCCATTCCCTCTGGGGGGGGGGGGGGGCCCTCTGGGACAGCAAAGTTGCTTACTTGTAACAGGTGTTCCCCAAGGGCAGGAGGATGTTACTCCTCACACATGGGTGACATCAGATGGAGTCCCAATGCGGAAAACTTATGTCAAAATTTCTAGAACTTTGACTAGGAACACTGAACATGCCCAGCATGCCCTATACCACGTGTCCATGTGGGGGTCCCTCTCCAGTCTTATTAATTCTATGTTACATTAAAATAAAAAATAGGAGAAACCTAACTCCGCGGGGTGGCGGGCATACTTCATGAGGACTAACATCCTGCTGTCCTCAGGGAACATGTGTTACAGGTAAGCAACTCTGCTTTCTCCAAGGACAAGCAGGATGGTAGTCCTCACACATGGATGAATCCCTAGCTACAGGCTGCTTCCCAACACAAAAGGGGACCAACCGACACCCAATCAGGTGCCAATGGGCACAACAACACTGATGCTATTGGTAACAGAGGGGGAAACAGCCTGAACCCAAATAATGGGTCCTAGATGAAAGAGTTAGGTTCTACACTTCAAACAGGTTCCCGAAGGACAGACTGGCCGAACCCTACTGTCACATCAGCCATCCCTATCCAGACAGTAATGAGATGTGAATATGTGGAGAGAACTCCACATTGCAGCCCTGCAGATCTCCTCCAAGGGAACTGCTCACAAGTGGGCCCTGACGCTGCCATAGCTCTGACAGAATGAGCCTTGACATGACCCCCAAGATGCAGTCCTGCCTGGGCAAGACAAGAGGAGATGCAATCTGCTAGTCAATTGTTAGTGTCTGTTTGCAATGGCAATGCCCAACCTATTCCTATCAAAAGAAATAAGTAGTTGAGTGGACTACCTGTGGGCTTCTGTCCACTCCAGATAGAAAGCTAAGGCTCGCTTGCAGTCCAAACTGTGCAGTGCTTGTTCACCTTGGTGCAAATGGGGTATGGGAAAGAATATTGGCAGGATGATTGATTGGATAAGATGGAAGTCCGTCACCACCTTAGGCAGCAACTTAGGCTGCGTATGCAAGACCATCCTGTCTTGATAAAACTTAGTGTAATGTGGATAAGTCACTAAGGCCTGGAGCTCGCTGACCCTGCGTGCTGAGGTGACCGCCACCAAAAGTATGACCTTCCTGGTCAGGTACTTCAGTTCACAGGTGTGCAGTGGCTCAAAAAGAGCTTTCATCAGCTGAGCGAACACAATGTCGAGGTCCCAAGACACAGCAAGAGGCCTTAGGGGAAGCTTCAATTGAAGCACACCCCACATGAAATGAAGAACTATAGGCTGTACAGAGATGGGCATACCATCTACACCTTGGTGGTACGCTCCAACTGCACTAAGATGAACTGAGTTGGTCTTTAAACCAGCTTCCAATAGGTATAAAAGGTAGTCAAGCAGTTTTTGCGTGGGGCAGGAGAAGTGATCTAGGGCCTTTTGCTCACACCACACAAAAAACCTCCTGCACATCAGTCCATAAGACTTTCTAGTGGAAGACTTTCTAGAAGCCACCAGGACCCCGAGACACATCCTCTGAAAGATCAAACGGCTGGCTGGATGATTAACCTCTCAACATTCAGGCTGTGAGCGACAGGACCTAGAGGTTGAGATGCCACAGCCTTCCTTGATCTTGAGTGATGAGATCTGGGGAAGACCCCAGACGGACAACTCCCATAGGTGAGGAAACCAGACCTATCTCGGCCAATAATGGTTATGAGGAACATAGTCCCCCTGTCCTTGCGAAGCTTCGAGACCGTCTTCGCCACTAAGGGAATCAGAAGATACACATATAGAAGACCCTTGACCCAATGACGGGCAAGGGAATCCAAGGCTGGTTTGCCTTCTGACCTGTACTGGGAGCAGAACAAAGTCACCTTCCTGATGCAGGGGGATGCGAACAGATCTACGTCCGGGCAACCCCAGAGGCGGAATATCTGATTTGCTACCTCCTGGTCCAGGGACCACTCATGGGGTCTGAAGGCTTGTCTCAGCCTGTCTGCTACCTCATTCTCCGTCCCCACCAGGTACATAGCCTGGAGCAGCTGCGCCTCCTCTGCTACAGGCCTGGCTACTAATGCCGCTCCCCCTGGGGCCTCCAGGACACACACAGACTGACACAGTAGTTACCTTCCATCTGCCAAGGCCTGCAGCCCTCGTTGCCTCACAGCTGTACCTTCCACCCCCCCCCAGCAGCCAGCTGTTTGCCTTTCTGTTCCTCCCTTTCTTTTTTTAACTTTAAAATCACAGATACAAAAGGCAAAACACAAACACAGGGGTACTTCCCTGATTCTGGGGCCTTGCAGACAGAGACCTCAGAGGCCCTGAAGGAACCAGTCCCCTGGTTTTCAGGGCCCCCGGCACGATGCGGGTGAGCACAAGGCAGGAGTTCCCAACCCCCCAGATGCCCGGCTGAACCTTAGGGAGCTTCCTCCGAAATTCTCCTACTTCAGTTTCTTTCTCTCTCTCAATCTCAGTCTGCAGGGTTGCACCTCTACCATCTGCTGAAGTCAGAGAAATACTGAGGGGACTGCAGGTGGCACTCTCTGTTATGGTAACAGTGCCTGAAAGTTGTTTCTGACTCCATCTGCTGGTAGGGAAGCAAAATCCACTTGTCTAGACTGATCTGGGTATGTTCAGGAACAGCATATTAACAGTGAAGGCTATAATAGGCACATGTGTTTCCTGGCCCATGGGACTAAGTCTATGGCCGCTTCACTAGCCCCAGTAGCTGGAGATAATCTAATACTCTGTGCAACCATATGGTGTGGAATGCCCTTATTTGCTCTATTATTTTGGTGACCCTAATGGGGAAGGGGGGAACCAAAGAACATGCATCCTTCTACCATGCTGAAGAAAGCACCTAAGAACTCCAGGGACTGTGAGGATTCTAAAACATAAGAAATTGCCATGCTGGGTCAGACCAAGGGTCCATCAAACCCAGCAAGCTGTTTCCCAACAGAGGCCAAACCAGGCCACAAGAACCTGGAAATTACCCAAACACCAAGAAGATCCCATGCTACTGATGCAATTAATAGCAGTGGCTATTCCCTAAGTAAACTTGATTAATAGCCATTAATGGACTTCTCCTCCAAGAACTTATCCAAACCTTTTTTGAACCCAGCTATACTAACTGCACTAACCACATCCTCTGGCAACAAATTCCAGAGCTTAATTGTGCATTGAATGAAAAAGCATTTTCTCAGATTAGTCTTAAATGTGCTACTTGCTAACTTCATGGAAAGCCTCCTGGTCCTTCTATTATCCGAAAGTGTAAATAACCAATTCACATCTACTCGTTCAAGACCTCTCATAATCTTAAAGACCTCTATCATATCTCCCCTCAGCTGTCTCTTCTCCAAGCTGAACAGCCCTAAACTCTTCAGCCTTTCCTCATAGGGGAGCTGTTCCATCCCCTTTATCATTCTGGTTGCCCTTCTCTCCATCGCAACTATATCTCTCTCTCTCTGGTTGCCCTTCCCTCCATCTGGTTGCCCTTCCCTCCATCGCAACTATATCTTTTTTGAGATGCGACGATCAGAATTGTACACAGTATTCTAGGGGTGTGAATCGTTTTTTTGACTATTTAAAATATTGTCCGATATTTTTTAAATCGTCATTAATCGTTAAAGAGTGCGATACAATAGAAATTCCGATTTATCGTGAAAAAATCGTTAATCAGGTTAGTGCACACTAACGGGAGTTAGGACACAACCTAAAAACCCACCCGACCCTTTAAAATCACTCCCTTAGCCTCCACCACCCTCCCACGGGGGCCGTCCAGTGCTCCTACCACGTGACAGGGGCCGGCCAATGGCACGGTTACCCTGTCACATGGTAAGGGCAAAGGGCCATCGGCGCCATTTTTATTAGTGGCAGCCGACGGCCCGAGAGCGGGAGATGAGAAGTATGCCTGAACAGAAAACCAACAGAGAAGGAAATCCCCAGAAGCCTCTGCGTGTCTTTGGCCTGCCTGGGCTGAATGGACTGAGTGACTTACAGAATGTCCCTGGATATCTATAGAAGCAGGCAAGCTGGCACCAGACAGGTGATGCCTATTCATAGGGTCACAAAGAAGAAACCACAGGGGAGCTTCAGACACTATTCTCAGGAGTTTGTAATCAACATAACTATAGACGTGTTGATTGTCTTGTCCAGTAAGAGTTTTAACAGAACAAAGAGAGCCATGGGAAATGGGCTACACATCCTGTGAAGCCAATCAGGCTAGTTAGCGATGATGTTATCATGCAGTTGACATTACAACTTATGTAAATGATCCTTTGGGCAGTCATGCAAATCTCTAGAACCTTCTATCCTTTTCCTGTATTTGAATGTTATCTATAAAACAAGGGTCACTTCCTGCATCCAGGGAGATGCTGGTCAGTTTGTAAGACTAAGGGCACCCAGTACCCAGCATCTCCCGAGAACACTTATATTGATTAATAAAAATACATTATACTTTTACTGAGTCTAAGTGTTCTTGTGTCCCTGGCCATAAGCATACAGTAAGCTTTACAGAGATCGCTCCCGGGGCCCACTGGACCACCAGGTAATTTTAAAACTTTTTTTTGGGGGGGGGGGGGGTCGGAAGGGTGGTGGAGGCTAAGGGAGCGGTTTTAAAGGGTCGGGGTGGGTTTTTTGTTTATTGGCAGACAGCCCGAGCGTGAGAGAATGCTCCCGGGACCCCCACTGGACCACCAGGTAATTTTAAAACTTTTTTTGGGGGGGGGGGGGGGGGGGGGGGGGTGGTGGAGGCTAAAGGAGCGGTTTTAAAGAGTCGGGGTGGGTTTTTTGTTTATCGGATCGGGCGCAGCCGATAAAAAAAAAAAACGATCGGGCCGGACGAAAAAAAATGCACGATTTGAATCGGAACCGAACTGATTCTGGTTCCGATTCACATCTCTACAGTATTCAAGGTGCCATCTCACCATGGAGCGATACAGAGGCAGTATGACATTTTCCGTTTTATTAACCATTTCCTTCCAAATAATTCCTAACATTCTAAGTTGCTCTTTGCATAGTTTACCCACAAGCCCAGCTTTTCTAGAAGCCAGACTACTGTGGCTGAAGCTTGCCTGTTCTCCTGGGCGATTTTTGCTCTAGTGAGACAATCGTTCAAATGAGGATGTACCATTATCCCCCCGCTTGTGTACAGCAGCTGCCCAACTACCATGACCATGGTAAAAGTCCACAGGAACTGGTAGTGATTGCCTGGGATCCAAAAGCAAAGATGACTTTGGTGAGAAGTTCAGACAGGTATATGGAGATAATCTTCTGCCAGATCCAATGACAACAGTAAGTCTTTTTCTTACTGCTGCAATGACAGAGCAGGTGGTCTCCATTCTGAAGTGGAATATCAAGCACTTGTTAACCCTATTTAGACCTAGGATGGGATAAAATGTTCTGTCCTTCTTTGAGACTACAAAATAATTGAATATACTCCTTGTCCCCCTTTCTGGAAAGGGACTGGGATTATGGCCCCCAGGTCCCATAACTTTTGAAGTGTAGCTCTTACTGCCTCTCTTGATTTGAGACATACAAGGGAAAATGAAAGGCATTTACTACTGGTGGATACATAGGTGCGTACCCCTTAGAACTATAGCCAGGGCCCACTGGCCCGCAGTAATCTGGGTCCATTCTGGATATTACCAAAATAGGCATCCACCTACCACTATTATCACCTGAGGGAGCTGCTGGATATCATTGTGGAGGGCGACCATTTTCTGCCACTGCAGGTAGGTCTCTTGGCCCCTCGAAAGGAATGGGGCTTTACTCAGTGCCATGTGTGGGGTTGCCAGACCAGATTATTTTCCCTTGCTTTGGTACTTGAGATGTCATGTAAGCGCTCCTGTGCTTGATCAGCCTCTATCCTCCGGAAGTCTTTGGAGCTTGGAGTCACCCTATCTTTTAACAACTTTTATAGATCCACGCCGAATAGTAGCCTCTCTCTAAAGGGAAGCTTGCAGAGGCAAGACCTGGGTGCTGAGTCAGTTGTCTAATTCATGAAACAAAGGAGTCTTCTGGCTGCAACCTCAGACACAACTGACCTAGAAGATAGCCTAATCAGGTCATACACAGTGTCTGCCACAAAGGTAATGACCAATTCCAGACTCTTGGGCAACTGCTGTATCCAGCACAGAACTGCCCATGTAATGTAGCCTCCATATATCGAGGCCCTGTTGAGAAAGCCTGTTATAGAATCGCCTGATTTTTCCTGTCCTGAGAGTCTCTCCCTCCACAGGGATGGTGGTCTTATGTGTTACCACCAACAGTAGCACATCAATCCTTTATGTATGTAGTAAAGCAAAATTGCTTACCTTGTTATTACAAGCTTTCACAACCATTTGCCGTGATTCAGGCTGCCTCATCTTCGTCAGTGGCACATCGGTTGTTGTGCCTATTGCACGTGTTATGTACCATTGACTGATTCAAGAATGAGTCAGCCTGTAGCTTGCTAATCACCCATATGTGAGGACTATCATCCTGCTTGTCCTGGGATAAAGCAAAATTGCTTACCTTGTAATAGGTGTTATCCCAGGACAGCACGATATAGATCTCACATATGGGGGTGACATCATCGATGGAGCCCCCTCACGGAAAAACTTCTGTCAAAGTTTCTAGAAACTTTTGGCTGGCACACTGAGCATGCCATGATCCCTGCATCCACAGGGGTCTCCCTCCAGTCTCGTTTGTAGCAAAAAAAAAAAAAAAAGTATGAGTGAAAAAATAAAATAATAAAATGTAATGGACCCAACTCCGCGGGATGGCGGGTGGGTTTCTTGAGACTACATCGTGCTGTCCTGGGATAACACCTATTACAAGGTAAGCAATTTTGCTTTATCCCAGGACAAGCAGGATGATAGTCCTCACATATGGGTGATTAGCAAGCTACAGGCTGACTCATTCTTGAATCAGTCAATGGTACATAACACGTGCAATAGGCACAACAACCGATGTGCCACTGACGAAGATGAGGCAGCCTGAATCACGGCAAATGGTTGTGGAAGGAGTTGGTATTAAACTGGGAATAGGTTTTTCAAGATAGATTGTCCGAAGGCAGAGTCTTGTCTTCCCTTCCTTATCTAAGCAATAATGAGCTGCAAAGGTATGCAGCGAACTCCAAGAAGCAGCCTTGCAAATATCTGCAATAGGTACAGAATGGTAGTGTGCTATGGATGTTGACATGGCCCTAACTAAGTGCGCCTTTACTCGCCCTTGGAGAGGAAGGCCTGCTTTTTCATAACAGAATTCGATACAGTCTGCTAGCCAGTTGGAGAGAGTTTGCTTTCCTACTTCAACTCCTGGCTTGTTTTTGTCAAAAGAAACAAAGAGGTGAGTGGATTTTCTATGGACTGCAGTGCAATCAAGGTAAAAGGCGCGTGCACACTTCCAGTCCAAGGTATGTAAGGTTCTCTCTCCCTGGTGAGAATGAGGCCTTGGGAAGAAAGTGGGTAAAACAATGGATTGGTTGAGGTGAAAATCCATTACCACTTTAGGCAGAAATGTAGGGTGAGTGCGTAGGACCACTCTGTCGTGCAGGAACCTGGTATAGGGTGAGTAAGTCACTAGTGCTTGTAACTCACTGACCCTCCTAGCCAATGTGATAGCTATGAGGAGAGTTACTTTCCATGTAAGAAATTTCACATCGCAGGAATGCAAAGGCTCAAATGGAGAGCGCATGAGTCTTGCAAGTACTACATTAAGGTCCCATTCCGTAACCGGTGGTCAGATGGGAGGCTTTAACTGACGTAAGCCACTCATAAATCGACTGACTAGGAGTTGTGCTGAAATTGGGGCATCCCCTATCAGTTTGTGATATACTGCTATAGCACTGAGGTGTACACGTACAGAAGAAGTCTGAAGTCCAGAGTCTGAAAGGTGCCATAAGTAATCTAGTAAAGATGAAGTGGAACAAGAAAAAGGGTCAACACCATTTTGCGTGCACCATTTAGTAAATCTAGTCCATTTGAAACTGTAAGATTTACATGTGGAAGGCTTTCGTGAAGCTATGAGAACCTGTGAGACCGGCGTTGAAAGATTGAGTGGTTGTAAAATCAAGTTTTCAACATCCATGCTGTCAAATCAAGAGTTTGCAGGTTCGGGTGGCATAAATTGCCTTGATTTTGAGTTATGAGAGTG
This sequence comes from Rhinatrema bivittatum, assembly GCF_901001135.1. NCBI lineage: Eukaryota > Metazoa > Chordata > Amphibia > Gymnophiona > Rhinatrematidae > Rhinatrema > Rhinatrema bivittatum. Next base: position 38,557,773 of record NC_042618.1, on the reverse strand, counting down.
GGTGCTGTGCCCAGGCGAATTGGGTCTCTGATCAAGAAGTCAAGAAGTATTGGAAACCAAACTTGTCGAGGCCAATACAGGGCTATAAGGATCATTATCCCCTTGTCCTGTTGGAGCTTCACAAGAGTCTTGGTTATGAGCGGGATTGGAGGATACGCATACAGAAGGCCTGTGTTCCAAGGGCGAGCAAAGGCATCCTTGGGGAACCTTTGACGGCTGTGGAGAGCGCAAAACCTTTCCACCTTGTGATTCAATTTGGACGCAAAGAGGTCTATGGTTGGTTGACCCCAGCGTTGAAAGATTTTGCTTGCTACACAGGGATCCAGAGACAATTCGTGTGGATGAAGATGTCGACTGAGATTGTCCGCTAGGACATTTTGTATGCCTGCTAGGTACGTGGCCTTGAGGCTCAAGGAGTGTGCTAAGGCCCAGTCCCAAATCTGCACTGCTTCCTGACAGAGGAGATAGGAGCCTGTACCTCCTTGCTTGTTTATGTGCCACTGTGTTGTTGTGTCCGATAGGCAGTCCTTGAAGGCACAGAGGGCATATCGTATCGCTCAAAGCTCCAAAAAGTTTATCTGACAATCTCGTTCGAGCGGTGTCCACGTACCTCAAAAGTCTGAAGGTTGTTGACGTGTGCTCCCCATCCCAAGTGGGATGCGTCCGTGGTTAGAGTTACTTGAGGAGTCGGTTGCTGGAATGGTAAGCCGGTCTGTAAAGCCAACTGGTTTGTCCACCAGCGAAGTGAGAGACGTAAATTGTCTGTGATTCCAATCATGGTCGACAGAGGCTGGATTGCTTGCAGCCACTGAGACTTTAATGTCCATTGAGTCCTTCTCATGGCTAGTTTTGCCATAGGTGTTCCATGGACTGTAGATGCCATGTGGCCTAACAGGGTTAGGAATTGCAGAGCAGTGGCGACGTTGCAGGTACTCAAGTGATTTGCCAGCACGGTCGCTTGGAAGAAAAGCTTTTGCGACTGTGGTATTGAGGTCTGCCCCGATGAAAGTAAGGATCTGAGACGGGGTCAAATGCGATTTCTGGTAGTTGATTAGAAACCCCAAGGAATGCAGGAGGGATATGGTGCGCTGAAGTGCGGCAAGATCTCCTTGTTTGGATGGATTTCTGATGAGCCAGTCTAGGTATGGAAAAACATGAATGCTGTTTTTTCTCAGATGTGCGGCTGCGATTGCCATGCACTTTGTGAATACTCGAGGTGCTGAGGCCAGTCCAAATGGGAGGACTCGATACTGAAAATGCCTTTTCCCCATTACAAATCGCAAGTACTTTCGATGATGTGGGGAAATGGGAATGTGAGCGTATGCATCTTAAAGGTCCAGAGAACAGAGCCAATCCCCTTGTTGCAACAATGGAAGAATGGTCCCTAGGGAAACCATTCGGAATTTTTCTTTATGGAGAAATGTGTTGAGATTGCGGAGGTCTCGTATGGGACGGAGGCCGCCTGTTTTCTTTGGAATGAGAAAATAGCGGGAGTAGAACCCTCTGCCCTGTTGAGACCAGGGAACGGTTTCTACAGCCCTGGTAATCAGCAGGGTGGAAAGTTCTGATTATAGTTGAGATGTTATGATGCTGTGGGACCACAGAGGGGCGGGTGGAGACTCTGGGGGTAGCGTTTGAAATTTTATTTATTTATTTATTTAATATAGCAAATGTTGCTTACCTGATGTAACAGGTGTTCTCACAGGACAGCAGGATGTTAGTCCTCACAAATGGGTGACATCGAGGATGGAGCCCACCACGGAAAACTTCTGTCAAAGTTTAAACAGAACTTTGACTGGCCCCTACTGGGCATGCCCAGCAAGGCACTGACCCTGCAGCCAGCAGGGGTCTCCCTCCAGTCTGATTTTCAAAGCTACAGGCAGTGCCTAAAAAGTAAAAACAAAACGAACCCAACACCGCGGGGTGGCGGGCGGGTTTCGTGAGGACTAACATCCTGCTGTCCTGTGAGAACACCTGTTACATCAGGTAAGCAACATTTGCTTTCTCACAGGACAAGCAGGATGGTTGTCCTCACAAATGGGTGAGTACCGAGCTGAGGATGTCCCGACTTGCACCAAATGCACCCAACGACGTGCAAGAGGCACAACAACTGGGGTGGAATTTGGTAAGGGCATCCGCACCCTACCGGGAAGGTGGAAGGGTGTTGGTACATCATGTTGGAAAAAGGTTACGCAAGACAGATTGGCCGAAGATGGAGTCCTGTCTTCCAGCTTTGTCCAAACAATAGTGGGCTGCAAAAGTATGGAGAGAACTCCAGGTTGCAGCTTTGCAGATGTCAGGAAGCGGCACCGATCGAAGGTGTGCCACCGAAGTCGCCATGGCCCTCACAGAGTGTGCTTTTACACGGTCTTGAAAAGGAATGCCAGCTTGCTGATAGCAAAAAGAAATGCAGTCCGCCAACCAGGAGGAAAGAGCCTGCTTACCCACAGGTTGTCCTAACTTATTAGGATGGAAAGAGACGAATAATTGAGTGCTCTTTCTGTGAGAAACTGTACGGTCTAGATAGAATGCTAGAGCCCGTTTACAGTCTAGGGTATGCAGAGTCTGTTCTCAGGAGTTGGAGTGGGGCCTGGGAAAAAAGATAGGTAGTATGATGGATTGATTGATGTGAAACTCCGATACTACCTTAGGTAAAAATTTAGGGTGAGTGCGGAGTACCGCCCGGTCCTGCAGGAGTTTAGTGTAAGGCGGATAGGTGACTAAGGCCTGTAACTCACTAACCCTGCGAGCTGAAGTGACAGCTAAAAGGAATAATACCTTCCATGTGAGATACTTTAATTCACAGGAGTGTAGAGGTTCGAAAGGTGGTTTCATTAGCCGACCAAGAACCAGATTAAGGTCCCAAGATGGGGCCGGAGGACATAAGGGTGGCTTCAGATGGAGCAAGCCTTTAAGAAAGCGTGTTACCAGGGGTTGTACTGAAATAGGGACACCCTGTATGCCTTTATGGAAAGCGGCTACTGCACTGACATGCATCCTAATGGAAGAGGTTTTAAGACCCGATTCCGATAGATGCCATAAATAGTCCAAGAAAGGTACACTAAAATAGTGCAGTGCCTCTGTCTAAATCAGAAGTGAAATATACAATCAGAGGTCCTATACGAAATGTTATATTCTATAAATAAATCTTTTTTATTAAACACTTTTCATATAAATCCTCCTCCTCTAATACATGGGAACTCCTAGCTAGACAATCTATAGTAAAAACCACTCACTCATTCGTTACCCCCATTCATACTAATCATACACATACAGTTCACTAACATAAAAAATACCTCAACATGATTAATATATCAATACATTTCTTGTAACCATTTCATATAGTATACAACGCACTCCCTCTCAGTGTATAACACGTACAAAATTGAAATCTATTTATATGATCAATCACCCGACGACGATCTCGTTTCGTCCGCCGTAGCAGACTTCCTCAGGGATATGTTCATGAACGTATTAATTAATCACGTTGAAGTAGGTTATTGCACCTCCCGATCACCGTACTCATAATGATCGCCCAAGTTCTTCTTATAACCCTACTCCTTAATGTGCCTTCCCACGTCTAGTCGAAGCTCCTAAGTCAATGAATAAATAAAATACTTTTATCAATTCAAGTGTGTGCATATTTTATAACATAAACTTTACAGAGTCAGTAGACTCCCCCGCCGTACTAAACCATTGACTAACCACATCCACTAATCCAAGTGAACAAATGTACTCCGTTCACTTTTATCTTCTTGCATTCCGTCAACACTGATGGTATTCACGGCACTACCAATCTTCTTTGCATCCCTTCATCTTCTGTAAACATATAATGCCATAATATATATTATACATATCCCTCTACCACACCAACCTTATTAAGGCATTCCTATGTTACATTATCAAAGTTCAACGCTTCAAACCTGTGCCTACAACCTTAGCATTAACATACCTTGCACTTAAACCAGCAAGCGGACCTTCCTCTACATATCACTTAAACGCAACGGCTTGCCTTGTTCCGCATCAGCACGCTCTGCTTAAACGGACTGCTACCAGGAAGTAGCCTCGTTCTTTTAAATATCGCTCTACCAATCACAGCCGAGCGCCGTCATTTTAAATATTTACAACTTTATTAAACCTGTGGACTGACATCCACTCCCCGCATCCAGGGACCATCTGTCTCTGGTATGCGTCGTGAATCCGTTATGCATGTCTACAACTTTATTTAAACCTGTGGACTAACATCCACTCCCCACATCCAAGAACCGTCACTCTCTGGTATACCAAGAATAAGACATATCTATACCAATTCTACTTCCATCAAACTAAGCCTTATAAACCAATACAGTACGATATTCAAAGACTACCCGATGCTTCGGGGGTCGCATAACAGAGAATGTCCTCAAATGTCTATTCTTTAAATGTAACCAATCATCAAATACCACCTGTATTTATCCGACACTTACCAGGAAATGTAATAAAAGTGAAAAGCCGTCACCACATAATCTGTTAATAAAATGCCTCCCATTCCAAAGAATCATTTAGCCCCCCTGGGCGTACACTATTCCACTGAAAAATGTATTTTTGTTCAATTTTATGCTTGATCTGTGTCACTTCTCCCTGAGTCTTGATTTCACATTGTTGTATCACAAAATAACGTACCTGGTCTACGGTGTGCCCTGCCTCGATCCAGTGTGCCACCAAAGGGGCACCTTCTTTAACAGTTCTTATCCTGCTTTTATGTTCTGTGATTCGCAACCGGATTTTACGTGTGGTATAGCCAATATATACAAGACCACAAGGGCACACTATCCCATAGATTACCATAGCTGAATCACAAGAAAAATTCCCTCTCAATACAAAAGAATGTTTCCATTGAGCTGGCTTAAATGTTTGGATTTCCAAAACATTTTCGCACACCGAGCATCCTGTGCATTTATGTTGTCCCCATTGTGACATGGGCTCAGTCGAATCCGTTCTAGATAACAACGATCTGATATTAATACCGCGTTTCATGGCAAAAATCGGTGCCTCTTCAAACCCTGGTAATGCTCTCACCAACTGCCAATGCTTCAATATGCACTTTTTAATTTGATGTACCTTGGTAGAAAAAGGTAACGTGCAAATTGGTCTCATCACTGTACTACGGGGACTATGCTGTAATAAATTATCTCGATTGGCATATAATGCTCGTTTGTAAGCCCCTCTAATGCATTTATGTGGATAGCCTCTTTCTTCAAATTTCTTCATTAACCTTTTAGCCATCACTTTATATTCCAGTACAGACGAACAAATCCGCCTATACCTAAGAAACTGACTAATCGGTATGCTTTCCTTTAATTTCTTTGGATGAAAGCTCTGGAAATGCAATGTAGTATTGCGATCCGTGGGTTTAGTATACACTGAAAAAACCAGTATACCATCCTTTACTGTAATCATCATGTCCAAAAAAGGCAACTGCATTACACTTGATTGAAAAGTAAACTGCAAATGTGGATCACACTGGTTTACATATTGAGTAAATTGACCGAGGACTTCTTCAAGACCTTCCCAAATAAAAAACACATCATCGATGTATCTTTTAAAAAATGGGATGTGTGTAAAATATTGAGATGTGTAAATAAATTTATCTTCAAAGATCCCTACATAAAGACATGCTACTGAGGGGGCTAAGGGAGAGCCCATTGGAATCCCTTTGATTTGTGTAAACAAATGCTCCTTGAAATGAAAATAGAATTGAGTAATAATGATCTCTGCTAACTGACTGATCACTGCTTTTCTAGATGCTCTTATGCCTGTTTTACTTAAAGAGATGTTAATTATAGAAAGAGCTTCCTGTTGGGGTATGTTTGTATAGAGTGCCGTGATATCAGCTGTCACCATTTTAGACCCACATTTGATCTTACTTATATGACCTGAACTGCCTATAAAATCTGTGGTATCTCTGACATAAGACTTAATATCTTTAACCAAAGGTTGTAATATTTGGTCAATAAATTTTGCTGCATTTTCAAACACGGAACCTCTGCCTGAAACAATAGGCCGTCCAGGGGGTTTCACTAAAGATTTGTGTATCTTTGGAACAAAATATATATATGGAGTAGTAAATGACTCAATATATAAATATTTAGCTTCTTTGTGTGAAATCACACTCTGTTCCTTCGCTCTAGTGACAATCTGATTAATGTTAATCATAATATCATGTCCCGGATCTTCTATTATCTTATTATAAAACTCCGTGTTATTCAACTGTAACCATGCTTCAGCTTCATAATCCTGGGTATCCATTATGACTAACGCACCCCCCTTATCAGCCCCTTGTATAATAATATCAGTATCCACCCGTAATTGGTGGATGATATCCATATCCTGTCGAGATGTGTTAAATTTTAACCATTCTTTCTGTTCCTCAATACAGCTTATGTCACGGATTACCATAGTCTCAAATGCCACAAGAAGGGGGTGAGGTGGCTCTGTCGGAACCCATTTAGAAGGTTTATATAATTTATCCCTGGCATCCATCGAAGATGGTCCAAAGAAATCCCTGAGTCTCAAACGCCTGAAAAATTTATGTATTTCAATCTGAGTGGAAAAGCTGTTATATCTATTCACTGGGATAAAAGACAACCCCTTGCCCAATAGATTCAATGTGGACTCCCCAAAATTTTTTGAAGACAAATTAACTACATTGTTCTTCTGATCTATATCATTTGGTTGTCTAACCTGATTTTTAGCGACGAAAATTATATGGCTCCCTGTGACCATAAGTTTTTCTGGACTTATAATTATGATCCCCTCGAGCACCTCTACCCCTTGCTGCTATATGATCTATATTACCACGATTCTCTTCATAAATAGTCCAAGAACTTAGAGATTGGACAGGAAAGGGGATCAAGGGACTGGGAAGTGCACCAAGATGTGTACCTTTTCCATTTATACGAATAGGATCTTCTGGTGGAGGGCTTTCGTGAAGCTATCAGGACACGAGAAACCGAATCTGAAAGGTTAAAAGGCTGAAGGACTAACCTTTCAACATCCATGCCGTCAGGGACAAGGCTTGGAGGTTGGGATGGAGGAGGCATCCGTCGTTCTGAGTGAGCAGATGCGGATCCGTTCCCAGAGGGATGTGCCTGCGGATGGAGAGATCCTGAAGAATGGGAAACCACACCTGGCGTGGCCAGTGGGGTGCTATCAGGATCATGGTTCCTCCGTCCTGGCGAAGCTTCACGAGAGTCCTTGACAGAAGAGGAAGTGGAGGGAATGCATAGAGCAGACCTGATGTCCACTTGAGGGAGAAGGCATCCCTCGGCTGAGAGTGGTGGCTCCGAATGAGAGAGCAGTAATTGTCTACTTTGTGGTTCTGAGGGGACGCAAAGAGATCTATGTGGGGAGAACCCCACTTGTGAAATAGAGAGGTCGCTACCAGAGGATCGAGTGACCACTCGTGTGGTTGGAAGACCCGGCTCAGCTGATCTGCCAATACATTGTCTACTCCCGGCAGGTAAGTGGCCCTGAGGTACATGGAGTGGGAGAGGGCTTCTGCCCAAATCTGCGCAGCTTCCTGACACAGAAGGAAAGAGCCTGTGCCTCCCTGCTTGTTTATGTACCACATGGCCACTTGGTTGTCTGTCTGGATTAAGATTATCTGATTCGAAAGACGATCTTTGAACGTTCTGAGCGCGTAACGGATTGCTCGAAGTTCCAAAAAATTTATCTGGTGTTCGGCTTCCTCTGGTGACCATAACCCTTGGGTTTGGAAATCGTCCACATGAGCCCCCCAACCGATGTGGGAAGCGTCGGTGGTCAGGATTACTTGTGGATCTGGTAGGAGAAAAGGTAAGCCCTGAAGGAGATTGATTTGAGTCGTCCACCAGGTTAAAGACAGGCGAAGCGCTTGTGTAACTGCGACCATGGAGGACAGGCGCTGAGAAGCTTGAATCCATTGGTGTCGCAGAGTCCATTGTGTTACTCTCATGGCTAGTCGGGTCATGGGAGTGACTTGAACTGAGGATGCCATGTGTCCTAGGAGAATGAGGAATTGGCGAGCCGTGGCCGTGTCTTGAGACTGGAGCTGGCGAGCTAGGGACATGAGAGTTTGGACCCGCTGCAGCGGAAGGTAGGCCTTTGCCTGTAAGGTGTCCAAGTCTGCCCCAATGAAAGATAAGGTTTGAGATGGGACTAAGCAAGATTTCTCGTAATTGACAAGAAACCCTAAGGAAAGGAGTGTGTTGATTGTCAATTTTAGGGAGGAGTGGGCAATCTGAGGGGTGGAGGCCCTGATTAGCCAATCGTCCAGATAGGGGTAGACGTGGACACCTTCCTTCCTGAGGAATGCTGCTACCACTACGAGGCATTTGGTGAAGACTCGTGGAGCAGATGCCAGACCGAAAGGTAGTACTCTGTATTGATAATGGTCGCGGCCTACCAGAAACCGCAGATACTTGCGATGGGATTGTGTTATCGCAATATGGGTATAAGCATCCTTTAGGTCGAGGGAGCACAGCCAATCCCCCCTTTGCAGCAGAGGGAGTAGCGCACCCAGGGTTACCATCTTGAACTTTTCTTTTTGAAGGTACTTGTTGAGGGCCCGAAGGTCCAAAATGGGACGTAGCCCCCCTGACTTCTTTGGAATTAGGAAGTACCTGGAGTAGAATCCCTTGCCTCGTTGAGAGGGAGGGACGGGTTCTATAGCATTTGATTGCAAAAGAAGGGATACTTCCTGTTGTAATTGAGTCAAGTGGCTGGATAGACTCCATGCTTGAAGAGGCGGGGAGTCTGCCGGAAGAGTTATGAAGTTGAGGTGGTAACCCTGTGTGATAATTGCCAGCACCCACTGATCTGAGGTAATCTGTATCCAATGCTGTAAAAAGTGGCACAGACGACCCCCCACAGGGATGTCGGGAAGTGGGATGTGGCATGTGCTCCGTACCGGGAAGTCAAAGGCCTGCCGCAGGCCCAGGAGCTGGGGCCACAGCAGGTCTTTGTTTTCAAGGTTGGCGTGGCTGAGGTCTAGTGGAGGATCGAGCCGGACGAGGCCTAGCCGACGGAGGATAATAACGACGTGGCCGAAAGAAAGACTTTTTAGAGTCCTTCTTAGGTGGTGGTTTGGAGGATACCTCAGATGGAACAGACGAAAGTTGCTTCAACGTCTCGTGGTGATCCTTCAATTCTGCCACAATTTGCTGAATCTGTTCTCCAAACAGATTGTCCCCTAAGCAGGGTAAATCGGCTAGACGATCCTGGACCTCTGGGCGAAGGTTAGATGACTTTAACCAAGCCCAAGGTCTGGCTGAGATGGCAGTAGCTGAGACTTTTGTGGAAGCATCGAAGATATCGTAGGCCGTTCTGATCTCGTGCTTCCCAGCCTCAAATCCTTTGTGAAGAAGGGCTTGAAGCTGTGGCTGGTATTGGTCCGGTAACGTGTCAGCGTAGTCCTGCATCTGTTTAAGGATGGCTCTGTTGTATTGAGTCATGTAAAGTTGGTATGAAGCTATGCGAGATATCAACATGGCCCCATAATACACTTTCCGTCCCACACTATCTAGGAATTTGTTGTCCTTGATAGGGGGAGTGGAAGAGTGTGGTTTTAGGCGCTTGGCCTTCTTTTGTGCAGACTCAACTACAACAGAGCGATGATCCAGTTGAGGCTTCTGAAATCCTGGTGCTGACTGAACAAGGTATGTGGAGTCAGCTTTCTTATTAACTGGTGACACAGATGAAGGAGATTCCCAGTTTTTCTTTAAAAGATCCAGAAATACCTGGTGAATGGGGATGGAAGCGATGATTTTTGGGGCATCCAGAAATTGGAGCAGTTCCATCATTTGGTGCCTGTCATCGGTTTCAGATTGCAACTGAAAAGGTACAATTTCTGACATCTCCTTTACAAAATTAATAAAGGAGAGATCTTCAGGAGGAGATCGTTTTCTACTCTCTGTAGGAGATGGTGGGGATGGCAAATCTGTATCAGAAGATGTATCATCACCCCAGGTATCATAAGGATCATGTGGGGCTTGCAGACCTGAAGGACCTTAGTTGAGGATCCAAAGGCTTCGATGGAAATCTGGATGGAATCGGTGCTGCAAGCGGAACTGTAAACGGCATCGAGGGCTTCGGGGCTGCCGATGGAATCGGTGCCGGTCTTGGAATCGATGGAGCCGAGGGATAAATCGGTGGAGAGGTATGCGAAGGCACCGATGGGACTACTCCGGACGGGGGAATCCGAAACGGTGTTTCTCCTACCGATGAGAATCCTGCTGGAGACGATGGTGTAGTCGGTGCTACTGGAATCACCGATGGAAGGGCCCGCATGAGTGCCTCCATACGATTCAGTAGCGGTGCCAGCGCTTCCACTAGAGGCTCGGTGGTCGGTTCCCTCCTCGGTGGCGGAGTCGGTGCCGAGGTCGGTGCCTGAGGCGGTGCCAGAATCGGTGCCGGAGACGGTGCCGGTGGAGGCTGGAACCTTTGCATCGCTTTCTCGATGGCCTCCTGGACCAGCCGGTCCAGTTCTGCCCGGAGACCAGGGGTAACGATACCCGGCTCGACGGGAGAGGGAGGCTGAGGCAGAGCCGGAGGGACCACCGTAACCGGTGGGATCACGGCTCCCACACCCCGAGAGGGTGAGGGTTTCCTCGATGCCTGCGAACGAGACGTGGACGGTGCCAGGTCTGACCGAGGCTTTTTTGTCGGTGGCTCGGCCTGTTCAGAGGTCGATGGCTGTGGATCCTCGACGGGCCGAGACTTGTGCCGCCGATGGCGATGCTTGTCCTTCCGATCTCCTCGCCCATCCGGGGAGGGGACAGGAGTCGACGGCCGAGAAGTCATCGGTGGTGGACGGTCACCGGAGGGTTGACGGTGATGGTGCAACTTCGACGGTGCCGGTTCCGATGACGTCGATGCTATCGATGGTGTTGGGGTGGGTGCATGGAAGAGGAGCCCCATCTTCTCCATCCTGGCTTTACGACCCTTAGGTGTCATTAGGGCACATTTAGTGCAAGTCAGGACATCATGCTCACTTCCCAAACACAGAACACAGACCCTATGGGGGTCTGTGATGGACATAGTCCGGGTGCAATCCGGACAACGACGGAACCCCGTCGCCATGGCCTAGGGCCAAATTTAGCCGTGGGATCGGTAAGTGCCAACAGGCCTCAAGGGCCAAAATCGACGGCAGTCGATGAAAATCGGCAAAAAACTTACCGGATTCCGCGAAGGTGACAAAAATTTGTCGAAGGGAGACCCCTGAGGGGCAAATTTTCTTCGGAAAGAAAAAACCGAATTCCTGTCAGGAACGTGGTAAGAGAGCTCCTTTCACCGCGTGGCAGCTGCTGCGCGGAAAAAAGAAGACTGGAGGGAGACCCCTGCTGGCTGCAGGGTCAGTGCCTTGCTGGGCATGCCCAGTAGGGGCCAGTCAAAGTTCTGTTTAAACTCTGACAGAAGTTTTCCGTGGTGGGCTCCATCCTCGATGTCACCCATTTGTGAGGACAACCATCCTGCTTGTCCTGTGAGAAATATTTCTATACCGGACTTCACGAATAGAATTCACATCAGGCCAGTTTACATGGAACTTAGGGGATGAACAATTTTAAGTGGTATCCTCTCCTTAGGATAGCTAGTACCCATTGGTCTGAGGTGATGAGGCTCCACTGGTGTTGGAAGTAATGGAGCCGACCTCCTACAGGTAATTTGGTTTGAGGATTGTGGGAGAAGCTGCTGTCCTCTGACGTAGATTTCAAAAACCAGATGCAGGGGTTGACTGTGGAGGTGGCTGAGGCTTAGCCTGTTTTGGCTGACGTGAACGACCTCTCTGAGGTTGAAGGAAAGGTCGTGCAGAGGAGGTAGGAGAATAGTACCTACGAGGTCTGTAAAAAGGGCGTCTAGTGTCACTCCTAGCGGGTTTTCGTACAGAGGATGCTGGATCAGATTGTAACAGACAGTTGGCATAGCGCCTCGTGATGATCTTTAAGTAAAGATACCGTGACCTGTACCTTCTCTCCAAAGAGGTTGTCTCCTGTGCATGGAAGGTCCACGAGTCTTTCCTGGACTTCCATTCTGAGACCGGAAGCTTTCAGCCAACCCCACCTCCGTGCACTAATTCCCATAGCTGATAAACGGGCCGAAGTCTCGAAAGAATCATATGCGGCCCTTACCTCATGTTTTCCTGACTCTAGCCCCTTGTCAACAAGGGCGTTGAGTGTTTTTTGTTGTTGCTGAGGAAGGGAATCTGCTAATTCCTGGACCTGTTTCCATAAATTCCTTTGATATTGGGTCATATATAGCTGGTATGCAGCTATATGTGACACCAGCATGGACCCCTGGAACACCTTTCTTCCTAAAGTATCAAGGAATCTATGTTCCTTTCCTGGAGGAGTAGATGAATGTGGCTTCTGCTTCCTTGCCTTTTTCTGGGCAGATTCCACAACAAAGGAATTATGTGCCCCCAAAAGACCTGCCAAAAGTCCCTGGTGGTCCAGCGGGGGTCCGGGAGTGATCTCCTGCACTTGGGCCGTCAGCTGCCAGTAATCAAATTGGCACCAATGGCCCTTTGCCCTTACTATATCACAAGGGCCATCGGCGCCAATTTGATTACTGGCAGCTGACGGCCCAAGTGCAGGAGATCACTCCCGGACCCCCGCTGGACCACCAGGGACATTTGGCAGGTCTTGGGGGGGGGGGGGGGCAGGAGAGTGAGGGGTTGTGGTAATTAAATTTAAAGGGTTGGGATGGGGGGGGGGGGGTTGGTTTTTTCTTCCCAAAGAAAGAGAATGAAAAGTTTTCTGATCTGGGAAGTGGACCAAAATGGCCCTCCCCAGACCTGAAAACGAAATGGGGACAAAAAAATTTTTATGCACTCCCCTAATTTGCTCCATAAGACGCACAGACGCCCGGGAACAGAGCTGGTTTAGCACACCAATTTTTTTTTTTAATTTTTAATTTTTTTTTAATTTTCCCCCTCTGAATCCTAGGTGAGTCTTTTGGTCAGGTGCGTCTTATGGAATGAACAATACGGTAATCTGTTTTTATCACCTTAAGATTTTTAGCAAGCATTCCTGCTTTAATTGAAAAATATGGTTATAGATAAACCTAAGAACTTAAAGGGGAACTCAATTTAGACCAATTTACCTCCTTTGCTAGGCAGCGTGCAAGACGACAATATCTCTTCCTCGACTCCATTGTCACTGGCATACATGAGGGTTGCGTTTTCTGCAGTGCCCTCCCGTCTGATTCTTTTCATGGGTGGTACTAATTCTTCATTTGTACCCTAACAATAAAAAAAAATTTAATGCATATTTTTTTCTAGAAAACACTAATTTATATCTTTAACCCTGACAATTTGAAATGTACAGATTCTGAATGTGTTTTATACAGTGGGCATAGACATTAAATGCTATATGTGAAAAATTAGAATCTTTGTGCCTGTTCAGATTTCTTATTTTCTACCGAAAAAGTCTTTTCCCTAATAAGAACACTTTTCCTTCGCAATGCTTGACTTGATAGGCAGCAGCCGCCTAACTCTTGCTCCATTCTCCAGTTTCTGGCAGCTGAACTAAATAGATTAACCTGCCATAATCCCCAAATGCACAGAAATAAAAACGGATTAACAGATAATGGTATTTGCATATTGAATTTAAGAACCACTCTTTTTGCTTTACAAGATAAGGCTTGAATATTGATCAAGGGGTTAAAGGGGCACTTAGAGAAGATAAGGCCATCGCGGAAAGATTAAATGATTTGCTTGCTTCGGTGTTTACTAAAGAGGATGTTGGGGAGGTACCCGTACTGGAGAAGGTTTTCATGGGTAATGATTCAGAGGGACTGAATCAAATCACGGTGAACCTAGAAGATGTGATAGACCTGATTGACTAACTGAAGAGAAGTAAATTACCTGGACCGGATGGTATACACCCCAGAGTTCTGAAGGAACTAAAAAATGAAATTTCAGACCTATTAGTAAAAATTTGTAACCTATCATTAAAATCATCCATTGTACCTGAAGACTGGAGGATAGCAAATGTAACCCCAATATTTAAAAAGGGCTCCAGAGGCAATCCGGGAAACTACAGACCGGTTAGCCTGACTTCAGTGCCAGGAAAAATAGTGGAAAGTGTTCTAAACATCAAAATCACAGAACATATAGAAAGACATGGTTTAATGGAACAAAGTCAGCATGGCTTTACCCAAGGCAAGTCTTGCCTCACAAATCTGCTTCACGTTTTTGAAGGAGTTAATAAATATGTGGATAAAGGTGAACTGGTAGATGTAATATACTTGGATTTTCAGAAGGCATTTGACAAAGTTCCTCATGAGAGGCTTCCAGGAAAAGTAAAAAGTCATGGGATAGGTGGCGATGTCCTTTCGTGGATTGCAAACTGGCTAAAAGACAGGAAACAGAGTAGGATTAAATGGACAATTTTCTCAGTGGAAGGGAGTGGGCAGTGGAGTAGGGATCTGTATTGGGACCCTTACTTTTCAATATATTTATAAATGATCTGAAAATGATCTGAAAAGAAATACGACGAGTGAGATAATCAAATTTGCAGATGATACAAAATTGTTCAGAGTAGTTAAATCACAAGCAGATTGTGATAAATTGCAGGAAGACCTTGTGAGACTGGAAAATTGGGCATCAAAATGGCAGATGAAATTTAATGTGGATAAGTGCAAGGTGATGCATATAGAGAAAAATAACCCATGCTATAGTTACACAATGTCAGGTTCCATATTAGGTGCTACAACCCAAGAAAGAGATCTAGGCGTCATAGTGGATAACACATTGAAATCATCGGTTCAGTGTTTTGCGGCAGTCAAAAAAGCAAACAGAATGTTGGGGATTATTAGAAAGAGAATGATGAATAAAACGGAAAATGTCATAATGCCTCTATCGCTCCATGGTGAGACTGCATCTTGAATACTGTGTACAATTCTGGTCGCCGCATCTCAAAAAAGATATAATTGTGATGGAGAAGGTACAGAGAAGGGCTACCAAAATGATAAGGGGAATGGAAGAGCTCCCCTATGAGGAAAGACTAAAGAGGTTAGGACTTTTCAGCTTGGAGAAGAGATGGCTGAGGGGGGATATGATAGAGGTGTTTAAAATCATGAGATGTCTAGAACGGGTTAATGTGAATCAGTTATTTAGTCTTTCGGATAATAGAAAGACTAGGGGGCACTCCATGAAAGGAAAATTAGTTTCTTACCTGATAATTTTCGTTCCTGTAGTACCAAGGATCAGTCCAGGACACCTGGGTTGTGACTCCGCACCAGTAGATGGAGACAGATTAAAACTTGTGGGCGGAGCCATATATAAGCCCCTGTGCCAGTCACAGCCCCTCAGTCATACGTAATGTCAAAGTAGAAAATCCAAAAGCCAACATAGATAACTATAGAAACTCACTAAGAAAACGAAAACTGCAACACCCCTACAGGAAAACAGACTCTCCAACCGGGAGAGCTAACAAAACAAGGGGTCAGCGTATTAAAAAAGAACAATGAGCGGACTCTCCGTTACTATAGCGCAACACTGCGGGCGGGATCCTGGACTGATCCTTGGTACTACAGGAACGAAAATTATCAGGTAAGAAACTAATTTTCCTTTCCCTGTACGTACCAGGATCAGTCCAGGACACCTGGGATGTACCAGAGCTAAGTTACCGAGGGTGGGAAGCAGAGAGTCCCGCTCGGAGTACCCTCTCTCCAAATCCCCCAGCATCAGTAGCCTGAACATCCAACCGGTAATGTTTAATGAATGTATGCAACGATTTCCAGGTAGCCGCCCTGCAAATCTCTTGAGGCGATACCTGAGAAAATTCCGCCCAAGACGCAGCATGAGACCTCGTTGAATGAGCCCGAAGACCCACCGGCGGTGATTTACCGCGCAAAATGTACGCGGAACCAATGGCCTCCTTGAGCCAACGGGCGATCGTCGTGCGGGACGCAGCAGAACCTTTCTTTGGACCCGATGTCAACACAAACAGATGATCCGTCAACCGAAAAGAATTTGTGACCTCTAGATAGCGAAGAAGAGACCTCCGCAAATCTAGCTTTCTCAAGTCCCTTGATTTCGGGTCAGAAGACTCCCCTACCGCAAAAGAAGGAAGTTCAACTGATTGATTCAAATGAAAAGCCGATACGACCTTAGGCAGAAAAGATGGAACGGTCCGCAAGGAAACCCCCGAATCGGAAATGCGCAAGAAGGGCTCCCTACAGGACAAAGCCTGCAACTCGGAAACTCGACGAGCCGACGCAATCGCTATCAGGAATACAGTCTTCAACGTGAGATCTTTGATCGTAGAACGCTTCAGAGGCTCAAACGGAGCTGAGCATAAGGCCGAGAGCACCCAGTTGAGGTTCCAAGACGGACAAGGGAACCGCAAAGGAGGACGGAGGTGTTTCGCTCCCCTAAGAAAACGGGAAATATCAGGGTGGAGAGCCAGGGAGACTCCCCTGACTTTACCACGCAAACAACCAAGCGCCGCCACTTGGACCCGTAGGGAACTGCATGCTAAACCTTTGGCCAGCCCAGCCTGGAGAAAAGCCAAAATATCAGGAAATTTCCTGGCCCGTGGCCAAAATGGCTGCCACTCCCGCGCTAAGCGGGAACAGCTCCTGAGGAGTGTCAGAGGGGCCCCCACCTCGCGGCAGCGATCGCGCGACCCGGGACCGAGCTCTCCGAGGTGCTGCTGAGGTGCCCTCATCACCCGGGACACAAGCCGAACAAAGGCTGTCCCGGGAGAGACGCGCGCGCGCCGAGCCGCAGGCCCTGCACTGCGAACCGCGAGGCATGCCTGCGAACGCGGGAAAACAGAGACACGAAAAGAAAATTCACCTCAGAGGAATAAAATTCAAAATAACCAAAACGGCGCAATTCGGCAACCTCCCCTCTGCAGGCGACGCCCCCCACCGACCGAAACGGAACGGCAACGCCAAGGAACAGAGAGCCGCAAAAAAATAAAAGTAAAACTTTTTTTTTTTTAACAGAAAAAAACGCGCTGTCCCTGGTTCTGAAAGCCCTATTTCCTGCAGGGGTGAGTGAACCAGGCTCCCTGGTGTCACCCCTGACGCTGCCACTAGCTCAGCCGGGTCCTCAACCCTGGCAGCGGCCTCGACCGGGGGAGGGTAGTCCCCTCAGGACCTCTCAACTCCCCTGGGAGGCAGGGCAACCGGGAAAGAATTAAAAAGAAACCCAATTTAGCCCAGAACAATTAGACCTAACAAAAAACTAATTCAAAAAACCAAACCTGACAAACACCAGAATCAGGTCAGGAAGGGCTGTGACTAGACCTGCACCATCTACTGGAGACAGAGTAAGACTGAGGGGCTGTGACTGGCACAGGGGCTTATATATGGCTCCGCCCACAAGTTTTAATCTGTCTCCATCTACTGGTGCGGAGTCACAACCCAGGTGTCCTGGACTGATCCTGGTACGTACAGGGAAGTTATGTTTAAAACTTTTTTTTATTTTATAACAATAATATAACAGAAAGAGTGGTGGGTTTCTGAACCACTCCCCAACAATAAAAGTCGTAAGCAATACAGAATAACTCTGCCCCTTCTTCCCACCCACCTTTCCCCTCCACTCAGTCCCTAACTCTCTTGCAAGGTCCGGTGTCCACTTGTGAGAGCAAATTTATCCACCATAATGGCTGAAAAATAACCCCAGTCAGGAAGTGTCCACATGAAGTCACTCATTTAGGATAGAACTACGAGCACGCTGTGGAAGAGATTGTAAATAGGAGTCCCAGACGTCTAGGAATCGCTTCTTATGGTGCGGAGAAATCGGCAATGCTGCCGCATCCAAGAGCATCATACAATGAAAGCAGTTGCGCCAGGTCCAGTAGGATGGAGGCGAGGTCTCCCGCCAGTTCATCAAAATGACCTTCTTCACCACTAAGTAAGCTTTGCGAATGAGCAATCGAGATCCCAAACCTCAAATTCGTAAGGGAGAAATGCAACCAAAGAGTAAGCACAGGGGTGAAACTGGAGTGCGTACTCCTAATAAAGTCTCAAGATAGCAAACCATCTTAGCCCAAAGACTATGGATAGCAGGGCATTCCCAAAAGGCATGAGATAACGTGCCAAAGGTTTTCCCACATCACACACACGCAGGGGACGATGAGATTTTGAGATGAAAGACCCCCTGTGCCGAAACATAACCCCGGCATAAAAATTTGTATTGCATTTCTTTAAAATAAGAATTCACCAAGAGTTGGGATACTCGTTTAAAACAGGCTTTAAGTATATATGCAGTGACCGTGAAAACCCCATCTCCATTCCATCTATCAACCAGAATGGAACAAGTGTCCACGACCGTCAATTGTTTAAGAAGCTTATAGTACTGCGATAGCGAAGGTACCTTCTCTTTTTCAAAGGAGAAAATGGCATCAATAGATTGAAAGTGAGAGGCCTGCCTAATAGAGGAGGGGAGCCCACATAATGTTGCAACTGTAAATAGGGGAAGACCTCGGCAGCAGGAAGTGCGTAAATCTCCCAAAGTTTGGTGAATGGCAATATTGTACCCCCGGGAGTTAGTACATGACCCAACAGGTAAATTCCCTTAGCACTCCATCTTAGATATACTGCTGTTTGTGAACCAGGAGTAAAATCAGGGTTCCCCTGGATGGGAAGAAATAGGCACAAATGCACAGTATCTGCAACAGCTGCGTGAGCCGAAGCCAAGATGATCGAATGGGCCTGGTGAGGGCATTTTGCATTAAAAATGTTGGGAGAGACGTGGCTGGGGCTTGCAAAACAAATTTAAGAGAAAAAGAAGTGGTCAGCTCCCCAACCACAGAGAGATTAATGACAGTGGACCGATCCAACAGCCAATCCCTTATCACATGAAGGTTACTAGCCAAATTATAAAGAGCCAAATCAGGGACATCTAGGCCCCCCTACCCCATCTCTCCCTCAACCAGGCCAGAGGAATGCGAGACTCCCCCCCCCCCCCCCCGCCCCCAGAACAGACGCTGAGCTTTATCCAGCTGTCTCAATTCTACATTGCGTAACTGCAAGGGCAAGTTCTGAAAAAGGTACAACCATTTAGGCAAAATGATCATTCTGTAAAGATGAACTCTGCCTCCCAAGGATAAGGGTAAACGAGCCCAAGTCAGCAATTTATCTTGCGTGCTCTGCAATAAGGGAAGCACATTTATTATATATAATTGTGAAAGCGTACGAGGAATAATGATTCCAAGGTACATAAACGAGGAGTCCGCTCATTGAAGTGGGAAATCATCTCCCCAAGCACTCTGCAAAGAATCTGGGAATGCCAAAGCCACAGATTTATGCAGGTTTAATCGAAGGCCTGAAAAAAGCCCAAAAAATCTGGAGGAGGGGGTGAAGAGACTTCCGTGGGTCCATGAGAAAGACTAAAATATTGTCCGCAAATGAAGTGTACTTAAAAGTGGACGACTGGAATCGCATACCCTTAACTGTTTTTGCCAATTGAATTTTTTGTAGCAAAGGCTCGAGCTGGAGGACAAACAGAAGAGGAGAGAGAGGGCAGCCCTGTCTAGTACCCTGGGTTATTGAAAAAACCTCAGAGTTTGAACCATTCGCTATGACAATAGCTTCCGGAGCCTGGTAGAGAAGGCGAACCACATTTAGAAACAATCCTTCAAATCCCATTTGCTGCAGTACCCAAAATAAATAGTCCCATTCCACCCTAGCAAACGCTTTTCAGCATCAAAGCTGACAGCGAGGAAGGGGGTATCCATCTGCTGACACATCGTCATAGCAGCCAGCACCTTGCGAATATTGGTCAAGATATCTCTCTTCCGGACAAAGCCCACCTGATCCACTCCAACAAGAGATGGAAGTATATCTGACAAACGATCTGCCATGATTTTGGCCAACAGCTTTTGATCAAAATTCAGCAATGATATGGGCCGGTATGACTCAGGTAAGAACGGATCCTTCCCTGGCTTATGAATAAGAGTAACATTAGCTGTGTTAGAGTGGGCAGGAAAGGATCCGGCCGTTGATAGAGCAGAAATGACACTAACTAAGGAGGGCCCCACCAGGTCCGAGATACGCTTATAGAATTCTGCATCATACCTATCTGGCACAGGTGCCTTAAAGGCGTTGGCCTTCCTAATCACCGAAGTCACTTCACTTAACTGGCATATTTAAGAAGGTTTGCTGATCCTGGGTTAGGCGGGGAAGACTCAGGTGCTCACAAAAATGGGCACACGCTACAGAGTCCCAGCCTTCAGAGGTATAAAGAGTACTGTAAAAATCTCAAAAGCGGCACAAAATGTCAGCTGTGTCCCCTAAGGATCTTACAAGCCGAGGAGCGTACAGCGGGGATGTAACGAGACCCGCGGGCAGTACGTACCAAATTGGCAAGCATCCGACCAGCTTTATTACTATGCTGGTAAAGCTTGTACTGATAGTAAAAAAAAAAAACTCTTCCGGGCTCGCTGGTGTAGCAAAGTATTGAGTTCCCCCTAGATAGTTAAAAACTGCACCCTGGCGCCATGGGAGTTTATACTGTTCAACAAGCCCCTAGCCCTATTCAATTTAGCAGTTAATGTCAGAATTCTATGATCAATAGCCCTTTTCCGGTGAGCCATATAGGAAATAATATCGCCCCTCAAAACAGCCTTAGCAGTGTACCAAAACAAAGCCGGTGTCTCTACATGCTGGGCATTCAGAGTTGCATAATCCAACCAGTGGGCACGTATGTATTCTTGGAATTTAACATCATTGGCCAAGTAAAAAGGAAATCGCCAACGAAAGGTGGCAGGGTTGTAATTGCCAATTAGCAAATCCAAACGTACCGGAGCATGCTCAGAAATAACAATTTCCTCATTAGTCACTGCCCTTACCCAAGAAAGGCTACGTGCACTTATTAAAAAATAATCAAGGCGAGAAAGTACCATGGGCACGAGATATATGAGTAAAATCTCTCTCACCAGGATGCAGGACACGCCAAACATCCACCAAGTGCAAGGATTGTTCAAAAAAAAAAAAGGGGCCCTTCCCAAAGCCAGTCTGTGATCCTGAAGGGGAAGATCAAGCTGGGCATCCCGAATGGTATTAAAGTCCCCTCCCACCAGCAAACAGTCCTCCACATAGGGTAATAATTTATATACCTCCCGGTAAAAATTAGGACTGTAATTGTTGGGGGGCATATATATTACACAGAATCACCCTAGTCTGTTGTAATTCAGCCACCAAAATGATGTAGCACCCTAAGGGGGTCTTTAATCGTAGTATGAACCCAGAGAGGAACATGTTTATTAATCCAAATGACTACTCCTGCAGATTTAGAGGTACCAGAGGCATAATAAACCTCCCCCCCCCCCCCCCCCCCCCGCATCTACTTAACTTATGCTCAACATCAGTAAGATGAGTTTCTTGTAAAATTCGCTCGCTTGCGCTTGAGAAGGGAGTGAATCTTTGACCTTTTAATAGGTGAGTTTATCCCACAGACATTCCAAGTGAGAGATATAAAATGAAAGTTTCTCAAAAAAGAACAAAGCAATATCATCGGCAGCAGAGGCCCTCCCAGCCGGGACCTCCAGCCGCACAACACTTGATGACTGAGTGATATCCAAGCAGCAAATAGACATTCCTGATGAGAAAGCACATAGTGGACCAAAAACATACAACCCCAACACCCCAACTTTCCCAAACATACTCCCCCGTAACTTCGTAATCCCTTTTACGATAGCATACCCCCCAATGTAACCTTGAGAGCATTACCATGCTGGCTAATCCCCCCCCCCAAACCCCATCTGCATCCAAGATTAACAGATAAAGAAGAAGTGTATACATGAAGTATGTCGAAGAGTAAATAAAGTGTCAGCAAGGATACCCAGGATAACACATGAACAGCCATGATAACATAAAAAAAACCAACTCATCGCCCACTGGAGGAATATGAACAATCATAATCCCATGAACTATGAGGGATATAAACAATAACCCCACATAACCTCCAAGGAGGCTCAAAGAGGGCGAGACCCTCAGAGAGGCTGAATGATATTGGACAGGCTATATACATATCTGGAAATAGCTAATAAAGAGAGGAGCATCAAAACCAAGGATCAGCCTCCACATCACATAAGAGAACATTGAGAAATAAAAAAGCATTATAGACATGCAAGGGAGCTACAAAGATAACAGTCCATAGATTCCCTCAGCAAACTTTATATCCTGCTCCTTCAGAGGCCACACACGCTGGTTAAAGAGGAAAAGAAAGCAGAAAAGAGAAAAAAACATCACCAAGAAGTTCTGGGCAATGTCGATGTTTAAACTGGAACAGGCCCATGTATTAGGGAAAAAAAACTCGGTACTACTAAGGCGCTTCCAGCAGAGACCAAAAGGTAAAAGTTATACAGTCTCCATACCAGATACCACAAAAGCAGAAAAAGGCTACAAATTGTCTGGACGGAGAAAGAAAAAAAACAGTCCTTGATGTGAGTGATAGACATCCAGCTCCTAGAACCGTGTGAGCGCAGGAGCACACACTTCTGAACCAAGCATCTCGCCTGTAAGCTAGACAGATTTTGATCTGGCGGTGGCAGACCCCGACTCCTTCAATAAGGATTTGGCTTCCTGTGGCGAAGTGTACCAGGACACTCCGGCAACAGTCGCCACCCGTAAGCGAGCCGGGTAAAGCAAGGAAGCTCGAAAGCCCTGCGCCAGTAATTGAGAGCAGATCGGAGCTATAGCCCTTCTCTGGGCCGCAACAGCCGCAGAGAAATCCTGAAAAATGAGCACCCTGTGGTTCTCATAGTACAGCACTCGGCCCTTCCACATCGCTGTCATGATTTCCTGCTTGTGCACGAATGTGAAAATTTTTGCCACAACAACGCGTGGCCTAGTGGCGTCTGGTTTATGTGCGCCCAACCGATGTGCGCGTTCTGTACGCAGGTGACCATGTGCTTGTGAAAGAGTAAGCTCTTTAGCCAGCCAGGATTCGAGCAAGGCAGGGAGATTGCGATCATCCAAAGATTCGCAGCCAAACGAGGGCTAAAGGTGCGCTCGGTTGAGAGCACCATACTGCATTGGCCCGTTTGACAGTGATAGGGCTCCGTCCAGTGACGTCACCCACATGTGAGAACTACCACCCTGCTTGTCCTGGGAGAAGCATGATGGCAGAAAAAGATCAAATGACCCATCTGTCCAATTTATCTAGCCCTTACAATTCCTATCACTAGACACTGACCTTTGACATTTTAGAATACTATCTTTTCATGTAGCACTACTGGTGATTTTCACCAGAAAATGGATCTCTCAACCTTTAAATATATCGAGGTTAAGAAACTAAACCATCATTAATAAATACAGTACCTCATTTGCACATTTTTGTTCTGCCTCTGAAAATAACTGCTTATCAAGTAAATATGCCCGTGAATAGCCTTCTTCATGAAGCTTTTGTTTCCTGAGAAATTTTTCTGTGATCCCCAAGGTCTCTGCAACCTACAAAAGAATTGTACACATTAAATGCTCATAAAGAACTAACCCAGCCCCCAGTATACAGTATTCTAATTTATAATAAAACATTTCTTTACAGATATTATACTATAAAATTTCATATTGGAGAAATTACTTACCTGATAATTTCGTCTTCCTTAGTGTAGACTCAGGACCAATGGTTATAGTGTACTCCTGATAGCAGTTGGAGACGGATCAGATTTCAATCTGACGTCAGCTCTAGTACATATACCCCTGCAGGAAGTGCAGCTCTTCAGTATTCTCCTCGAAAAGCATTGTGGATATATGCATGACTGAATAATTTGAGTAACTTGATTAAATTTATAACTTGGTTAACTTGAATAATTTGAACTGGTTGAATTGGCTATAGCTGGTGACCGCCAGTGCACTCAACCAAGAAACTTCGACACCCGGTAGGATGGGTGTCCTAGATGAAGGAAAGCATGGCTTACCTGTGGAATCACTCACTCCCGGGGATGTCCCCCGAGAATTCCATGAGTAACGGCAGCCGTGGGTGGGATGCTGAGTCCATCTGTTTACACTAAGAAAAACGAAATTATCAGGTAAGTAATTTCTCCATTTCCTAGCCTGTAGCAGATGGACTCAGGACCAATGGGATGTATAAAAGCTACTCTCGAACCGGGTGGGAGGCTGCCCATGACCCACTTAGTACTGCCCTTGCGAACGCTGTGTCCTCCCGAGCCTGAACATCCAGGTGGTAAAACCTGGACAAGGTGTGGATGGAGGACCATGTCGCCACCCTGCAGATCTCGGCGGGTGACAGCATCTTTGTTTCCGCCTGGGCTCTAGTAGAATGGGCCTTGACTTGTAAAGGCAGTGGCTTGCCTGCTTCCACGTAGGCCGCCTTAATGACTTCTTTGATCCAGCAGGCTATGGTTGCTCGTGAGGCCGCTTCCCCCTGCTTCTTCCCGCTGTGAAGGACGAATAGATGGTCCGTCTTTCGGACGGATTCCGACCTTTCCAGGTATCGGACTAGGAGTCTGCCGACGTTGAGATGGCGTAGACTTCGAGCCTCTTCTAAATTGTTATGCTCATCTGGCGATGGTAGCGAGATGGTTTGGTTGAGATGGAAGTGAGACACCACTTTGGGGAGGAAAGACGGAATTATGCGTAACTGGATGGTTCCTGGGGTGAGTCTGAGGAACAGCTCTCGGCAGGACAGTGCTTGTAGCTCAGATATACGACGGGCTGAACAGACTGCCAGCAGGAAGGCTGTCTTCAATGTTAATAGTCGGAGAGACAGGCCGTGGAGAGGTCTGAAGGAGGTTCCTGCTAGGAAATCTAGGACCAGGTTAAGGTTCCAAAGAGGCACCGTCCGCTTCAGGGGTGGTCTGATGTACTTGACTCCTCTCAGGAAGCAGGAGACGTCCAGGTGAGAGGCTTTGCTGCCACTCTCGCTCTTAGTTCTGTAGCATGACAAGCCAGCCACCTGTACCTTGATGGAGTTGAGGGATACTCCCTTCTGTAGGAATTTCAAAATCGCAGGAATTTTAAATGAGTGTGGTATGATGTCATGGTCCTCGCACCAGGATTCGAATACTCTACAAATCCTTATGTATGTTAGGGATATGGAGAACTTGCCTGCTCGGAGTAGGGTGTCAATTACTGCCCCCGAGTATCCTCTCCTCCTTAGGAGAGTCCTCTCAATGGCCAGACCGTAAGAGAGAATCGAGCTGGACCCTCGTGGATCGGTCTCTGTGTGGAGGTAGCGGCAGGGGTTTCCCTGCCAGCAGTCTTCGCATGTCTGCGTACCACGGTCTTCTTGGCCAGTCCGGGGCCACTAGAAGTACTGGCCCCCTGTGGTGTTCTATCTTGTGAATGATCGCGCCCAATAGGGGCCACGGCAGGAAGGCTTATAACAGAGTCTCCTGTGGCCAGGTCTGTACCAGGGCATCGATTCCCTGGGACTGGGGTTCCCGCCTGCAGCTGAAGAAACTGGGTACCTGGGCATTGGACCGGTTTGCCAGGAGGTCATTGGTTGGTGTTCCCCAACGGTTTACTATCAATTGGAATGCTGTGGTTGACATTTTCAATTCTCCTGGATCTAGACTTTCTCTGCTGAGGTAGTCCGCTGCGACATTGTCTTTCCCGGCAATGTGGACGGCCGAGATGTCTTGAAGATTCACTTCCGCCCATGACATTAGGGGGTCTATTTCCAGAGACACCTGTTGGCTTCTGGTTCCTCCCTGATGGTTGATGTAGGCCACTGTTGTGGCGTTGTCTGACATTACTCTGACCGCTTTGCCTCAGAGTCTGTGACCGAATCTTAGGCAGGCTAGTCTGACTGCCCGAGCTTCTAGGCAATTGATATTCCATCCCGACTCTTCTTTGTTCCATTGCCCTTGGGCGGTTAGCTCCTGGCAATGTGCTTCCCATCCTCGTAGGCTGGCATCCGTGGTGAATAGGGTCCAGGTTGGGGATGATAGTCTCATTCCCTGGCTCAGATGGGCTTCTTGTAGCCACCATCGTAGTTGGGCCCGAACTCTGTCCGGGAGCTGAAGTCGTACGGTGTAGTTCTGGGACAGTGGATTCCATCGTGATAGTAGTGAGCGTTGTAGGGGTCTCATGTGAGCCCGTGCCCATGGGACTACTTCCAGTGTGGATGCCATGAAGCCAAGAACTTGTAGGTAATCCCATGCTGTCGGGCGAAGTTCGCTCAACAGGGTTCGTAACTGGGTCATCAGTTTTGATCTCCTTGTCGGTGTCAGGATGACCTTGTCTTGTTTGGTGTCGAACCAGACTCCAAAGTATTCTAGAGATTGGGAAGGCTGCAGGCAGCTCCTGTTTGTGTTGACCACCCACCCGAAGCTCTACAGTAGAGTTTTGACTCTGGTTGCCTGGTGGCTTTCCTCTGGGATTTCGCTCTGATCAGCCAGTCGTCTAGATAAGGGTGCACGTGGATTCCTTCCTTCCTCAGTGTTGCTGCCACCACCACTATGATCTTGGTGAACGTCCGGGGTGCAGTGGCTAACCCGAAAGGCAGTGCCCGGAACTGGTAGTGACAGTCCAGGATCGAGAAGCGTAGAAAACGCTGATGCTCTTGATGGTTCGGAATGTGTAGGTAGGCTTCCAACAGATCCAGGGAGGTAAGGAACTCTCCCAGTTGTATTGCCCTTATTACCGAGCATAGAGTTTCCATGCGGAAGCGAGGAATCTTCAGGTGACTGTTGACCGCCTTGAGGTCCAGGATAGGTCTGAACATTCCTTCCTTCTTGGGAATGATAAAATAGATGGAATAATGTCCAGTATTTATTTGTTATGGAGGCACCGGTGTTATAGCCTCTAAGGCTAGTAAATCTGGTCAGTGTAGCTTCCACTGCCATTCTCTTGGAAGGGTCGTGGCAGGGAGATTCCACAAACTTGTCCGGAGGGAGGTGGTGGAAATCCAGGTAATATCCCTCTCGAATGATGGATAGGACCCCACTTGTCCGAAGTTATCTCGACCCTTCTTTGGTAGAATAGGGCAGTCTGTCCCCTATGGCTTCTTCCTTTGGATGGGTCGGCTGATTTTCATTGTGGGGTGTGTGGTTGGGGCCTGGGCCCAAGCCGGCTCCCCTTTTATTGTGCTTGTTCCGAAAGGACTGGCTCCGGCCTGCGGGGCGGGCCGCTTGATATGAGCTTCTATATGGGTTGAAGAGCTGTAATCCTCTGCCCCTGGAAGTCTGGGGGAAGGATCGTTGATTTCTCTTATTCCTGTCCTCCGGTAGCCACGGCAGTGGGGACTCACCCCACTTGTTGCCTAGTTTCTCTAGTTCGCTTCCGAACAGGAGCGTTCCCTTGAAAGGCATCTTTGTGAGTCTCGTTTTGGAGGATGCGTCGGCTGACCAATTTCGGAGCCAGATTTGTCTTCTGGCTGCCACGGCGGATGAGACTCCTGTAGCTGCTGTGCGTAGCAGATCTGAAGCAGCGTCTGCGAGGAATGAAACAGCTGGTTCCAGAGCTTCCCCAGGAGTGTTGTTCCTGGTCTGTGCTAAGCAGGCGCATGTCACCTCGGCACAGCAGGCCGCTATCTGTAAAGACATAGCGGAGGCATCAAAGGACTGTTTGAGGATAGATTCCAGATGTCTGTCTTGAGCATCCTTGAGTGCTGCTCCTCCCTCCACCGGGATAGTAGTGCGCTTCGAGACCGTGCAGACCATGGCATCCACTTTCAGACATGCCAGGAGCTCTTTGGCGGCGGGGTCCAGATGGTACATGGCTGCCAGAGCCCAGCCCCCTTTGAGCGTGGTTTCTGGAGCATCCCATTCCAGGTCAATTAGTTGCTGGACAGTTTGTAATAGTAGGAAATGGCGGGAGGTCTGACGGAGTCCCTCCAAAATTGGGTTCATCTTAGGTTCCCCCGAGGCACTTGTGCCCGGGATGGCAAGCTCTTTTAAGCTGTGTGTGACCAGGTCTGCAAGTTCGTCCTTGGTGAAGAAGCGTCTCATGGTTCGACAGGGTTCTCTCCCCGGAGGGAGTTCCCCTTCCCTCCAGGGGATCTGACCCCTCATCAAAGATGTCTGTGTCCCCGAAGGTGGGGCTTCTGGGCAGTGGGATCACTTTCCTGGGCATAGAGGGTCCTGGCATGTTGAGGTCCTCTGGTGGGGCCTGTGACCGAATTGTAGAAGGCCCCGGTGGCATGTGGACGAAGGTATGCAGACCTTTGAAGAATTCCACCCAGGAAATAGAAGCTGGGTCTAGACTAGGTGTCCCTGGGGAGCCCCGTTTGAGGGGAGGTCCCGCTGTGTGATGCTAGGTCCGGCGTACCGCTCAAAAGGCTGGGGTCCGGTACTGGCTGGGGGCCATGAGTTGGGTCCCTTAGGGCCTCTTCGCACTGTATGCACAGGGCCTGCTGTGCCGCTCTAATGTGGCATGCTGGGTAAAGGCCCTGACCTTTGAGCTTATTTTCAGTTGGTGCCATGGCTTGTGCGCGTACAATACAGTTGTGCGCTCCGGTGTGCGAAGTTGCGCACGTAGGTGTGGTGAGCGCGTGCAGAGCGATGTGCACGCTGTTGTGCGCACAGGTTGACATTATGCACCCGGCACAGTGGGCGCGTGGCTATGCGCTTCACTTGTGCGCACGACATTGACATCAGATTTCTCTATTTTAAACTGAAAGATCTTAATAAATAAATAAATAAATAATGGGGGGCACCAACAAGTTAGATTTGAATTGTAACATTGTTAGAGAAGTTAAAAGTTTATTCTAGACTCCACCACACCAAGTAAAGGAGAAAATCAATCCTAAGCAAGGAAACAGAGCATAACAGGTAAAATATCACGTATGGATATTTCTGATGTCACTTGCTAGGAGTGTGAAAATAGATTTCAGTGTTCCCTTTTGTAGAGTTAATGATCTTCCCTCACAAGCGGAGCAAGGGAGCCAGTGTATGTATGTGTAGTGCACAAAGCACATAGAGAAACAGATATTCTGCAAAGGATTAATGCTCGATACAGGGACCAGGGATGGGGAGGTGAGGAAGCTTGTGTTTAAAGAACACTTGATCCCACACAGAGGAACAAATGCTTAATGCAAAGGCCGTGTTTGAAGTTGTGAACTTTTCTTTTTTTCTCTGCTTACCTCCTGCTTTTTTTCCTGACCGCCTGGCTATGTAAACAAATAACAAATAATAATGTATAACGCTCCGGCGTATGTTTTTGCTCTCTGTACACAGACGCGATATCTCTGATGAGCGGCAGTATATAAAAACCAATAAATAAATAAAATAAATAAATACAGGCACAGCACTGCTTCAAAATACTTTGATTACTGTGAGCAAATGAGCAGGGAAGTAAGAACTTATGTTTTATACTACCTATATTGCTGGAAATAGAATATAAAAGTGATTGTGCCGGAAATGGCAACATGGCAATGCCCGAAAGTGGGACTGAGAGACAAGCTAAGAGGCAAATGCCAGAGACAGGAAAAGAAGGGCATGGACATTGTGTCACTACTGATGAGAAGGAAAGACACAGGGACAGAAGGCTGGAAGAATTTGTGACTCAAAGGGACAGAGTATACACCCAGCCTGCATAAAAGGCCCAGACAAAACAGGAATCGAAGAAACAGTGAGCTACTGAACTGAATACACTGAACCAAATACAAGCTTATAGAAATGACGGCAGAAGACGACCAAATGGCCAATCCAGTCTGCCCGGCAAGCTTTCGTACTTATTTTTCTCATACTTATCTGTTACTCTGATCGCTGAGGTCAGGGCCCATAATGGTAACTTTTTGGTTCTAATTTCCTTCCAACCCCACCATTGATCTTGTGCGTGAAGGTCTTCCCAGTGCTGCTCCCTGACTCCCAACCCTGTGCAGTTACGTTTTCACCAGCCTGACCGGACAATCAATTCAGAGATCTCAGGAAAGTAAACTGCCACCGATTTGTACATTTTTATATATAGCTCAGCTTAGCTTTCTATATGCTTTACCATTTGTATTTTATACTATTTTTGTAATCTCTCATTATTGCTAAAAGAAATATATTACTGCTAAGAGAAAATATAATCACTTTTTCTATATCAATACTCCAAGTATTATTGCTATTTATATAGGAATATAACAAAGGAAAAGTGAGAGGGTAGCTGAATGAGTGATCGGTTCTCATAAGCAGACACATTAGTGACTGCAAGTGCTCAAATAGGTGTACGGAACTGGGCAAAACCTGAGAGATCTTCGAACCTACGCACAACACCATATATAAATATGTTCTTTTTATCAAAAAATATACCGTGTTTCCCCGAATATAAGACAGCGTCTTACTTTCTTTTTACCCCCAAAAGTCCCACTATGTCTTACTTTCAGGGTATGCCTTATATTGGAAAAAAAACCTGAGTGTTCAAAAAAAAAATTATTTTTAAATACCTGTCGGAGGGCCGCGTGGGTCCAGGCGGCTGGCGGCGGGAGCCAGGTGGTCACGTGTTAAATCTAGGCCGCGGGCGGGGGGGCGCTTGTTCCAGGCGGCGGCGGCGGCGGGGGGGGGGGGGCGGGTGGGACGCGCGTTAGTTCGAGACGGCCGGCGGGCGGCGGGTGGTCGTGTGTTAAATCTAGGCCGGGTCACACAGGCGCGCATTCATTCCACTGCCGGTGGGGGCTGCCTCGGCAGCCCCCACCGGCAGTGAATGAATGCGCGCACAGGCCCACAGCGCCTGTGCGACCCCTGCGATTCGGCGCTGGGGGCTGCCGGTGGGGGCTGCGGCAGTGAATGAATTCATTCATCCAGGCGGAGGAGCCGGCTGCTTTCGCCTGCCGCTGCCGGCTGCTTTCGGCGCTCAAGGCAGTCACATGCTGTGACGTCACGGCATGTGACTGCGCACAGACGCTGTGGGCCTGTGCGCGCATTCATTCACTGCCGGTGGGGGCTGCCGAGGCAGCCCCCACCAGCAGTGAATGAATGCGCGCCTGTGCGACCTGGCCTAGATTTAACACGCGACCACCCGCCGCCCGCCGGCCGTCTCGAACTAACGCGCGTCCACCCGCCCCCCCCCCCCCCGCCGCCTGGAACAAGCGCCCACCCGCCCGCGGCCTAGATTTAACACGCGACCACCCGGCTCCCGCCGCCTGGACCCACGCGGCCCTCCGACAGGTATTTAAAAATAATTTTTTTTTTAAATGACAGGTACGTCTTACTTTCGGGGGATGTGTTACATTAGCCGACCCCCCTAAAATTCCCACTACGTCTTACTATCAGGGGTGTCTTACAATCGGGGAAACACGGTATTACAGAAGGCCAGATTCACTTAAGGACTCCCTCACAGGATGCGCAGGGCATCTCACCTCAGATGGCATACCCTGGGCACTAGCAGAGAAACTAATATAGTACAAGCATCTGTTGGCTTACCTTTGGATTCTTTACTTCCAAAATCTGATGAAAACTTGAAAATCCTGGATTGTTAAAATAGTCTTGAGCCATAATCTTTACAAGGTTATGCAGCTCTTCAAATTCTTTGTACACATCTGGGAAAACAGCCTTGGTTGGGTGTCCATTTTCCACCTTTAAAAAAAAAAAAAATCAAACCAGTTAATATTAAAAAATGTTTGGATCTTCTCTCACACCTCGATTTTCTTTTTTTTTTTTTTTTTTTTTTTTAACCCTCCTCCACCGAGACAGCATGTTTGGAAAATTCAAATCCCCTCGTTGAGTGAGGGCCAAGTAGAAGTTTCCTCTGACCCGAACTCTTTGTACTACTCTAGCACCAGCCACTTTCTCTCCCTCGAATGTAAGCCCTGATACACCTGAGCTAGACCAGCCCAAGTTCCTGCATCACAACACTATGGCCAAACCACAGAGTCAGGCCCCTTAAACAGTTTTTTAACATTATATATGATCATTCATGTTTGTCTTTTTTTCCATCATAATGATAGTTGAGGTTACATAGAAGCACCATCCTGTGATAGAGAAAAACTTTGAAAAGACTGGACATGAAAAACATATGCAAATTTACCAACAGATGTCTAAAAAATGTGACAGTTTTACTATGTAACAGAAAAAAATGAAATACAATCATGAAATATCAGTACCAGATTAGGAAAAATCCTCATACATAAGTAATATTTAGTCTGCATAACAATTAGATCAAATGATTTTTATTGAAAAAAAAAT
The DNA here is from genome assembly GCF_901001135.1 of Rhinatrema bivittatum. Classification (NCBI taxonomy): domain Eukaryota; kingdom Metazoa; phylum Chordata; class Amphibia; order Gymnophiona; family Rhinatrematidae; genus Rhinatrema; species Rhinatrema bivittatum. The sequence goes on along the minus strand of NC_042618.1, from coordinate 38,525,725 downwards.
TTCAATAAATTGGACATGGTAATTTGTTTCTGCACATACATCAAAGAACAGAGCATAATTAAAATGCAAACATTTAAATCCCACCCACCCAACCAGCATAACACAGAAATAATAGCAACTGATAAAAAGTAAGAGACAGTACAAAGCCAAATCAGTCTAAATCATTTAAGAGTTGACTTCATGCTCTAGGCGTTAAAGATTCCATATATGAAAACAAAAGTACGCAAAAATTCAGATTTATGCCTTTTAACTTCAAATTTCTCCATTACTGCCAATGAGTGGAGAACATTCTTCCAACAAGCAACAGATTGCAGGGTTCTCAAAAAATGAAAGAACAGTTTGCTTTCCAAACATAAAACCCTTCTGTAACCATACTGCGTAACAATGAAAAGGCTAGCAGGCCTAATATAAAATTAACCTTTTACTAAGTTCCCAAACGTTTCTCTGGAGCAAAAATTGAGAGAGTCATGTACATTTTGTTTTCTTTGCCCTTTTCATACTCACCTTCATCAACAGAAATTCATAAACAGTAACCAGCTTTGTCAGGTATGGGAGAGCTACTTCCATTACATCTTCACTGCTACACTGATGTAGTAGCTGTCAAACAGAAGGATAAATTTCAGCAGGAAACCAAACACACAGGGCAAAGAGAATTATTAGTCTCCATGAGCAACACGAAAGGAAGAGCCAGTGAGGCATATAACTAATTATGTCCCACAAAAACAGTCTAGAATGGGTAAATATGAATCAGTTATTTACTCTTTCAGATAATAGAAGGACTAGGGGAATCCATGAAGTTAGCAAGTAGCACATTTAAAACCGGAGAAAATTCTTTTTCACTCAACGTGCAATTAAGTTCTGGAATGTGCTGCCAGAGGATGTGGTTAGTGCAGTTAGTGTAGCTGGGTTTAAAAAAGGTTTGATCCAAAAATTGCTTGATGACTCAGAGAAGCTATTACATAGTTGGCGGGACTTCCCATTGTCTTTGGTGGGGAGGGTTAACCTATTTCAAATGCTTATTTTGCCTAAATGGTTGTATATGTTCCAAACCATTCCCTGTTCCTTACCCAGACAAGATGTAAGTCACCTGGAAAAATTACTTAGATGTTGTCTCTGGAGAAAGGGTAAACCTCATATTGCCTTTGTGAACTTTATGCATAAGTGGGAAAATGGTGGGTTTGGGATTGGCGGATCTTCGGCTGTACAATGTTGCTTATAATTTGCGCCATGTAGCCGATTGGCTCCTGGGGACTCAATTCTATACTCCGATTTCTTTGGAATGCATGTTGCTTGCTCCTTTGGGGTTGGGATATATCCTTCATTTCAAGCTCTCGGTGCTACCCAACCAATATAGACAGACAGAGCCCATTGGTGGCTCCCTTAGTACAAGCCTGGAAATTCGTTTGCCATTCTATGCGTTTGGAATGGCACTGTCTCAATTCCTGCCTTTAACAGGTAATAAGGCCATTCCACTGGGGTTATATCTCAACGAATTTTTGCTCTATGATTTGCGCAGGGGCTAACAAGGATTGCAAAATTTTTGACGGAAGGACTCATACAATCTTTCCAATCCTACACACATTTTTTCGCATGCTTACAGGACAGACACTATATCCACTCCTTAGGAGTGAGAAATTGGAGGGGTAATGAACAGAGAATGATTCTCTCTGAGATCTTTGATGCAGATGATCCCTCCCGTCATTCGGTTTCATATTTTTATGCCACCTTAAGTCAACTGAAACCAAAATTGGATTTTAGGCTCCTTTTGGATAGATGGCACTCTGAATTGGAATTGGGATTCTCAGACCCAATATGAGAAATGTTTTGGGAAGCTTAAATCCCTTACCAGCAATACCGCTCTCCTTGAAATACAATGTAAGTTTTTAAAGCGTTATTACTATCCCCAGCAGATGGTGTACCAGTTAGGGATTGCTCCCTCTGACATATGCATTAAATTAACAGCAGCACCTGGAAATTTAGGGCACCAGTTTTGGTCATGTTCCAAGGTTTAGGCCTTTTGGCACAATGTTGTCCGATATTTACAAACTGTCACAGGTTTTCTTTTACCTTTGCGAGCCTCTGTGATTCTTTTTGATAGCTTGACAGAGGTAGTGATAAGCCAAAAGTATGTCTGCCTTTGGATTCAAAAACTGTTACTGGCTAAAAGGGCTATTTTGCAATGCTGGCTGGGAAAGAATCCTCCTACTATGACCCAACTGAAGAATCAGATACACACTATGTGTCTTAATGAGAAATATATGGAAAGCAAATGTTGCTTACCTATAACAGGTGTTCTCACAGGACAGCAGGATGTTAGTCCTCACATATGGGTGACGTCAGTGGACGGAGCCCTGTTACGGAAAACTTTTCTGTCAAAGTTTCTATAAAGCTTTGACCGACACTGGCACACTGAGTGCACTGAGCATGCTCAGCCTGCAATTATCCCTGCGAGACACAGGTGTCTCCCCTCAGTCTCGTCTTATAGCTAAAAGCGCAAGCTAAACTAAAATAAAAGTAAAAACGTATACAGACCCAACTCCGCGGGGTGGCGGATGGGTTTCGTGAGGACTAACATCCTGCTGTCCTGTGAGAACACCTGTTACAGGTAAGCAACATTTGCTTTCTCACAGGACAAGCAGGATGGTAGTCTTCACATAAGGGTGAGTACCGAGCTGAGGATGCCCGAGAGTGCACCAAATGCACCCAAAGATGTGCAAAAGGTGCAACGACGGGGATGGAATTTGGTAAGGAGGGCATCCTGAAACTCTTAATGGGTTGGTGGAAGGATGTTGGGTAGTTAAACCGAAAGAAGATGAGTAGACGGACTGGCCAAACATGGAAGCATGCCGGCTAGTCGTATCTAAGCAATAATGGGCTATGAAGGTATGGAGAGAGCTCCAGGTCCAGCCTTACAAATATGTACAAGCGGCACCGGCCGAAGGTAAGCTATTGAGGCTGGTACGGCCCCCTAACAGAGTGTGGTTACACACCGTGTTGTAGTGAAATGCCTCCTTGTTGGTAGGAAAGAGATACAGACCGTCAATTAGGAGGAAAAGGTCTGTTTGCCCACTGGAACTCGCAGCTTGGCTTTTGCCACAGAAGGAAGGAATTAGGTGTAATTCCTATGGAGTGTAGTGCGGTCTAGATAGAATGCAAGTGCACTCTTACAGTCCAAGGAGTGGAAAACCCTCTCGCCCTGGTGAGAGAGAGGTGTTGGGAAAAAGTAGGCAGAGTATATTCTGAGTAAAGTGAGATGCAACGTCTACCTTAAGAAGGATATGAAGTTGAAAACTTAAAACCACTCGGTCACAGAGGAACGCAGGGTCAGGTGAGTATGTAACAAGGTGTGGAACTCACGGACCCTGTTGGCAGAAGTGATGACTACGAGGGAAAGAATTTCCCATGCCAGACTGTTAAGTGAGAGGAATGGAAAGGCTCAACCGGGGAACGTATGAGTCTTGTAAGCACTAAATATAGGCTCCATTCCGTAACCAGTAAAAATAGAGGCAGCTTAATCAGTGGATAACCCATGGTAAGCTGACTCAGAAGGGATTGAACCATTAATCGGGTATCCCCACTCCCAAGTGGAACGCCAATTGGAACCGAGGCGTACCCATGTGGAGGATGTCTGGGGTGGGAGTAAGAGAAAAGAGTGGTGTAGAAAAAAAGGGGGTAATACCCTTTGTATGCGCCATGTGGTAAATCATGCCATTTTGAGTGGTAACATTTAATGTGTGGAAGGTTTTTGTGACACTACCAGTACCTGAGAACTGACCTGTGAGAAGGCGAATTGGTTACTGGTGTGATAGACTGAGAAGTATGGGAAAGCATACTGGTCTCAGCCAGGACGTGGGTCTAAGAAACAGTGAACCCCATCCCGGTGCAGCATAATAAGAGTGCTGGCTATGAAAGGCATCGAAAGAGACACATACGAGGCCTTTATTGCAGCAAAGGCGTCCATGGTAACGCATTCGAGACATGTGTAGGGAGTAGAATCTGTCCACCGTATGGTTCGATTCAGACGCAGAAGACAAGGTCGGTTGACTTCAGCACTAGAAGATTTTTCTCGCTACACATGTAGTCCGAGACCATCAGAGAGGATGGAAACCTATATGGAGAAGGTCTGCTAGTGCGTTCAGTAAGTCTGTTAGATAAGTGGCCCGGGGATGCATGGAGTGAGCAAGGGCCAAGGGTAGAGCTGCGCAGCTTCCTAGCAGAGCAGCTAAGAGGTTGTGCGTGCTTGTGTGTTGGAAATACCACATTGTCACTATGCACAAAGGTTTGCTGCAGAGGCAGTACTGTAAAGCATAAAGGCATAAACTCATGGCTAGAAGCTCCAGGAAGTTGATGTGAAACTATGCATGGAGCGGAATAGACGCATATTGGGTTGAGAAGATGTTAGTTCGAACTCTGCAACCCTGAGTAAATGCGAGCATGAGCAGGACCAGCCTAGGTTTTGGTTCTAGATCTGCAATAAGAATCAGGAACGAAAGCGGTTGAACAGCTTAGATCCACTGATAATTGAAATTTCACTGAATCTTACTCATAGCAAATCTGGACCTATGAGTAAAGTGCATGGTGAAAAAAATCCCGTGGCCCAGCAATGAAAGAATTGAGGGGCTGAGGTTATGTTGTATGCGCGCAGAGACATATAGGAATTTGTCAGAATGTCTGTGCGGTTGTTGGACAGGAAGTTCGTTGTGACTGTGGTGTCCAGAAGTGTTCTATATGGGATTTATGGTAGCTAACAGCAATCCCAGGTAGTAGATTTATAGTGAGTCATGAAGAAGATAGAGCTCTTTGCTTGGATTTACTGTTATGCAGCTGACCATGCAAGGAAAAGCATGAATGATGTTGTACTCCGTAGAGGAACAGCAATCACTGCTAGTGATTTAATGAAATACCCAAGTTGCTGAAGCTGGAGCAACCGGCAGAGCTTAGAATTGTAATATTGACTACTCACCATGAAGCACATAGAAAGATTAGAGGACAGAGGCAACCTACTTACTGCAGTATGGAAGTATGGTGACGAGAGACACCATGGTACCTGTCCCTTCTGAAGAAAGTTGATATTTCTGAGGTCCAGGATGGGCGGAGAGTAACTACTTTCTGTTGAAAGAAAATAATGAGATTAAAACTCCCCCACCCCCCTGCGCTTTGTAGTGTTCGGGGGACTGTACCCTAAACCTTGGTACCAAGTGGGGTGGCCGCTCTGATATCCGGCAAGTTGAGAGACCAGGAGGTGCCCAACTGGCGGGGCTGATGTAATCTGGATATCATGTAATCTCCCACGGGAGCGTGAGCGGTAAATGTGTTACCCGCATTTCTGTGTGCTGTACAAGAAAACGTCGAGATCTGTCGCCAGGCCTCGAGGTGGATTTGCAATTGAGGCAGTGTTTGCTGAATCTTGTGTTTAGCAGATCAGCGATGCATCTGGGATTTCGGTCCTTAATTAATACTCTAGCTTCTGGTTCCTAATCAGTACAGAGTCCTGTTGCTGACAACGGGAGGATGTCCTGATGCAATCCCAAATGATTGGTAGAGAGGTTCTCTTGGTATTGTGTCAGACATAGCTGGCAATAGCGATATGTGACACTAATACGGTTCTTGGAAGACAAGACGACCTAGAACCTTTCGAACCATATGGCCCGATTTAGAGAACAGGTCTCAATGGGATTGTCGTTGAAGTGGGATTAGAGTACTTACCATCCGTCGTGGATCGCAGAAGGATGAGCCGGTGAAGATAGATGGCTCCGTGGATTTCAGGAGGCATCGAGGGACAGCCTGAAGGACGTAAACATCTGACAACTCTAATCTGGTATGGTAGCACAGGTATAGAGGAGACAGGCTAAGCGTGTCTGGCGCTACCACAGTAATTTGTGGAGGGTCAGAACCCCGCACCGGTGTCGGTGGGGAACGCCTCGGGTATAGGGGTGCCATTATGACTCATGAACCCGGCCCTTTTTACAGCAGCTCGATGAATTGTGACACCAGTACAGAATTCCTCAGAACTCGGTCCGGTCATTCTAGAGCACTGAGGACTGGCAGCACTGTGTGGAACAGTGGCAGTGGCAATAGCGATGTTGCTTGGCCTGGGCATTTTCTAGCACAGAGTAGGATAGCACCGATGTCTTGGATGGCGTCTATGTAGTGTCGTAGGCTGATACGGGGCTTTAGTTAAGAACCCAAAGCATGGGGCACTGTGTTTAGGTGAGGGCATTGCATGTAGGTGCTATGCAGTATTGACTGTATCGATGGCGGCATAGAAGCGGCCTCGAGCGTATCGTCAAAAATATAGATGAAAAAACATTGAAGGCCCAGGCAGAGCAACGATAACAGTGACAGAGGCACCGATGGCATCGGCATCGATGGAAACGATGTAGCATCGAAGAATCGAATAGACATCGATGGCATTGGGAAATTGATACCGGCATCGATAGGAACGACCCGGGCAATGATGGCATCGACGATGGCATCCATGGAACTGACCCAGGCATCGATGGAAAAACCATCAGCGCCATGGATGAAAACATTGATGGCACTGAAAGAATCTATGCGGGGATCGATGGCATCGACGGACCGTGGGGGAAGGGGTGTCAATGGCATCGAAAAAGGCAGGACGGCCTGGATGGGGGTACCGACGGTAACGATGGGGGCATCGACTGCACGAAGGTACTGAGGTATGAATTCGACAGAGGCCCTGGCGGCAACGGTAACCGTGGAAGTCTCTATCCCACTAGCGCTAATAACCAGGCAGAGGGTCACAGGAGGACACTCGCAGGCTATGTGGGGCTAACTGTGAAAACATAAGGAGAGGGAAGGCCGCAATTCAGTTGGAAGGCCGGGGAAACCGTAGTGAGGTGACAGGAACACACCGAAAAACGGCCTAGTACTCACGAGCGTCGATTAAATGTACGCGAAGGGAGACCCGTGCAGGGAAAAAGCATTTATGAAGTAAAAGTTTAAGTGTTTCCGTGAGGAAAAATTGTGAGAATTTCTCAGAGCTCCTAACTGCTATGCTTACTGCACAGCGGAAAAAAGAAAACTGAGGGGAGACACCTGTGATCACAGAGACAATTGCAGGCTGAGCATGCTCAGTGCACTCAGTGTGCCAGTGTCAGTCAAAGCTTTATAGAAACTTTGACAGAAAAGTTTTCCGTACAGGGCTCCATCCACTGACGTCACCCATATGTGAGGACTACCATGCTGCTTGTCCTGTGAGAAAAGTTGAATTTACTGAAACACAGACTAACTTTCTTGCTCGTATGGGATGCTTATTTACAGGCTTTATCGACTCAGGCCAGAAGCCTAATACTTAATGATTATAATGTTCCCCCTAGTGGGGATTAATTTTGTAGAGATGTGCACAAGGAATGTGGGGAAGGGAAAGGGATGGGGGAGTTTATTTAGTCTGTACAGGGCAGGCATTGGAATGAGTACACCAATGCTTGCATACCTTTTCGTTGTCTGTAATTTCTTTTGCAAAACCTTAATAAACAAATTTGAAACATAAAAAAGGTTTGGATAAGTTCTTGGAGAAGTCCATTAACTGCTATTAATCAAATTGACTTAGGGAATAGCCACTGCTATTACTGGCATCAGTAGCATGGGATCTACTTAGTGTTTGGGTAATTGCCAGGTACTTGTAGCCTGGATTGGCCACCGTTGGAAATAGGATGCTGGACTTGATGATCTGACCCAGTATGGCAATTTCATATGTTCTTTCTTAATAGCGTTTCCTCAAGACCCTATCTGGGGGCAACATCCCTTTCATTGGCCAAATCAAGTATACTGAGGATATTCTTCTTGTAAGTGCTTGGTGAGCTCTGTCGACTGTCTAGTATTTTTTTTTTTTAAGTACTTTCTCTTATTACATTTCATTCTGTATTTTTTTTCATTTATTTTCATAGAATCAGCTATCCTAGAAATGTAGTACTTAAAATGAAAATGATGAGGTTTGTGTGCATTAACAACCCTCTTTTAGTACCAAAAATATGCACAGATACACCATATAAACCGTAGGACTCTTTCAAAATTTAAGATTTAAAACTCCCTTGGGACAAGAGTACACATTCAACTAACAATTCTGAAAAATACACAAAAATCAAATCTGAGCATTACTACATGAAGCTTCAACAATTGTCAGAGTCCTGCCTTACAAAAACAATTTCAAAAGAGAAGGGTGGGCTCAAGATGGAAGTGTACCTCTTTTAACCTCCCTTTCCTTCGCAGTCTATGATGTTCTGCTGATACTGTATTAAGGGATTTCGGGGGTCTCCCAGGTCTGCCACGTCTTCGCCTTCCAAAGACTGTTGGTCGCCCGCACTTGGTTCCTCGGACCTGCTCATGTCCCTTTGGTGTTTCAGAGCTCCAACCCGAGGTTTCAGTTTGTTGCACTGGCTCCAACAGCCTCTTATCTGCCAATTTGCTAGTCTAAAATGTTATATAATAAATTATGAGACATTTTTTTCTACGTTTTCACAAAGGTCAACAAAAAAAAGCAGTACCTTTTTATTAGACCAACTTGATACATTTCTTAATTAGCTTTCGAGTGTTAACCCTCCCTTCCTCAGATTCAGACAGAATGAGCAGGTAACTGAAGGAGGAAGGATTAACTCTCAAAAGTTAAACAATATATTAAATTAGTCCAATAAAAAGGTACCGCGCTTTTTTTTTTATTTGTTGACCTTTATTATTGTGCAATCAGGTGGATTAACAGTTACCACAATATTTTTTTTTCTAGTTTCAAATACTCAAAGATATGAGCAATTCTCAGTAATAAGAATCACAACACAAAGGTTGTATAATATGCAGAAATGCTAGACACTGCTAAGTCTTTTGAATTTTTCATTATAGCAACTAAGAAACTGCATGACAGTAGCTAAGAGATGGATCCAAGCTCTCGTCTCAGTAAAATAAATTTGTACAGCAAATTTTAACGTCCTCTGTTTACAACGAAATGCTTATGCCAGTACCAGATAAACGTTAAATTACACTTTCCGGTTATTTTCCTTTCCGTTATTCTTGCTAGACCAGTCATTATGTTTAGGATTTACCTCCTCCGCGGCTGACGGAAACAGGGGACACCTTTTTCATGACCTCACTCTGGGGCATAAAGGGGATGTGGTCCTGGCCCAATACCAATAACCTACTGCCAAAGCACTGCGACCACAAGAAATCCCCTTTAATGTCACTTTCTTAGAAATACATCTTCATTTTTGTCAGGGGGCAGTGAGCACCCCTGCAGAAGCAGTGCAGGACCGCTGGGCTGGCCTTCTGCCTAACCAACACCCTGTCCCACAGGTTGAGCCCTTGAGATCTGGGACTGGTAGGACTTGTCTTCTATGAAACATCAGGGCACAGAATGGGAGCTAAGATCAGGCATAGGCAGGACAAGGCATGGCAAGCTGGAAGCTGTGGGCAGTCTCGGGCTGAGAGCGGGACAGGTACTGGCTGAGGACTGTACACAGGTACAAAACCACTGAGTGATTCAAGAGGTAAGACAAGTGTAAGATAAATAGAGACAGAGAAAAGAGACTGCAGCCAAGCGTACCTCACATATTGTCCATCATCCCAATGATTCTACTCGTCCTTGTCTTCCTGGGCAGGATCCTGACTGGTCTAGCAGGAATCAAGGAAAGAAAATGATCAGGTAAGTATAATTTAATGTTCCTTCTCCTCCTGCTAGACCAGTCATTACATTAGGGAGTTACCAACATTCCTCCTTGCCAGGGCAGGAGGAAGACAAGGCTGTCCTACCAACCCTTACCTTGGAGGCAGTTTTTGTGCCTTGGTCTGAATGACCAGACTGAGTGTTCAACAGGAGCACGCAAGGACGATCCGGTGTGCTCCTTGCAAATTCCTTCCAGAGTGTCTGAACTGCCTCTGGCCCAGATGAAACTTGCGCTCATAGGAGGTAACTTTAAAAAGGTTGTGTGTGTAAATGTAACTTTCTATCATAGCAATTTTAAAAAATCCATTTACATGCATAAAGTGCATTTACACATGAATATCCTATGGACAATTCAATGGCATATATCGTAGCAATTTTCAAAAGCCCACTTATTCAGGTAAAATGCATTTACATGTGTAAAATCCAATTTTAAGTGTGTAAATGCTTTTTGAAATCAGGCCCTTATAGAGAGAGCCTGAAATGCTACCAGAGGCTGCTTACCTAATAACAGGTAGGCTGGTAATACTGCTTCTTTGATTCAATTGGCTATGGTGGCCTTAGAGGTTGCCTACCCTTTTTTGGGTGCTGTCACCTAGCACAAAAAAATTTGTCTGTTCTCCTATAACTTATCTTCAGGAATGACTAGATAATCTAATGCGTCTCTAAATAGTCCAGACTTTTAGTTTCTCCTGACTGCCACTACTACTGAGGGCTGGAAAGGATTCTGATAATTCACAACAAATGCTGAACCTAGCTTGGGCAGATAGGACAACTTGGCCTTTGTGAAATTCCTAGGTAAGGATCCCTGCAGCATCAAGCCTACAGCTCTGCAATGTGTCTTCGCTAAGCCAGTTTGCCCGAGGAAGCAAGTTTATGGAGAAAAGCCCTTAACGGATGCCTGCTCTAATGGCTCGAAGGTCTGGCTGACAAAGTTCTTTAGCACTCACCTGAGATCACGCTGAGGCTCATCTCGGCAGAACAGTGAGCCTTGTGCATCTACCCTTAATTTATTTACTTTTTCCTTCTCAGGAGACGCCCTGTGTTCTGCTGCCGAGCTACTGAGGCTCCTATAACTTGCTCCCATGGCATGCGACAGCTGCTGCTTGGATGTCCAAAGATACGAGTGCTAGCTGTTTGTCCCAGCCAGAGGAAAAGATCCTGCTTAAATCATTACCCCTCAACAGATCCCCAAATCTGACATAGGCTTGGGGTGTGGACACGCTTCCAAGCCTTTTAACCTAGTTGAAAATACTAATGCCAGTTACCCTCTTCTCCACAGGTACACCCTTTCAAAAGCCAGACTATAAGAGTCTCTAGTCTCAGCTGGGAGTATAGAGGGAGCAGGGTTTGTGCTGTGACCCTATTCAGCTCCTGTGGACAGCCTTTTTTCCTGACCTCCCCAGGCACTAGTAAGTAGTGTAAAGTGTTTAGTTACCCGTTACTGTTTAGTCCTTGTTGCTTTTACCTGTTCCTGTTTGAAATTTAGATTTTTTTCCATTCACTGTTCTTACTTTTTGCTAATAAACTTATTAGTTTGTTAGCTCTGCCTGTCTGACTAATTAACAATCCTTAATATGTATATTTGGTCTGAGGGTGTTTTTCTAGAAACTGTGTGACCCTTGGGTTGTGAGGGCTCAGTACACCTAAAACCCACCAGGGGTTGGCTTGTGGGTGGAGAACTTGCCGAGAGGCAACCTAGAACACAGTTGGCGAGTGGAAAATTGCCAGCATAGGAACATGTGTGCAGGTTCAAGCAGGCCTGTGCAGTGCTTGGCAGGACCCTCCAAATCGCCATAGGGTTACCCTGAGTGGGTGTCAGGGGTGGCACTGCAGCATTATATGACAGACCATTTAAGGGTTGCCTCTAACTTCCTGTCTTGCGGGTTTTTCAATGCTGAACCCCCTTCTACCAGAGTGGCAGTCTTGTACATAACTGTCGAGCCCAAGCCTCGGGGGGTCAGGGAATACTGAGGAAGCTATTTCCTCTCCTCCTGTGATGATCCCTTTCAGGGAGTCCAATTCAGTAAGGAACCTACACGAGGGGAGTATTCTTGGTGGCTTCCTACTATCCCGGAAGGACCGATCCTCCTCTGTTGGGTCTCTTAGCGAGAGCGAGTGACATCCCCAGAGCAGCCAGCACACTGGACATGAGGGCTGTTGGATCTTCTTTCTGGGATAGGCATATCGTGGAAGAGCTGTCTGCAAATTCCTCTTCTTCCTCCAGGAAAATCTAAAGTGACTTAGGAGCTTTGTGTCCCCCCCTTAAGGGGGTTCTGTATTTCCCTTGGGCCTTGGCTGCAGTCCCTAGGCAGCACATTTTATACCTTGGGGACCAGAGGCCCTGAAATGAGAGGTCCCTGCTTAGCTAAATAAGATTTGTGCTTTGACCTAACATCCATCTGGGGCAAAGGCTCCCCGATATGAGTCCTTATAGCCCTTCCTGAGCTCCTGGAAGAGGCAAGCCCTCCCAAGAACTCAAACTGGGGCTAGCCTCTAACATGCCTGCAAAGGCTGAAAGGGGCTTCATTTCCTTAGATAGTCCTGAGTTTCTCCGCTCTTGTATTATCTGCCCTGACTCAAATGATTCTGCTCTATCTTGTTCTTCCCTAGCTTGCGGGTCTAAGCTATGGTTTCAAACTTGAGGTGCTCTACTAGGGTCTCTTACAGGCAAAGGGAGCCTGTGGGGTTAGGCACACTCTTGGTTCCAAAACCAGGGCAAACAACTTCCCTGTGTAATCCATTTTCGATAGTGGACAAGTGACGACTACGCACTACAGGGCTACAAATTATGTACTCTTTAAGGGCTGCCAGTATTGCAGCTTGTAAGATGATACAGAGAGCATGCTGAGCAGCTGACAGCTAATTACATTTGACAACTGCTGGAGCTTTCCTACCCCCCCCCCCCCCCCCCCCCAACTCCACTTCAGGTAAGTTCTGACCAATTTAAACGAGATCTCTGCTGTTAGCTCCTGTATCAAAGTTCTTTACATTGTGTCTGTGTTACGTAAAGGAAGACACTGCTGGAATATAACCCTAGTGTCCCCTATTTATCAGGACAGTATTTTGGGGGTTTTTTTAAACCATAAACCATAGCAGCTGACCCTAGGTTATTATGGTACAACATAATTATTTGTTCGTCAAGAGGTGGAACATGGTTTGCCTCTTGCTGATTACATACTCATTTGAGCCATTCTCTAGCAGCAATGGTCCTTTCTGTTACATGAGGATCAACTCTGAAATTAATGTGCTGTGATTTGGATGCCTTTGTCAGACTGTTGATTTTCTAAATGGGCATCATCTAGCGAGCCTCTTAAATCCGGTAACTGGATTTGCAGCCTGTCAGAGTCCGTGAAGTCTGAACCCAAAACTGGAAGTCTCAAGCTGTGCACCTGCCATGGGGCTGTAGGACAGTGAGCTGTGGTTATAAATTAAAGCAGGGGTCCCCAACCACTGGTCCGCGGACCAGTACCGGGCCATTGGGGGTTTTTTGCCGGTCCGCAGCGCCGTTCTCCCCGGCTGCCATTCAATGGCTGCCGTTGCTGCGGGCAGGCGAGCTAATTAGCACGTCGCGGCTAAGCAGTGAACTATGTTTCCGGAGCCGCGTGGGCAGGAAGGAGGAGCATCAGCCACTGCAGGTGCTCCTCCTACTTCCTGCCCGCCCTGCCCCAGAAGGAAAATGTTGCCGGAGCCGCGCGGGCAGGAAGGAGGAGGAGCTTCAGCCGCGTGCAGAAGAGGAGCAGCACGGCCCGAGAAGACCAGGGCCGATGCAGAGCCCATCCTGTGGCGACCCGTAAAGAAGAGGCCCAGAGGTGAGTGCGTGTATGACATGAGTTGAGAGATGGTGTGTGAGAGTGAGTTGAGAGACTGTGTGTGTTTGCAGAGACAGCAAGTAAGAGCCTCTGTGTGTGTGTGAGACAGCATGTGGGAGTGAGAGAGCGCCTGTGTGTGTGAGTCAGACAGCATGTGCCAGTGAGAGACTGTGTATGAATGGTTGTATGAGAGAGAGCATGTGAGAGTGAGAACCTGTGTCTGTGTGAGAGAGAGAAAGAAAGCATGTGAGAATGAGAACCTGACTGTGTGTTTGAGGGAAGACAGATGGCGAGAAAAGAAATAGAAAAAAAGGCAATATAAAAGGTATTGACAAAAAAATAAGAAAGGGAAGGTGGGAAAAAAAAGCTTGTGAACAACCAATTAGAAAACTAAGATCAGACAGCAGATGTAAAAAAAAAAAATAAATTACTTTTTACTGATTGGCACATGTAATCTTTGGGAATGATATAAAAATTCTAAATAAATAAATAAATAAATAAATAAATGTGCAAGAGTAGCACTTTCACTATGCGGATCTCACAATGTACGAGGCAGAAGAATGGGCTTCAGTGCCAGTAACGGCAATCAGCACCTCCCCAACAGCCACGCGGCAGCAGTGACAGTGGCAGCAGAGGAATGAGAGAGGCTCTGAGGTTGTGAGGGAGCCAGTGAGAGTGAGAGCATGAGTGTGTATGAGAAAATCCAGGGGAGTAAGAGTGTATGTATGTGTGTGGGGGTGTGTGTGTGGATGGTGAGAGAGTATCTTACAGCCTGAGAGAGGGTATAAGAGCATGAATGTGTATGTATATGACAGTGTATGTGTGAGAGAGAATGGACATGTGAGAGTATGTGTGAGAGAGAGAGGATAACCTCCTAATCCTCGACAATATCAGGGTGACTGGAAATCAAGAGCTCCCACGTATGGACAGCAGGGGCTTTTTAAAATCCGTATTAGTTTTAATTGTTGTGTGTTATTTGATATATGTGCTGTTTGGGAAATTGTAAAAAATAACCCCGCCCTTATATGACCAAAGCCCCACCCCGCCTTGCCATGGAAAAATGGTCTTGCTTGAAGCCAGTCCCTGGTGCTAAAAAGGTTGGGGACCACTGAATTAAAGGACTTACAGCAAACTAAGTACTCACTTTCCACAGTTCTTCCTCACTATTGCAATTGTTACACTGAACTGCTGGTTTTACAGTTCTACCTTTGCACAGCCTGAACTTGAGAACCTCCATAGTGGTAACAGACTATGGGGAATGTGTACAAACAAATATATTATAAGGTTACACATTCTTGACTGCAATGCCCCAGAAACAACCAGGAAAGCAGAACAACATCGGGGAGCTGAGCTTCCCCTCCTCTGTGGTGACTAAGCACATTCAGCTATTGCTCTCTCTCCCCAGCACCGCTGCAAACACATGGCACAGCCACTTAAATCATCACCTCCAGAGAGCCACTGTCTGCTGCTAATCAGCCCCAGCTTCCACTTACTTCTGCTGTTCCTTCACCAGGAAGAGAAGCAGGAGCAGAGAAAGAGGGAGAGAGACCGACCTGTCAGCATCTTCATTTATTTTTTAAATGGGCTGCCAGGTTCTTGGGGATCCAGGAACTGCTCTCTAGGGGCTCCACTGACACCTCAGGGTACTAGGATAACCATCAGGTGTCTCCCAGGGTGGGCTCTGAGAGAATGCTCCCACTGAGAAAAATCAACCCCTAGAAGTTGCTGATTCAAGAACAAGGATTCAACAAGGTCAGGGTCACACCCTAAATCGGAGTTACAACCTTCATGTATCTGCATTGTTGAAGACAGAGACTACTGGTATTGGGCCAGGACCACATTCCCTTTATGCCCCTGAGTGAGTTCATGAAAAAGATGTCTCCTGTCTCCATCAGCTGTAGAGGAGGGACATCCCTAATGTAATGATTGATTTAGCAGGAAGATAAGGAAAAGATCATTTCCCAAACTAAAACATCTCTCCTTTTCTTAAGGAACCCTTTTGCCTTGAAGAACAAAGGTAATGAGGGAGGAAAGGACTTTTTTTTTTTGGTTTTTTTTAAACTGCTTTGGCTCAGCTGTCACCACCAATTTGTTTATAAAGCTTCAAAAATGAAAAGACATGTCAGAACAAGAATTGACTCACCAGCGACTTACTGTGGTAGCCCTATGGGAAATGATCTGAGAACGCCATGGCACCAGCTCTGGGCCTTACATTACTACTACTTTACTAAAGATTTCTATAGCATTACTAGGCGTAAGTAGCACTGTACAAAAAAAACACATGGTATGTACAATCTAGTTAAAACTCACATGACATACGTTTCTAGTAATTAGTTAATGATTACAGTAAATACATTTAAAATTAGAGGGTCAAGATCTGAAAGAACCAAGGTTTTTGGATTTAAAAGCAATCTCAAAAAGATGGGGAGTTTTTGGCAGGATTTGACTACAGCCAGAAAAGAAGCAAGAGAAATTCATAAAGGCTGTTCCAGGCATACAAGACAGAAAGCATGGAGTCTGGAATTAGCAATGGAGGAGGGCACAGATAACAGCAGTTTGCATGACAAATGGAGATCACAAAGAAGGGGATAGGGGAACAGAAGAGCAGAGGTAAGGTGCAGCCGCAGACAAAATGCACTTGTAAGTGAGACGCTTTAAGTGAATGTGTACGCAGATGGGCGTCAACGTAGTACCAGAATGATCTCAACAACTTAGAGGAAAAAATATCATGGAACTGAGTTACTAACCTTAGGTAAACAAACCACAAATGGAAGGAGAAGCTGGTATATAGCCATTCTTGAACAAATAAAGCTCAAATAAAAAGCTTTGCTTAAAATGCTCCTTCCTAAGGACTGCCCCCATCTCTATTTCTTCTGCTTTTCTTTCAAAGAACAATAGAAACCCAAGAAGGGGAAAATAGATGCTTTAAATTAAAGCATTTCTGGTTTGATAAGCAATTTACTCCTGGGGGAATTCTGCGCAAAAACATTTAAAATTCTGCGCACAAAAACTGAAAATTCTGCAAACTTTATATTCGTCAAAATAACAATTTACATGACAGTCTTTAAGTAACTACATTTTAAATTATTACAGAAAAAAGTTGTTACTTAAAGATGCAGAATTTTAAATATTTTAAGCAGAATTTTCCTAGAAATTGACTGTAAGAGTGTCCCTTCCACTCGCTCTCCCTACTCCCCTGGCCAGTTTGCCCTCTCAGGCCCCAACTCCTCCACCTGCCAATATCTCTCCCCTTCACCTCTAGGCTCAACCCTTTTCACTTATTGCCAGACTTTGACCCTGTTCTCAGTACTACCCCTCACACACGCTCCCTCTGTCCCTCCCTCTCTCACATACACACACCCTCATACAGGCTCCCTCACATACACAAATCCCTTCACATAGGCTAGCACTCTCACATACACAGGATCCCTTTTTCATACACACGAGCTCCCAATCTCTCACACATACACACTCCTTCACAATCTCCTCATATAGGCTCCCTCTCTCTGAAACCCACACTCAAGCATCCCCCCCAGCCCTCCTCTTTTACCTCCCATGCTCTCTCACCCTCCCCTCACATAGGCTCCCTCTCTGAAACCTACAAGCATCCCCCCCCTCTCCCCACCCTCCCCTACATCCCCCTCTCCTCTCTCACACACACACTCCCTCCACCGGCATCCCCTTCCCCTCATATAGACTCCTCCTCTCTGAAACCCACACTCAAGCATCCCCCCACCCACCCTCTCTTACCTCCCATGCTCTCTCTCACACCCTCCTGCTCTCACCTTCTCCACCCCCCTCACCAACCATGCTCTGTCACCCTCCCCTCTTTCACACACATTCTCTCACCAGCATGCCGCAGGACGCACTCTGTTCGCGGCGAAGATGAAGGCCCGGGCGCGCCGTTCGCAGCACATGGGGCTTTCCCTTTTCGCCACGAACGGCGCGCATCCCGTGTGCTGCGGGACACGCTCCATTCGCGGCATGCCAGGGTCTCCTCTGCTATTTTCTGCCGTGCTGAGGTGCCCCCACTCTCGCGATGGCCTCTGTCTGTGTGCTTCCGGCTTTGGAGGGAGGAAATCGGCAAAGCGACGGTGAAAATCTGCAGGAAGGGGGAATTCTGTGCAAATTCTGCATTCCGCAGTAGCGCAGAATTCCCCCAGGAGTAGCAACTGCATAATTCTTATGGTGACATCTGTTAAGTGGATACATATCAGGGATGGCAATAGCTCAGGGGAAATGCATCCTGCTCCATCTACATCACAGCCGATTGTGGCCCTTGTTCTACTACAAGTTCTGCGCCTGGAGAATGGTGAACAATGGATCTGGCACAACACTGCATGACTGCACTCTTGGATTCTGGCTCTACTTTGGCCCTTTCCTTTCTCTGGGTTGTTGTTTTTTTATCTCTAGTTTAAATATTCTAACCCATTTAGACTCCACTCTCAAAGGCTTCAAGTGGAGGGGAATAATCATGTAAAGGTATTTTCTAAGAAAAATAATGTTTTAAGATGGGATATTGTACTTTTTGAGCTTTACATTGCCGTATTTTACTGGCTGAATATACAATGAAAGAGTATAGGTCAACTTTACCACATGACAAAACTACTTTTTAACTTGGTCCTTACCTCCCTTTCACCTAGGTCTTTTTAGATAGTTTTCTTCAGTCCCATAATTACAGCTTACAACCACATCCAGTCCCACATTAATCTATTGACCATGCAGATAGCTGTACATCTGTTCTAAGCCAGGCTAAGAAACCTTGTTTACCTCTCCCATGAGAGCTGTACAGCCTCCAGTGACAGAACAGAATTCTCTGCCCACAATGCCAGGCTACTTTTATGTATGCTAGCCCAGCAACTAACTCCATAAGAGAATCCCTTCATGGGCTGAGGATGGTTGTGGTGTCTGGGCAGAAAATTACTACTTTTATACAAGTCTGAAATTAGGTAGTAATATATGTTTTACTTCAAGCAGAATAATCTCTGAGCTTAGAAACATTACAGTACCTCTTGGTTGTTCTTTGAACCCATGTCTTCCAGGGCTGGCGATGATGATACACTTTCATTTTTTAAAACTGCCATAACTGACAAGTCAGGAAGTGTCAGCCTAACAATGCCACCATCTGCTCCGTCTACTTCCCCTGGGAAAACCAGTCCATTTCGCTTGCTCCCAAGCACTGTCTTTTGCGGCAAAGAGTCCACTTTTCCATGGCCAGGATTAAGTTTATAATGTCGTGCTAATCCTCCTCTTCCTATGTATGATTTTTCACAAGTCTCACATTTAAATGTTTTGGGCTTCAGGTTATAACTTAAGGGACTGAATAATGCATCATTTTGCTTCTTTCCTTCATCATCCTCCTCTACACTTAATTCAGAATAGTCATCGGAATCTGACAGTCGCCCATCGACCAAATCCTCTGTTTTGATGAACTTGTAATCTCTAGCTTTATATTTTGGAGGACGAGAAATTCTCCCAGAACGAGTTTTTATTTTCAAAGATTTTCTTAGCTTGAGTTTGTCCTTTGGGTTCTGTTCTGAACCAGAGGTCAGAGGTTTGCTCGGAACTGTGGTTATATTTTCAGAGTTGGTAGCCGATATTAGAGGGTATGTTTTCTGTCCATTCAATACCTTACCCATGGTTATCTTCTTCTTAGACACGGGTCCAAGAGGGGGTAGGGGTCTCTGTACTAGAAGCTGAATTGAAGGATCTGAAGAACTATGTAATAAAAACTGCTGCTGCCCACTTCCTGCAACAGGCTGTAACCGAAAAATTGGAGAACCAAGAATATTCAGCCTTGAAGCACTAGAATTCCCATTGAGTGGTTGATTAAGTTTCACAGTTTGGGGCTGAATTGCTGCAAGAGGTGGCATGGGCTTCTCTTTGTTTTCTTTTGGTTGCACTTGGATCTGAATAGCTTCTAACTGCTTTAAAAAAAATGTAAGGACATTTTATTTAAAATTTCTTATAACCTGCTTATCACAGTAAAATACCATCCTAAGCAAGGGACAATAAATGTAAACATTCATAAAACATAAAAAACACACAAACAAAACCATATACAAATTAAACATTTTCATTTTTTTTAGATTCTGTAATGAGAAATTACTACTTACCTGATAATTTCCTTTTCTTTAGGTCAGATGAATCCAGAACAAGTGGCTTATGCATTCCTACCAGCAGATGGAGATGGAGTAAACTGACATTACAGTATATACACCCCTGCAGTTACATCAGTCTGCAGGTATTCTCTTCAAAAGCATATGTGGACTGACTAGCAAAAAACTTGATGAAAATAGTTAACCATTGCAACAAGCAAAACTGAGCTCAGACAAAAGTGTAATAACACTAGTCTAGGAACTGTAGTAACACTTACCAGCAAGCCCTGTAACACTTAGGCACACAGGAAGATAAGTATGCAATCATACGGCAGCCAAGGGAGGGAAGCTCGATTCATGACTGTCCTAAAGAAAAGGAAATTATCAGGTAAGTAGCAATTTCTCATTTCTCAGCATCCAGTCAAATGAATCCAGAACAAGTGGGACGTATCCAAGCTTCTCCTGAATAGGGCGGGGGGGCTGCCCACGGTCCAGTCAAAACCGGACATGCAAAGGCTGCATCTGCCAGGGCTTGCACATCCAGATGATAATACCTGGAAAGGTATGTAAGGAGGACCACGTCGCAGCTCGGCAAATGTCGATGGGAGACAATCTAACTTCTGCTCATGATACTGCCTGAGCTAGAGTGAAAAGGGCCCGAACCCAACTAGGTAACAGCTTCTCAGCAACTTCTCAGTATGTTGTCAAGACTACTCTAAATCCAGCGAGCAATTGTAGCCTGTGAGAGACAGGCTTTCCTTGTCTAGTAACGCCATGGAGGACAAACAGGCAATTCGACCTACACAAAGGCCCAGTGATCTTCAGATACCTGAAAATATGTCACTTGACATCCAAGGGCCACAAGAGATGAGACTTCTATATCTCTCTCCCTGACCAGAGATAGCAAGGAGACGGACTGATGCAACTGAAACTCAAGAGACCACTTTCGGTAAAAAGAGAAACGGCTCCTGGCAAGACAAGGTTTGCAGCTTGAAAAACCCTATATGCAGAACAATTTGCCACAAAGAGCACTGTTGTCGATGTCTGAAACCGCAAGGACAGAGTACATAGCAGTCGAAACGTAGGGCCAAACAAAAATTCCAAAACCAATTGAGACTTCATAGGGACACCAGAAATGCAAAGGACGACAAAGATGCTCCACTTCTTTCAGAAAATAGACCACAACAGAATGAGCCAACAAGAATCTACCATTTACTAGACTCCTGAAACAGGTGAGAGCAGTTACTTGCACCCTTAAGGAATAAAGAGTCAAGCCTTTATTCAAGCCATCCTGCAAAAATGCCAAAATAAATGGTATCTTGACCGAACAAGGAAGAGTGCCATGGATCCTCACACCAGGCCTCAAACATTCTCCAAATCCACACACACAGACCAAGGAAGTGGAGAACATTCTAGCTCTCAGTAAGGCGGAGATCACCGACACAGAGTATACACATTTCAGCAAGTAAGCCCTTTCAAGGACCATACCATAAGATAAAATCGAGTCAGATCTTAGTGAAGGACAAACCTCTGCTGCAACAGGTTCAGTATGCCAGAAGTCAGAGAGGCGAATCCACCAGGAGCCTCCACAGATCTGCATGCCACAGTCTCCTGGGCCAATCTGGAGCAACCAAAAGCACCATCCCTCTGTGGCATTCAATCCTTCGAATCAATCTGCCCAACATGGGTCATGGAGGAAAGGCATACAGCAACTTGTCTTCCAGCCACTCATGCATTAGGGCATCGATCCCAATGACCTCAAATCTCTTCTGCGGCTGAAGAATCGCGAAACTAACGCAGTGCATAAATTCGTCAACAGGTCCAGGAATGGGAGACCCCAGTGATCCTGAATCAGTTGAAACTCTTCTGACAATGCCCACTCTGCTAGGTCCAGACTCTCCCTGCTGAGAAAGTCTGCTCTTACATTGTCTTAGCCTGCAATGTGCGAAGCTGAGATCATCTGGAGATGCATCTCTGCCCATTCCATAAGCTGATTTATTTCCTGTGACACTTGCTGGCTCTTGGTTCCTCCGTGACGATTGATGTAAGCCACAGTGGTTGCATTGTCTGACATTATCTGGGCCGATCAACCCTGCAGCCTTTCGCTGAACTGCAAACATGCCAACTGGACTGCTCTGGCTTCCAGACAATTAATATTCCAGGCACTCTTCACTCCAGCACCCTTGCACCATCAGCTCCTGACAGTGAACTCCCCAACCAAGAAGACTCGCATCCATTGTCAGGATTAGCCAGTCCGAAGGGGATAACTAAACTCCCTTCCATAGATGATCCCCCTGCAGTCACCACCACTGCAGTTAGGAGAATACCTCCATCAGCAGGTAGTGCCGAATCAAATAGTCCTAATACTGCATTTCACAGAGACAGCAGGGAGTGCTGAAGAGGATGCATATGCACCCTTATCCACGACAACACTTCCAGCGTCAACGCCATTAAGCCAAGGATCTGCAGGTAAAACTATATAGTCGGGCGCAGAGTGTTCAACAACAGAGTTGAGGTAGCAACTTCTGAATTCAAGCTTCTAGCAGAAACACCTTGGCCTGCTGCTTGTAGAACTGAACACTCAGGTATTCCAGTGACTGAGTAGACTGAAGACTGCTCTTGACTAGGTTCACCATCCGGCCAAGCCCCTGCAACAGGGAAATCACCTTGTGAATCATCAGGCAGCTCTCTTTCAGCGACTTGGCGTGA
The DNA here is from genome assembly GCF_901001135.1 of Rhinatrema bivittatum. Taxonomy (NCBI): domain Eukaryota; kingdom Metazoa; phylum Chordata; class Amphibia; order Gymnophiona; family Rhinatrematidae; genus Rhinatrema; species Rhinatrema bivittatum. The sequence goes on along the minus strand of NC_042618.1, from coordinate 38,503,436 downwards.
ATCAGCCAGTCATCCAAACACAGGTGTACTAGAAGTCCATCCTTTCTCAACTCTGCCGCAACTACCACCATTACACCTTGGAACAGGTTCTGGGAGCGGTGGCCAGACCAAGGGCAGCGTATGAAACTGAAAGTGGTGTCCCAGAACCGTGAACCACAGGAAGCGATGTTCTATAGTTGGATGGGAATGAGGAAATACGCCTCTGACAGATCCAGAGGGGTAAGAAATTCCCCCTCCGACTGCACAGCTATTATCACTGACTGCAGTGTGTTCATGCGAAAATGCTTCACTTGCAAATGACGATTGATGTCCGACATTCAAGATGGGATGAAAGGAGCCCTCCTCCTTTGGCACAACGAAATACTGGAAAATTGCCCCGTATTTTCTTGAGACGTAGGCAATGGGATCACAGCCCTCATACGGAGGAACCTTGCCAAGGCAGTTTTCACTGTCTGGGTTTTTTTTTCATGAGTGGCAGGGAGACACCATGAACACTGCGAAACTCCAGTGCATATTCCTCTCATATCACCTCCACTGATCCAATGTGATTTCAACCTACTTCTGATAAAAAAAAAGAGAGAGAGGTGACCCCCTATATCTCCTGTTCCCGGTGTTTCGACAAACCTTCACTGGGAGGCTCAGGAGGTTCTACTACCCAAGCCTGCACCTCTTCTGAGTTGTCAGGGAAGAAAGGAATGAAAACCACCAAAGGGTCAAATCCTCTGAAGGTCACTCCTCTACAGGGTTGAAAACGCTTGGATCCTCTACTATGACCTCTCATGTGAAGGGAGCGCTGCGCCTGCTTATCTTCTGGCAAACAAGAAACCAGAGATTCACCCCACTTACTGCCCAGTTTCTCCAACTCACAACCAAAATCCATTAAGGGACAATTTGGTGAGATTGGCCTTTGAGGTCGCATCAGCCGACCAATTTCTCAGCCATAACTGACGCCAGGCTGCTACTATCAAAGAAACCCCTCTGGCTGAAGCAGACCAAATCACAGTCCGCCTCCGCCAAGGAGGCAGCAACTGGTTCCACAACTGCCCTGGAGTTTACCCCCGAGTCCTCAACCTCCTGGGAGAGAAGCAAACAAGAGTAAGCCACCACGGAACAAGAAGAAGCAATCTCCAAGGTAATTGCCACTGCTTCAAATGCTTGCTTAAGGATGGTCTCGATCTTTTTAGCATGAGCATCCTTCAAGGCCACTTAGTGATCCACTTGGAGACTGTACATACGAATGCATTTTCACCTTGGGGAAAAAACGAATGTTGGACCAGCATGCTGAGCATGGAGACTGGGTGAGGAGGAAACCCTGTTAAGTCTCTGTATAAAAAAACAAACAAACAACTTACTGGCGCTCAGCCATACCTGGCTGAGCACAGAGACGGTCACCACCGCAGTAGGTTTCCTGCACCCGCTGCCTAAGCAGCTAAGTCCACGCTGGCAAAACCAGCTACCGGACCATATCTGAGAGACCACAGAAATCACCTCAGGAATTCTCAACTGGGGGAGGGACCATTTGGTATCACTGCAGGAGAGCATGGTGAATTTTATCCTTAATTCTCCCTTATTTTAAAATGAAGCAATCCTCAGGGGGGAGATGCACATCCACCATCTGCTGGAGACGGAGAATACTGGCAGTCTGATGTAACTGCAGGGGTGTATATACTGTGATGTCAGTTTACTTCATCTCCATCTGCTGGTAGGAATGCATAACCCACTTGTTCTGGATTCATGTGACTGGACGCTAAGAAACTGATTTACTTTATAGCACTTAATGGCAAACAGTTTATTTGGTAAATGTCCACAGGTTAGTGTGCAATATTTTGAGGTCCTACTTGGTCAGACTTTCCATATGAGCTCATATACATAAAAGCTTCCATTTCTCAGGGTCTGTCCACTTACCACCACCCCCCCAATAAGATCAGGAGATCTGTGCCATCACTGAATCACTCACCAACTTTTTCTTGTGGATTCAGAGTAAAGCAAAAGTCCCTGGATAACAAACCAAATTGGCTTCTTCACACCAAGATCACAATAAAGCAAGCAGTTGTGGTATGGTCTGGAGCTTTGCTGAGGAGCCCCTTCAACATTTATGTCTGGCCTAGCTTAAAATAAAAGCAATACTCCAGAAAGGAATCCATGTGGCACTGTCCTCGACAGTGAGTAAATCCAAACACAGAAGCATGCAACAGAAAAATAAAGTGAATAAGCTCCAGTTTCTTCCAGACAAGCAAGAGTTCACAATAAAGAATACATCTTATAAATGTGCCATGATCTGCCTACCTCAGACATTAACATTCTTTTCTTTATCATGTGCTAGAACAGTCCATTATAATTGGGGATTATCCCACTCCTCAGCTGCCAGAGAAGGACACACACCCTCTATGATATCAGACTTTGCATAAAAGGGAGTGGTTGGAAGCTCTCCTCAGTATCTGTCTCCTGCAGCTGCGGACAAGGATTAACTGACTTCTCCTTTCTTCCAGTCAGGGTATAACCCCGGCCTAGTGGACTAAGGAGCACCTGGAACAATAGCTTTTTAGGGTTGATTTTTCCAGTGTAACTGCTTCCCAGCTTTGGGTAGGCCCTAGGGTGTGGGTCTCTGCTCCCAAGGGACTGAGGATACCCCCAGGAGGACCCCTCTCCCTAGGGAGCTGTGGCTCCTTAGAGACCTATCTTCCCAACTCTGAGGTTGAGGCCCCCCTTCCCTGGCCTCAAGACTGCTTGCCTTCCTGCTTTGCACTTATGCTTTGGAACAGGCCTCAGTAAAGTTGCAAAAAAAAAAAAAAAAAAAAGAGCGTGAGCAGGAAATAGGAGGAACAGTCCTCTCCAAGGCATTGCAGGGGAGTTCCCAGCAAGGCATGGACTTGACTAGAACTCCTAAACAGCCTCAGGATCCATGGGTACGTAGAGGCTTGTGGGGACACTGGACTCAAGCAATGGAGGAGGTTCAAGCAAAGAGGTATCCAAAGTTTTACCTTGGAACTCACAGGAAGAGGACGAGGAAACCTCCACAGTAATTCGGTTGTTTAGAAGAAGGGATCTATCTGTTCTTATCACAACTGTCCATGTAGCTCTGGGAATATCAAGCCCTGAAGCTGAGAACCAGATGAAGGGGGACTCCATATCTCAGGGTACAAAAAAGCCTGCAAAGACCCAGAGGAAGTGATAACATCTTCCAGGAAAGCTGCATAATCTTAAATGCTCCAGCCAGATGCAATTTAAAATTTCAGTACAGACTTACAAAATGCACCAGTGGATCGAGTTTCAGTGAGTGAGTGCACTTCAAACATGGGAACTCACTGAAAGGCATCTTAAGCATTTTTTGAGCCGGGCAGTATGAGTGTGAAGCATGTGAGCTTGTTGCAGGCTATGCAGGATCAGGCTTAATTTAGAGACAGACAACTGGGTGGGAAGCAAGACAGGTGATGAGGATAAAACGTTCACTCGGGCAGAGTGAAGGGCTAGTTTTGTGATCTCTGCAGAGATATGTCTGTAAAGGGAGAAATTTTGGCAATGATTGGTCTGAAAAGAGAGGTGGCAGAAATCGGTGGGTGCATTGATGAGGCCAAACAAAGGATTAAGGACCATGAGTTAAAGCTTACAGAAATAAAAAAATACTAATCGCCTCATTAGATGCACAGCAGCTGAGATACTCAAAATCGTGGATCTGGAGAACAGATCCCAGTGGAACAATCTTCGGATCAGGGGCCTACCAGAGGATAGCCAATATAAGGAAGCCATTACAGTGACACAACGAATAAGCAAGGCCACGCCGAACAATGGTAAGGAGAAATGGAATATGGAGACATTTTCATTGACCGTGCTCACCGGGCATTACGGTAGGTCCCCAGAGGCAAGCTTCACAAGAATATAGTTGCCTGTCTGAGAGACTTTTCCACTAAAGAGAAAATTTTAACTTTGGCCACAACACAAGGTACTTTCATTTGGAAAGGTCACAAATGAAATGAATATGTGCTATGTAATCTGCTTTGAACATTGTGGAAAGTAGTGGAATAGAAGAAATAAAGAAATAAGAAATCTACAGTGATTTGGCACCAACTTTGAGACAGTGAGGAGAGCTGAAAGATGTTACAGCTAAGCTAAGAAAAGAGAACTATCCTACAAGTAGCTCTTTCCATTTGGTTTATTATTTATTGTGAGCAGCACAAGTTACAGAGCTAAAATCAAAGAGACTTTAAAGGCTTTGCAAAAAGCTGGCCTAGTTGTTTCGAAGCTGCTATATGCAGAACCCAAGAAACCAATTGAAGTTTCCTCTTCCACTCAGTAAATGTTATCTTGTTGACAATGACTACCATCTGAAAGGAAATTTTCTAAGACCTGAAGAGCAGAACATTTTTGTTTTTCTTTTTTTAACTATCTGATTGGAGGATGGTTATAGAATTTAAATATCCACTAGCACAGAGACTACTAATAAGTGGTAACATTTGGCTGCGGGCTGACAGGTTGTGGATGTCTGAGCTTTTTCTCCGTTTTGCACTGTTTATCTTTTTGACTATGCCTCACACCAAGTGTAAGGCTAAAATCAGGAAGAATTCTCAAGCATCTCACTTGGTGGACCTTACTCAGCAACGGATTTCTTACCCCAGCATTGCAAAGTTGCTAGTTGCAGGAGCTGTTTGAGGATGCTGCTGAGCGAGCAGAGCCATTGCTGGCTGAAGAGATCTCATTGAGCCCTGGAATGCTGGGTCTCCTTCCCCTCCCTCTTGGTTGGCATCCACAGGAGTAACCTTGCTGTCGAGTAGACCCAGGTTAGGCTGAGACCCAGCAGCGCTTGGGGAGGTTTTTCTTCCTGCTATTGTGGGTCTTGAGTGAGTGGCTTCAGTGGAGGCTGAGTCTGTTCCAGAGGATTTTACTTATCTCCTGGTGGAGAGTTCTCAGCTTCAGGTCTAGACACTGGAGGATAGAGGGACAACTGTAGGAACCATGGCCGTTGAGAGGGATCCCAGCAAAGAAAATCGAGCGAGAACTATCCAACGTGTAACTTTAACTAAACCCTCAGTTACTATCTTAAATGCAGTTTGGAATGCTTTGGTTTCCTTAGAGAAGACTATTTCTTCGTTAATTAATGTTACTGTGGATACAAATCTTTGAGTTCAGGCTACTGATGGTTTGGTTGCAACTCATAACAAAAAAAATAGAAGATTTGGATAATTGCGTTTCAGAGATTGAGAATATTCAATACAATCTGTATATATTTATTTAAAAAACATGTATTACCCGGTCTTCCAACGTTCAGAGCGGGGTAAGCAAATGTTGCTTACCTGTAACAAGTGTTCTCACAGGACAGCAGGAGGTTAGACCTCACATATGGGTGACATCACAAGATGGAGCCCAATCACGGAACACTTTTGTCAAAGTTTCTAGAACTTTGACTGGCACCTACTGGGCATGCCCAGCAATGCACTGACCCTGCATCCAGCAGGGGTCCCCCTTCAGTCTTGTTTAAAGCTATAGGAAGTGCCAAAAATAAAATAATAAAACGTAACGAACCCAACACCACGGGGTGGCGGGCTGGTTTTGTGAGGACTAACATCCTGCTGTCCTGTGAGAACACCTTTTACAGATAAGCAACATTTGCTTTCTCACAGGACAAGCAGGATGGTAGTCCTCACATATGGGTGAGTACCGAGCTGAGGATGTCAGAGTATGCGCCAAATGTACCCAAAGACGTGCAACAGGCACAACTAGGGTGGAATTTGGTAGAGGGCATCCTGAACCCTAACGGGCAGGCGGAAGGGTGTTGGTCAAGTTGCAAAAAGGTTGCGCAAGACAGAATCTTGTCTTCCAGCCTTGTCTAAACAATAGTGGGCTGTGAAGGTATGGAGAGAACTCCAAGTAGCAGCCCTACAAATATCAGGAAGCGGCACCGAGCGTAGGTGCGCTACTGAAGTTGCCATGGCCCTGACAGAGTGCGCTTTAACACGGTCTTGAAGTGGAATGCCTGGGATATGCAGTCCGCTAACCAGGAGGAGAGAGTGTGCTTACCCACAGGGTGCCCCAATTTGATGGAATGGAAAGAAACAAACAACTGAGTGCTTTTTCCTGTGGGCAGCTGTACGGTCTAGATAGAACGCTAGAGCCCATTTACAGTCAAGGGTATGCAGAGCCTGTTCTCCTGGATGGGAGTGGGGCCTGGGAAAGAAGGTAGGTAGTATGATGGATTGATTAATGTGAAACTCTGATACTACCTTAGGCAAGAACTTAGGGTGAGTGCGGAGAACTGCCCAGTCGTGCAGAAGTTTAGTGTAAGGCGGATAGGTAACTAGGGCCTGTAACTCACTAACTCTGCGAGCAGATGTTATTGCCAAAAGAAAAATCACTTTCCATGTGAGATAGCGAAGATCAGAGGAGTGGAGAGGCTCGAATGGTGGTTTCATGAGTCGTCCCAAAACTAGATTGAGGTCCCAAGAAGAGGCCGGAGGGCGCAGTGGAAGCTTGCGGTGGAGCAAGCCCTTCAGAAAAAGTGTTACAAGGGGTTGTACTGAAATAGGAATATCCCAGACATTTTTATGGAAGGCGGCCACCGCACTGTCATGCATTTTGATGGAGGAAGTTTTTAGACCTGATTCTGACAAGTGCCAGAGATAGCCTAGACACTTTGTGGTGGAACAGGTAAAGGGATCAAGGGACTGAGAAGAACACCATGACTTAAAGCAATCAGGACTCAGGAAAAGGGCTCCAAAAGGTTAAGTGGCTGAAGGATTAACCTTTCAACATCCAGGCAGTCAGGGACAAGGCCTGAAGATTGGGATGGCGAAGGCATCCGTCATTCTGAGTGATCAGGAGCGGGTCTTTCCCCAGGGGAATGTGCCTGCGAATGAAGAGGTCCTGAAGAATCGGAAACCACACTTGGCGTGGCTAGTGAGCTGCTATCAGGATTATGCATCCCTTGTACTGCCGTAGCTTCACGAGAGTCTGAGAGAAGCGGGAGGGAATGCATATAGAAGACCGGTTGCCCATGAGAGGGAGAACGCATCTCTTGGCTGCGAGTGTTGGATGCAAGTGAGAGAGCAAAAGTTCTCTACCTTGTGATTTTGAGGCGACGCAAAGAGGTCTATGTGGGGATAGCCCCAACGTTGGAATATTAAGTCCGCTACTGTTGGGTTGAGGGACCACTCGTGCGGTTGAAAGGCGCGACTCAACTTGTCTGCCAACACATTGTCCACTCCCGGCAAGTAGGTGGCCCTGAGGTACATCGAGTGGGAGAGGGCTTCCGCCCATATCTGTGCCGCTTCCTGACACAGTAGGTAGGAGCCCGTCCCTCCCTGTTTCTTGGTGTACCACATGGCCACCTGGTTGTCCGTTTGAATCAGGATGACCTGGTTGGAAAGGCGATCCTGAAACACCCTGAGTGCATATCTGATTGCTTGCAGCTCCAGGAAATTGATTTGGTGTTTGACTTCCTCTGGAGACCAAGCTCCTTGGGTTTGCAAATCAACCACATGTGCTCCCCAGCCGAGGTTGGAAGCATTGGTGGTTAGAATTATTTGAGGGTCTGGGGCCTGGAAGAGTAGGCCCTGGAGGAGATTGACCTGATTTTTCCACCAGGCTAGAGACCAACGAAGTGGGTCGGTGATGTGGACAATGATCAATAGTGGTTGGACGGATTGAGTCCATTGTGACCTTAGAGTCCACTGCATGACTCTCATGGCCAAGCGGGCCACTGGGGTAACCTGTACTGAGGACGCCTTGTGCGCCAGCAGGATGAGGAAGTGGCATGCAGTCGAGCGGTGCTGACACTGTAGCTGGTGTGCGAGAGAAATGAGAGTGAGAGCTTGCTGTCTCGGCAGAAATGCCTTTGCTTGAAAGGTGTCCAAGTCTGCCCCTATGAAGGACAAAGTTTGAGATGGGACTAAGCAGGATTTTTCGTAGTTGACGAGAAATCCTAATGAAATCAGTGTGTAAGGTGAGATGTAGGGATGACAGAGCAGCTTTCTGAGTGGGAACCCTGATCAACCAGTCGTCCAGATAGGGGTAGACGTGAACACCTTGAGTCCTGAGGAAGGCTGCTACTACTATGAGGCACTTGGTGAAGACTCGTGGTGCAGATGCCAGGCGGAATGGTAGCACTCGGAACTGATAGTGCTTGGGGCCTACCAGAAATCTGTGATGAGATGGAGTTATCGTAATGTGTGTGTATGCGTCCTGGAGATCTAGAGAGCAGAGCCAGTCCCCTCTTTGCAGAAGAGGAAGGAGGGAACCCAAAGTTACCATCTTGAACTTTTCTCGGTGGAGGTACTCGTTGAGGGCACATAGGTCCAGAATTGGACGAACACCACCTGATTTTTTGGGGATTAGAAAGTACCAGGAATAGAATCCTAGGCCTTGTTGGGAGTAGGGCACTGGTTCAATTGCTCTGGACTGGAGGAGGAAGGAAACCTCCTGCTCCAGGAGTGGTGAGTGGTCAGATGTTCCCCACGTCAGCCGAGGTGGGGAGTCCGGTGGGACGGAAATAAAGTTCAGGTGATAACCTTGAGAAATTATGGCAAGGACCCACTGGTCCGAGGTGATTGTGTGCCACCTGTTGAAATGGCACAATCGACCTCCCACTGGTATCTGAGGCAGTGGAAGCTGGCTGCTGCTCTCTATGCAGGAGTCAAAAGCCGGAAGCAGGGCCCGGCTGAGGAGCTGCTTGTGGCTTTTGTTTCAGAGGTTGACTAGACTGGGCCTTTTGGAAAGGTCTCATGGAACGAGTTCTAGACGGTGGAGGACAGGACTTCTTTGGATGGAAGAATGACTTTCTGTATCCTTCCTGAATGGCTGTTTGGAGGAATACTCAGGAAGCATCAGAGAGAGCTGGCGAAGGATCTCATGATGCTCCTTGAGTTCCGCCACCGTCCGCTGAATCTGTTCACCAAACAGATTGTCTCCTACACAGGGCAGGTCAGACAATCTGTCTTGTACTTCAGGGCGCAAGTCTGAAGACTTAAGCCAGGCCCATCTTCTTGCAGAAATAGCAGCTGCGGAGACCCTAGAAGCAGTTTCTAAGATAACATAAGAGGATCTTATCTCATGCTTCCCTGCCTCAAAACCCTTGTGTACCAGGGTTTGAAGCTGTTCCTGAAATTGCTGATACAGGGACTCTGCAAAGTCTTGTATCTGCTTGAATAAGACCCTATTATATTGGGTCATATACAGCTGATAAGTTGCGATTCGAGAGATGAGCATTGAACCCTGGAAGACACGCCGGCCAATTGCATCCAGGAATTTCTGCTCCTTACCTGGGGGGGAAGGAAGAATGGGGGTTTTGAACGTCGTGCCCTCTTTTGGGCAGATTCTACAACCACAGATTGGTGATCCAGCTGAGGTTTCTGGAATCCTGGGGCTGACTGTACCAAGTAAGTGGTATCTGCCTTACGATTGACTGGGGCTACAGAACCAGGGTCTCCCAGTTCTTTTTGAGAAGATCCAAAAGAACCTGGTGAAGGTTATTTCCTTGGGAGCATCCAGGAATTGTAACAGCTCCATCATTTGATGCCTATCATCTTGCTCAGTCTGTAATTGGAAGGGAACCAATTCAGACATTTCCTTCTCAAAATTTATGAAGGACAAGTCCTCTGGAGGAGAACGCTTCCTACTTTCAGTAGGAGAAGGTGGCGATGGCAAATCATTGGTGTCTTGAGATGAATAGTCAGTCCAGGTGTCATAGGGATCAGCACCTGTCCCTCTAGGAACCTGAGAAGGACGGAACGATAGTATTCCTGAAGGTCCTGGTCTAGGCTCTGAAGGCATCGAGGGAAGTACTGGAGGCACCAATGAAGGCATCGAGGGCATCGATGGATGGATTGGTGGCACCGATGGCCACATCAGCATCGATGGCTGAGGCATCTGCAGGACTCCCGGTGGAGGGATGCGGAATGGTGTTTCTCCTCCCGATGACAGAGTAAGCGGAGAAGGCACCGGAGCCATCGGTGACCCTGGATCCATCGGTGGAAAAGCGACTATAAGCGCTTCCATCTTCGAGAGTAGCAGTGCCAACGCTGCCAGAATGGGATTGATGGTTGGTTCCGAAACCGGCACCGATTTTGGTGCCGGGGGATCTTGAAATTTGTGCATCGCTTTATCAATGGCCTCCTGAACCATCTGGTCCAGTTCTTCACGGAGACCTGGAGCAATCAGCCCCGGCTCCGGAAGGGAAGAAGGAGGCAGAGACATAGACGGAGAGACCACCGTTAAAGGCGGAGTTGCGGCTCCCAATATCCGCCCGGGTGAGTGTTGCCTCAGTCACCCGATCTCAGAAACGGTCGATGCCTTTTCTGAACGGGATCTCTTCGATGGCAGCTCGGACTATGGCGAGGTCAATGATTTTCCTTCCTCGAAGGTCCGAGACTTCCGATGGCGATGTTTCTCTCTACGATCCCCTCGGTTCTGAGGGGGAGTAGAGGTAATCAAAGGCCGAGAAGTCGTCGATGCTGGACAGTCACCAGCCGGTGGCCGATACTGACGCGAAGTGGATGGTGCCGGTTCAGACGACGTTGATGCAATCGACAGCGGAGTTTGAGAATGAAAGAGAAGTTCCATTTTCTCCATTCTGGCCTTGCGACCTTTTGGTGTCATTAAGGCACATTTGGTGCAAGTCAGGACAACATGCTCGCACCTGAGACACATTACACAGACTTTATGAGGGTCTGTTATGGACATGGTGTGAGTACAGTCCAGGCACCAATGGAACCCCGATGCCATGGCCTTTGAAAAATTGATCTGCGGTGCGGTCGACGTCCAGAAGGCCGCGAGGGCCAAACTCGACGGGAATCGACAGAAAACGGGTAAAACACTTACCAGAGTACTGCGGAGTCAAAAATTCGAAAGAGGGACCCCTGTGAGGTATGAAAGTTTTTAGTAATTCCGTGAGGAAAATTCCTGTCAGGAATCTCTGTGGAGCTCCTTAACCCGCGTGGCTACTGCTGCGCGGAAAAAAGAAGACTGAAGGGGGACCCCTACTGGCTGCAGGTATTGTGCCATGCTGACAAAAGTGTTCCGTGATAGGGCTCCATCCTGTGATGTCACCCATATATGAGGGCTACCATCCTGCTTGTCCTGTGAGAATATAAACATACATAAACAAATAAAAAGGAGAGGACAAGACAATACAATTTTTTATTTATTTATTTATTTTAAAGGGGGGGGGGTAACAATTCTTCAAAAGGGGGAGAAACAAATAAGCACCTAGGGAGTACATTCTTTTGAGATAGCCAACTGCCCTCACCTCTGGCCCCTAAGTAGTACCCTCCAAGGAGGGGCATGTTGGGGGTAGTCCATTATCATTTAGGTTCTGGAACACTTTCTTGAAGAGAAACGTTTTTAGGGCTTTTTTAAAAAATGTTCTCTCTCAGTGACATCTTACTTCCTTAAGTAGGCTGTTTCATAGGAGTGGCCCTGTTGAGAAGGCGGCACACTCATTCTCTGGTTTCCTCAACGTGGGTGAGCTTTGGAGGTGGGGCATCTAATAGCATTAGGTTAGACGATCTGAGTGGTCGGGGTGGGGGGGGGGGTGGGCATGGATTTTTCTTGTTGAGAACCATGGAGAACGTACATTGTAGACTGATGAATGTATGATCATGACAAGCTTATATTGTACTCGGTAAGAGATAGGGAGCCAGTGTAGAGTTTTGAGAACAGGAGAGATGTGATCACACATGGGAGTGCTTGTAAGGAGTCCTGCTGTCAAGTTTTGTATGATCTATAGAGGACAGGTTGTATATAAAGGTAGACCTGTCAGGAGGGAGTTAGTCTTATCCTGGAGAATAGTAGGAAATGAAGGACCAACCTGAAATCAGTGTTCAAGAAAAGGCTTAAGGTGGCGGAGCAAGCGTAGTTTGTAGAAGGAGGAGTTGGTAATTGCTCTTATGTGGTTGCGCATGGCGAGAGAGGGGTCGATAGAGACTCCCAGATTTCATACACTTTGGGAGATGGAATGGGAATCAGAAGAGAAATGATTGGGAGTGTCAGTGACAGGATGGCGTGATAGAATAATGATTTCTGGTTCAAAGTGAAAGTATACATGTGAAAAAAGTTGGAAAATATGGAACAATATTAGAAGTTTGAATCTCAGGGTATTAAATTTTCCAGTTAAAAAAAAAAATCAGTTGGTCATCTGTCTTTGAATAGAAAGATACAACACCTGGATCCAAGATGGCGATTGAGCACTAGCACTGTGAGCGTGGTGCTTTTCCTGTGGATATTTCTTAAACTTTTCTTGTTATAATGCCCCATTCAGCTAGGAAAAGGCATGCCCGAGAGAAAGCCTTCCCTGGGGCTATTCCCGAGACGCCAAACTTCGACCCGATGGACGCCCACGTTATTCGAGGAGCCGGTGCATCGAGAGGAGAGTCACGGGAACAGGGAGAGAGGAGTTGAATTCCCTGCCGGACTCTGATATTACACTATCCCCAAGGCAGAGGGGATAGTGTAGTATCAAGGAACCCCGCGATGCTGCGAGACCCGGATGGTGACCCAGAAGCCCTGCAGGATGAAACTGCCAGCGGGGAGAGCTGGCCAGGGAGTTTACCTCCAGGAGAAAGTGGCTTGGAAGAACAGCCCGGAGGGCTTGAAATGCACCTTGGTAGCCCAGACGGAGGTGAATTGGAGCCGAGATATCTGGAGAAGACATCCACGCCGCAACAGATAAGTTTAAAATCTTATTGTCCACAAAAACCAAGACAAATAACCTTAGAATCGTTATGGGAAACAATGGTTGAGCTTGGTAATTTAATGATTAAACAGACAGCCATTAAAAATAAAAACTGAAGACCATGAAGTCAAAATTAAATCCTTGGAAAATACTGTGAAAGTTACAAGTGGCCAAGAGAAAAATATTTTTCGACCCGGTGAAATATAAGCAAGAACAATTGGTCAAAAATAACATGGCTTTGTTAAATAAAAGTTGAAAATATGGAAAATTTATTAAAAAATAAGAATCTTCAAATAATTAATTTTCCTAAAGTTCCTCACATAATTCCAAGAGAGATGTTTGTTAAATATATACAGGAAATCTTGAAAATACCTCCAGAACAAATTCCTCCACTTACTAGAGTATTTTATATACCAATGAGAGATGAAAAAAAGGTTTCTGAAGGGACACTTTATTCTCAGAAAGAACCATTTAAAGAAAAAAATGGAATTGCAGGATTAAATCTTATGGACTTTTTGGAGTCTTCTGACCAGGTCCAAGCCGAATCAGCTACCTTGATAGTAAATTTTGCCCTAGAGATGGATAAGGAATGGATTTTGAAATTATATTTTAAACATAGTCTGGAGAAATTTACGGGGTTGCAAGTGAGAGTGTTCCCAGATGTGTCTAAATCCACGCAGAAAAGAAGGAAGCAATTTCTGATATTAAGACCTTAGGTCCTTCAGATGGGGGCATCTTTCACACTAAGATTTCCTTGTCGTTGTATAATTAAAGTTTAGAGATAAATCTTTTCTTTTTCTTACCATCACAATTAACACAATTTGTGTGAAAACAAGCGTGTTCGTGTACCCATTACTCAGTTCCAAATACCTTGGAAAGTCTGTGTTTGTTCTACCTCATATATTAGATAGCTCCTGCCAGTGCTAAGTTTAAATTTAAATATGATTTAAGATTATTAGATCACTTGGATCTTACATTGTGGACTTGGATTGTATACATGGTTTCTTGATTTTTGTATTTCTTTTATGAGAATTATGAATGTATGCAATGATAAAAATGTCAAGAGAATTATCTTGATATGAATGTTAAAAATTAATAAAGATTAAATAAAAAAAAAAAATCAGTTGACCTATTTAAAAAATGTATTTCTGAGATTCTGAAGCTATGCCTATTACCTCAAAGGCTTACCTCCAACTGGAACATGGGGGAGATAGTGGAGAACAAGGGCAAGATCCTACTTTAAATCTAACAGATTTTCTATAAACCACAGAAGCAATTCATGTGTTTATTAGAGGAACAGTTTTGGTTTCTTTTACTTTTTCATATAACAGAGACTGTTTAGATATTTTTCTTTCATAATAGGTTAGAAAATTTGGATCTACCGACATAACTAGGGTTACTCAAGATTGTAGAACACCGGTTGCACAAATGATTAATTGCTATGAAAAGCAGTACAAGGCTTCTTGCGTTAAATGTATATAATTTTTCAATTAAAAAAGTAAAAAAAAAATTAAACATTTATGGGCCCAGGTCTCCATAATTTAATGGAAAACGAGGGCTAATAGCGGTTCAAAGTTCTAAGTCTGTTACATTGTTTGATATAAGTACACATTGATGAGTACTAGTTATGCATCTGGTGGATGGGGGTAATTTCTTCTTATGGTTTCTGTCAATTTAGCAGATATGGGTTTAGAGTATGGAATTAGTTGATACGATGGGTAGTCCAAAGGCTGCCCCCATGGACCCCCGCTCTCAGCTCCGGGCCGGCCAAGAGACAGCAGAACACCACCAGCGCATGCAGCATGCTACCGCCGATTGCAGCCGAGCCAACTGCCACTCCTCGACACAGCAAGATGACAATGACGACTCCTGCGTGGTGCACCCTCCTAGGTGCATGCGTGCGTCACGTCACCTCATTTAAAAGGACTGCAGTGGGAAAGACCCCGCAGACCTTAGATATGACATCTGCACCAAAGCCCTTTAAAAGCAAGTGTGTGAGAGAGAGAGAAAGAATGTCAATGGTGTGGTGTCCATCAGTGCGGCTCTGAGGTCCTTTCATAACGATGCCACCGATGCCCCAGACTTCTTTGACCCGAAGAGCTAATCCATCCTGTCAAGTGGAGACTGAAGTCCCTTCAAAGTCATCTGGGCACAGAAGCGGCAACCCCTGATGTCATGCGATACCCCCAGGAAGAGGATGACCACCTCAGGAGGCTCAGTGATAGACATGGTCCTGGGACACTGGAGGCATTGGCAAAACCTGGAACATAGCCATGACAGGGTGAAACAAAAGGGTTGTTAAATCAAAAGCGATGGCGGTGGGTACTGATGGCCGGCGGGCACCGAGGCACCGCCACCACAGGGGGAATTGACCGTGAAAGAAAATTTACCCGATACGCCAAAAACCCTGACTGGGGATATTATGGGAAGGCATCGAGAGGGACCCAGCGACAGTATGAAGGAAAAAACGCAAAAAGCTGAAGAGCAAATGTTTTCCATAAGGCAAAAAACAGACAAAGTGAGCTCAATCACACCATAAGGCTTACAGCTCCGCAGGGGAAAAAAAAAAAAAAGAGAGAGTCTGAAGAGGGACCCCATGTGGACATGCTCAGTGTACCTAGTCAAAGTTCTAGAAACTGACATGTTTTCCGCATAGGGGCTCTATCTGATGTCACCCATGTGTGAGGACTACCATCCTGCTTGTCTTCAGAGAAAGAGTACTCTGTTTTTAAAACATTTGGTATGAAAGAATTACCTCTTAAAGCATTTATACCTAAAATTTATAAGAACTCAAGTCATTTCCTGCGGAGTTGCTTAAACATGGAAAGGACTGGGAGAAGGTCCTTGCTTTTTCTATAGAGGAAAAGGTGAAGTTGCAGAAATCCACTGCTGAATTCTGGGATAAACAGCATGGAATATACATTATCTACTTCTTGAGAGCCTGCAAGGTACGTGTGACCTGGATTGGCCACTGCTGGAAACAGGATACTGGGCTTGATGGACCTTTGGTCTGACCCAGAATGACAAGTCTTATGTTCCTAGGTATAGCAGACACCTTACATGACCTAATCAGGTCGTCAGCCAAGTCAGTAGTTTCAGAGGTGGCTCAGAAGCTGGGCAGCAGACTCAGCGTCGAAGGAGCAGTTGTGCAAGCTGCCCTTTAGGGGAAATGATCTTTTTGAGGAAAATCTAGAAAAATTTGTGAAGAACATGGGGGAGACTAGATCTGAAAAGCTGCCAGCATCACAAAGCCCTAGAGGTAGATTCCAGTCCTTTGGGAGTGCTAAGAGGCCAAGGAACGGCAGGCAGAAGTCAACCTGCGCAAAGGTGTGTTGGAAGCCCCTCTATTATCAAATCCAAACACCGATCAGTTAACGGGATGTGACGTGGAAGGCCCATATTCACAATAATCTAAGCATTCTGTATTTAAGTTTAGGGGAGCTCATTCTCGGGGGCACTGAAACATTTAAAGGAAGTTCCTGCAAAAGTGAAAGGCCTTGGAAACAGTAGCTCCAATCTTGCCTCAAGGAAAATTGGGGAAATAAGTTTGTTAAGCAGCAAAGCTAAGTTAGGACACGGTAGTCCAACCTACAGAGAATTTGAATTTCTAAGGACTCTTTTTCAGGAATCTACCTGGCAGACTAAGTTCCCAGGAAGGGATCCCCATACATGGATAGGCAGGGCAAGCAAGGCATTGCCTGATCAGCAAAGCACATGCACAGGCTAGGGGTCCCCCACAGGGAGCCCTGGACATGAGAGCACCTGAGAAGAACCCCAGGGGCCCCAAACCATATACCACCTAGGGCACAGGGCCCAACCCATGCTAAGACTGCAGAACTGGGGTCAGAGATGCAAGGCAGAGTCAGGAAAATGGATCTGCCCAATACGAGGATGCCTATGCAACCTACTCAGAAATCAGGAATTGTCAGACCTGGAAGGAAGCTCCATCCTGACTTATGGCCTAGCCCTTGAGGGGGCGCAACCTTGAAGCAGAGGGTATTCACAAGCGGTAGTAGCCATGATGCTCAAGGCTCACAAACCCTCGACCTCCTTAGCCTATATCATATATTATATATTATATGAGGGAGAGACCTGATCAGAAGCCCCCCCGACGTCACCAGGGGCAGCTCCGACCGTTGAAAGGCGCCCTGCCACCGGCGCCCTCGAACTGGCAGCCCATCCACCACCTTTGGGCGCCCTGCGGCACTTCTCCATCGCCATAGGAACAGAAGAGAAGAAACAAAATCACCTGAAACTGAAAAAGGAAAAAAAACAGAACTGCAATGTGAGGGAGACACCCAATCGGAAGCCCCCACCACTCCCCCCGACGTCACCAGGGGCAGCTCCGACCCGTGAAAGGCACCCTGCCAACAGGCGCCGTGCGCCGAAGAGGTGCGACAAAGGGGCTCTTCCCTTTGTGCACCCCTTAGTGCAAATGCCAGTTAATATCTTTGCAATTGAATATCACTCCTTTGTTTAATATACTTCCTGTTATCCCTTTTTGCTCAATTGTTAAAAATCATGCATTTTCAGCTTTTGTAAACCCTTGTGATGGCTTTACCGAATGACTGTATATAAAACTCATTAAATAAATAAATAAATAGAAGTTGTTCAAGGCGGTCTGCCAGGAGGAAGGAATGTCTCCCTGGAGGGCAGATATTGCTCAAATCCTAGACTTTTTGCAGGACTGGACAAGGCTTAGCCCTCAATTCCTTAAGAGTATAGGTAACAACCATTTCATGTTTTAGAGGCTGCATTGCAAGTGTTCAAGTCACTAGACACCCTGTTGTGGAATGCTTTCTGAAGGGCGAAGCTCATCAGGCTGCCCTTTAGATCAATTTTCTCCCTATGGGACTTTAAGATGGTCCTGAGGGTATTGGTGGGAGCCCCTTTTGAACCCCTAAGGGGGGCATCTATTAAGGATTTATCACTGAAAACAGTTTTCCTGGTTGCGATATGCTCAGCCAGTTGCATTTCAGCGTTGCAGGCCCTCTCGTGCACAGAGCCTGAGATGGTAATATCACATCTCGCAATTACACTTAAGGCAATACCGTCCTTTTTCCCCAAAGATGATCTCGGTCTCCGCCTTTCACATAAGTCAAGAAGTGCTGTTGCAGGTTTTTCATGAGAAAGAAGGCAAAAGTAATAAGGGCAGTCTGCATCTATTAGATATACAGAAGGTGGTACTGAGGTATTTGAAGGTAACTAATGCATTTAAGAAAACGGACAGAGTACCTATCTTATTTGGCGGATCCCAAAAGGGAGTGGCCAAATAAGTGGAATCAAGGAGACCATCTCTTCAGCGTACGTACTCAATGGATACCAGGTCCCACCAGCCCTGGGAGCACATGCGTCCTACTGGGCAGAGGCCTCGTCATTCTCCATAGGGGAGATATGTAAAGCCACGATCTAGTCATTCTTGCACTCATTTACCAAGCACTAAAGGCTGGACGTTCAAGCAGATGAGGAAACAAACTGAGACTGGAGTACTGAGGAAGGTTCTGTCTTTCTCCCACCCTACTTAGGATGTTGCTTTTTAACATGCCATGGGTAATGGATTGGTATAGCAGATGAGGAGGAAGGTGAAATTATACTTGCCTGATAATTTTCTTTCCTTGAATGCTGCTATAACAGTCCAGGCCCCACCTAGAAAGACATGGGGCTACACGTGACAGCTTCCTTTCTTGATTTCTTTTTGCTTTCTCTCTCACCTCTGCTCTTACATTCCCCCTCTCCACCCTCCAGAGAGGAAAGACCTCAAAAAAAAAAAAAAAAGAGGGGCGTAATTTGGGGGGTTCTTGTCCAAGTGCTTTCACAACAGTCTGATGAGAGCCTCTGACCACACCTCCTTTATGCAAAGTCAGACATCACAGAGAGGATTTGTACTCTTGTCTCCAGCAGCTGAGGAACGGAATAATCCCCAAGTGTAATAGGCTGGTCAGGCAGCACTCAAGGAGTGCTGCTAGACCTATTAGAGTATAATTTCACCTTTTGGAGAGGCATGGAGAACCTGGTAGTTTCCTCCTGCACCTATAGGCTTCCAGCTCAATTCAAATAAGACTCCACTGAACTACAGCACCATCAGCTTTCCTTCACAACTTACCAGTGTTTTCCCCTATTTTTTTTTTTTATAACTCTCCATCTAACCCAGCCACTACAGGGGCAGTCTGATCAGGGGCCTCAGACAATTGCTCCCTCCAGAACCCAGTACACATACTCACACATTTCCAGCAGATAAAACTCACAATTTACAAGATTGCTGTAAAGAAGTAACCCCAAAATGAAATGTACCACTGAGTTATAAATAGATCAGACCTGAATAGTAGCACCAGACAAAAATAAATCATGATATATTTGGGAAAAAACATAGCAAATGATGGCAAATAAAGACCAAAATGGTCCATTACAGATTATTCTCATTAATGAATCAGTTGTAACGGAGAACTGGAGTAAAATCCCACTAAGCAGAAAATATGTACAAACTAAAGCTACATGCTATGTTTTCTAAACAAATTAAAGAAATCTGCGAAAAGCCACTGCATATAGCATCCAACCTTCTAGCTCAATGGTGAACTCTTGGTAGGACTGAGCATTACTATAGATGCTTATTCTAGCCTTTTCTTTCTTCAAGATCTCTATATTCAAAATTTGAAATCAAATGATGAGAAAAGTAGTGTGCATCACAAGTCCACTAGGGATACTATGAAGCATTCACAGCCCTTCCCAGTGGGAGGAAGTTTCCATCATTGCAAAATGGTCATATTTATTGCCTAGAACTAGGATGCACATATACCAAGATCTGGAGGCAGCAAGTCTGAGGATCTTGTCCAAGGATTGCCACTGTAATGGCTGGGCTAAAAAGAATATAAGAAAAAAAATAAGGGGGGCAGGGTTGGGACTATGAGAAGATGTGTATAGAAATATATATTTTAAAAAATGTCTACACTACCTTACCTATCCTTGGTAAAAAAAAAAAAAAAAAAATTCTAATCCTTTATGTCTCTGCTACTGTAGTCTTAATGGAGCAAAATGGTTAGGGCAACACAAGTGGGAATTTTTTTTATAGCATGATTATGTATCTAAAAACCTGGTTATTTTAATGGTGTGGCACAACTGTGTTAATTGTATTCTTATTTTGGAATATCTGTCCCTGGATTGATTTATGTAACTGACTGCTGACCTGCAGGCTTGAATATTGCCCATTTTGTATTTTTTTGCTTTATTTGATGTATACTTTTTGTGTGTTTTGTTGACCAGTGTGTACTGTCCTCTTATACTATTGCTATTTTGTGCGGTACTGATCATACCTTGTGTTGTTTTTAATTAGGTAAGTGGCTAATATATTTTAAAACAAAAGTTATATATATTTAGATATTGGGTTTCTAACATGTTAATTTTATAACATGGTGATTTACCACCTTTATCACGAGTGAGCCAACCATACTTAATTTTAGTATACCTATTTTTGAAAATTCAAAAAGTATTCATAGCTTAATAAAGCAGCAGTGCCTCTTACAGAAGAATGAAAATCTATTATGAATAGAAATCCTACCTAATAAACGAAGGTTGACCGACATGCCGCAAATGCGCAGTAGAGAGCAGCTCTACTGCGCATGTGCGGACGAGCACATCGGTCTCAGCCAGCGTCAGAAAAAAAAAACCAACATGGTGGCGTCGAGTGGCAGCGGCAGCGGGTGGCAGAAAAAAAACAACAACATGGCGGCATCGAGTGGCAGCGGCGGCATCGGGTGGCAGCGGCCAGTAGCGAGGGAGGGAGGAGAGAGAGAGAGGGAGGGAGGGACGGACTGAGTGGGAGGGAGGGCGGGATTGAGTGAGGGGGAGGGACTGAGGGAGGGACTGAGTGAGAGGGAGGGAGGGACAGGGACTGAGTGAGAGGGAGGGAGGAGTGGGTGAATGTGTGGGAGGGAGGTAGGGGGTGGGGAAGAGTGGGGGGTGGGGAAGAGTGAGGGAGAGGTGAGAGACAGGGATGTGAGTAAGTGGAAGGGGAGAGGGAGAATGAGGGAGAGGTGAGAAACAGGGATGTGAGTAAGTGGAAGGGTAAGAAGTTGTGGAGCAGAGAAAAAGGGAGTGGAGGAGGGCTGAGGGGGAGGGGATGGGATTGAGAGAGGGTGGGGAGTGACTGAGGGAAGGGGAGAGAGGTGGGAGTGACTGAGGGAAGGGGAGGGAGGTGAGAGTGAGGGGAAGGAGGCAGTGGGAGACAGAGGGTGAGTAAGACTGAGTGGAGGGAAGGGGAGGAGGGGAGGAGTGAACGAGGGGAAGGGGGAGAGAGGGAGAAAAAGTGTAGAAGGGTGCTGTGTTAGAAAATGGACTGAAAAAAAAATGTAATGTAGCCCGTTTTAACGGGCTTAACGGCTTGTACTGAAATAAATGAATAGGAAAGGAACTCCCACACTAATTTTCTCTTAGAAAAATATTGTTTTATGTTTAATTAGGAACAAAGATAATGACCTATGGCCTTTGCAGACTCCCTATGTTTATCATGCAGTTAATATCCAATTTGAGGAGGGGCATGGAGGAAGTGGGAGATGAATCAGAGTCATCATTCAATGGTGGTATTTAGCATCCATAGAAACATGACTGCAGAAAATGATCACACAGCCTACTTGGTCTGCACATCCACACTACTGCCTGCAGAATTCTGGAAGGAGCCCTGGTGCATGGCCCTGGCCAAAAGACTTGTCTAGGTATACTGGGGGAGGGGGAGGATATAAAAATAAGAAAAAATCCCTTGCTAATTGCAAGTGAAGGCTCATAGCACCTAATCCCAGCTCTGGTTCTTCTTGACCTGAAGGCCCAAAGGAGGATGAGAAAATTGCTAGGTCAGGAAAAAAAAAAGATAAAACATAGTAAATGACAGAAGAAAAAGATCCAACAGGCCATCCAGTCTGTTGGTGCAAGCTACCCCCCTGTGTCCTCTTGATTCTGAAATTATGACCAACACAGCTAATTCTGCAGACTGACAGTATTATATGTCATTAACTATTAGTATTAACTTTCAAATAATATTCTGTATTTTGGGGGTTTAATAAATCCACAACACTTTGTCCCATGCAACCCTTCTACTGCTTTAGCAGCAGTTGCTCTACTGGAGTGAAGCCACAAGGGACTCCTGAACCACGAGGTAGTGCCTAGAACTGCCCTTGAAAATATGAAATACATAAGTTTTTTTTTTCTTAGATACTCAAGGGTTTATGTAAAACAGCATTATTTCAACATACCCCTTTAACTGCTTACATTATTTTGCTTTTAGAACTAACTAATGCAGTAGAACACCCTTAGATATTTTTAACTGACTACAGCTTGGTTACAGATTTTTTTTTTAAAAGCCATATGAATGGATATATTAATTTCATCATAATAAAGGGCACACCTGCTTAGGTACATTCCCAGTCTCATCCTAGACCGTGTGCACGATGAGCAAAAATGTTAGCACTCAAGTAACACACGTTTCCCCAATTTGCGCCAGGCAGTCTATTTCTATGAACACAAACGGAAGTAAGTGTTCAGGCCATCTGACCCTGCATCTAGAGTGAGCACGTGAGAAGTACACAGGACATTTCTTGAGTTACCTTGTACTGTAGGAGCCTGGTCGCCGAATTGAATTTGTTCTGTTCCAGAGCAACTTGCTGAGCCACGTTCTGCAGCTGCTGGGCCGCGTTCTGCACCACCGCCACGGGCTGCGGCGGGGCAGCGGCGGAGGCCGAGGCCGAGCGAGGAGCGGGGCCCCTGTTCTCCAGCAGCTCCGCGCTCTCAGCCCGTTTGTCCCGGCTCTGCTGCAGCTCGTGCGATTTTGTCACTTGCTCGATCACCTGTTGGAGCGCCTCCGGTGCCAGGGCAGCATGCTGGACAAAGTGAGGAGGCGGCCCCTCCTCCATCATCCGAACGCCTCCCTGCTCCGGCACTTCCACCAGCTGCTCCACGAGCCGGTACTGCTCCTCCGCCCGAAGGTGGTCGTCGCCGCCGCCCTCCACCAAGGTGCCATCCGGCTGCAGGTAGAGGATAGTATTGGTCGGGGCGCCCTCCAGCCCGACCATGCTCTGCACCAATTCCTCGGTGAAGTCGGCGGCGCCCACCGTCCTCAGTCCTTCCACGGCGGGGGAATCCTCGAAGGAACCGATGATGCTGCCCTCCACCAGCAGCCCCTCCCCGGCGGCTAGCGTGCCGAACACCTGCGCGTCCCCCACCGCCGCCGCCTCCTCCCCGGTCACCTGCACGAACTCGGGTCCGCTTTGTACTCGGAACTGCTTGCCCAGCAGGTCGAGGCAGGTGTTGTCCGAGACCTGCCATGCATAACACTGGGCACCGCGTGCCGTCTGCACCCCTGCCCCCGTACTCCCGCCGCTGCCCTTCCCTAATGCGTCCGCCATCTTGCTGGTCGCCAGCCCTTGTGACCGTGACATGAAATCCTAAAATCCTCCCGGGATTTTATTTTCCGTCGCCACGTGTGCCAAAAGAGGCACGCCGCGGCCAAAGTCCTAAAAACGCCGCGGCGAAAGAAAATAATCTGCTCCCCAGAGCGCCACACGACGGCCCCAGAGACGTCACTAACCGTAACGGTAGCTACGTACGTGCGTGCGTGCCTACGGCAGCCTGTGCGCGGAAGACCGCCGGATGAGTGCCTAAGAGAGTCAATCTCCTTCTTCCTACACTAGACACGAAAAAACGCATTCTCATCTTAGCAGGTTCAGGGGGAAACTGTGTGTCCAGCTGATCTGTTTTAGAAGCACTTCAGAATAGTATTTTGAATAAAAAAAAAAATATGAACATGTGCCTTTTTTTAAAACTAGTTATAAAGTAAGAGCTAATCTAGTATGCAATTCAATGGAAAAGTTAGCACACCATCAACATTTGTATGGAAAGTGACCATCAGAACTTTCAATGGTACCATTCAAGTGTTACCCTTTTTTCATGGATTTTTACTATTTCCAAAGGCACATAAAGGTATTTGTTTCTCTGGAGATTTCTTCAGTACCATATTGTTTTTCCCCAAGGTTCTTTCTGTGGGGGTGAAGGCAGACCTTAGACCAGGCAGAGGTGTGAGTTTCCCTTTATGTGTGTGTATTACAGTCACTCTCTTTCCGTGTTCTGTAATGCTATGCTGGGGGGACGACGACAATTTGGGTGTTCAAAATAATGTTATATTTTTTACTTAAATATCTGATCAAGTTATCTAAGGAATTTACACTTGGAACTTTGTAACCTCTTCCTTTGTGTAGTTCTTTACCTCAAACTCTGGGATTTCACTAGACTCTCCTGTTGTCCCAGTTGTGCAGGGAACTCTTGTGTGTGAGGGGGGTCCCCAAATCACTGAAAATCCTACCTTAGCTCCAAATGTCTAGTTTGTTCTTCCCAACCTGTGTCGCAAGGTTGAAGATCCAGTTGTGGATCACCCAAGTTATTTTCCCTTTTCTCTCCCAACCTCTGATGAATGTGACCTCTCTGGGGGAGAGATCTGAATATGAAAAAGGAAACTGGCTTTCCAAGCCCAGCTTTCCAGTGCGGAGGGGTGAATCAAAACCTTCTCATAAACCTTTTCACAAACAAAAGGAGAAGAAAAAAAAAACACTGAAAAGTCCAAAAAATCTCTTCTAAGGTGAATGCTGTCACTGATGCCTATCCAAGGGAGGGGATGAGACTAACAAATCTTCAGCCTCGGTCTCTGGATTTGGGGCTTGTTCCTCACCAAAGGGGCCAGGGTTTCAACATAGTCAAAATCAACTTCTAAATAATCAAAAGTTCAACAAAGTGTCTCTTCCAAGAGTGAGGCAGACCCTCTCAGGCAGGGAGTACACTGATAAGGAATCCCCTCCAAAAGAAACCACCAAGTTAGGTTAGTGGAACAAAGTCAGCCAGGGAGAAAACCATAACAGCTCTTCACTCCTTGGATGCCTAACCAAAATGACTAAGCCACAAGAATAAAGAGATACCATTTACAGCCAGCCTCAAGGGGAGATGCTACATAGAAATGGTCTCTCCCACTAAGCTGAAAAACCTATGGCGGGGATCTGGGGCCATCTAGCGGGTGACCAAGAAGTCCCCACCTATGGCTTTAAGTTTTTTAGAGGCAAATATTTGATTTAGTAGCAGCTGCAGTTCACAATGAAACTTTAAAGCCTAAATCGAGATTTAGGACCCTGTTTATTAAAGATTTTTGTTCCCCATTCTGTGTTTATGGGAATTAAATTAAATCAAACTCTTTCTGTGTTTTCTCACTTCTTTGTTTTATGGCTAGACTACTATTTTAATGTAACTGTAAACAGATATAAAACACAACAGGAGTCTAGTCACATATTAAGGAGTGAGGATAAGAGAGACTGGGGAGAGGCCAGGGGATAGATTAATAATGGCAATGGGAGTAAGGATGAACCCCAGAGACACCCTTAATTGGGCCCTGCAGGAATCAAGGCCTGAAATATTTATTCTCCTTCAATCCCATGGTCTTGTTTTTTAAGGGCTTCTCTCTTGGTTCCCGCCACCCCTTGATAAGCACATCCTCTTACACACTTTGTTTCACCATTCATATTTAAATTTCCTAAGAAAACTCTCAAGAGTTGCTGCCAGAATGCTCAGCTTTTCCTGATGCAAGCAGGAGATAAGCGAATGTAAGATGTACTACAGTTTTACATGGTTGTATGTATTTTTAAGATAATTAAATGTGCTGAATCATGGTTTATATGTGGAATATAAATCACACAAATAAATGGACAGTAGCTATGGCTGAAGTCTTGACAGTTGGTGCTGCTCCTCACTGGGTTTTAGGTTGTGCTAATTCAACTCATGTTTGTGTCTGTCTTCCATTCTACAGTATTGATCAGCTAATCTGAATGCAGACCAGGCCTGTCTACGTAAGGTATCCTCACACCAAGAAAGGCCATTTTAGATATTCTGATACCTAGATTCTTATATCAGTTTATCTAGTTCCAGGATCTGATTTGGCATCTATAAACCTCCTGTGTGGGTACAGGTTTCCCATTAAAGAGGGAGAGAGGTATCTAATCTCCTCTCCCCCTCCCAGGTGCCTATGCCCAGGTCCCCCATGTCTATACCTCTTTAGCTGCCCTCTCCATGGCCTCTTCCCAGGTCCTGCACTCACCTCCGCTTCTCTTCTTTAGTGGGTGCTTAACCTGGGCTGTAAAGATCTTCAAGTGGCAGCAAGGAAGAAAAATCAGTGTGGAGCCTGTGAACCAGTACGTGCTTACAGGCCCTGTGGTGGGCCCACTTACCCCTCCCAAGGTTCGCAGGCCCATTCTGATTTTTTTTCTATCGCAGCATTAGCCAGCATATTTCCTTCAGCTCTGGGCTGGTTCTCATGGCAGGACCGGAATGCACCTTCAAAATTTGGCACCATAGGCAGTTGCCTATATGGATATTTGGGCCTTCCTAATGCCCTATGCTCTCATGCTTTTCCAGCAGATGAATTCAGAAGGAGTTATAACATGAAGAGAGGTTTGCAATAGTCATAGTGTGCATCAGTAATAACAAGATGTATAGTATGGAGGCTTCAGCAGTCAAAGATTATATCAATAAAGTAATATTTAGCATATTTAAATAGGTAGATAAAACATCAGATCAATAAGAAGGAGGGACAGGCAAGATAAAGGTATCTCAATAGTCAAATATAAGAGCATGATAAAATGGAGGGAGTAATATATAAATGGAGAAGGGAAGGAGGTTGTAGACATGTTAGAACTAGTGCAAGTACAATGGGGTATATGCTGAGGTAGATTTAGGGCAGCACTATCATGAAAATCAATGCAGAGTGAAGTGAAAATTAGGTAGTGGAAGTCAGTCAGAAATCATAGTTCCAGCAATGAGTCAAAGGCTTCTACATACAGCCAGATTTTTAGACTCTTTCTGAAGGTGAGGAGGTCAGATGCAAGCCTGATGTCCAGTGGTAGAGAGTTCCAGAGGTGTTGACCAATCCTGAAAAGATTCTTCTTCTTGTGCTGGAGAACTGCATTTTCTTGGGGGCTGGAACTACCTGGTGAGTGTGAAGCAATGATCGCAGTGGGCAAGAAAGGTGTACAGAGTGAGTTGGTTGTTGAGGGAGGGTGTCGCAAAGCCCTTGAGTGCCTTGAAAGCCAAGATCAGGATTTTGAATATGGTGCGGTGGAATGATGGGAGCCAGTCAAATTTGCTGGTGTTTAGCAAATTTCTATGACAAGGATGCCATTGGTGAAGATGAGCAGAAATAGAGCAATAACCATTTCTGCACTTCCACCCATCTAATGCAAAAAGTATATATATTGTTAATACTGCAAGAGTAATTAACACATAGTCTCTGCACTGTTTCAAAACATAACATCACTAGTCTTAGAGAAAAACGAAAACAAATGCATATATCAAGCAATTTATTTGCACCTATCACCAGGAATACAATTTAAAAATGTATGACATTTAAAAAAAAGGTATTTAATGTTTTTCCAGATATTGGCATGCTGCCATCAATATGTTTTGAAATAAAGGTTAACAAATAAAAATAACAAAATTTAAGGTGTTACCTTTAAGTTGGACTAAATATATTTCTTGACTATCTTTTGAGAGCTAATACTGTTCCTCAGGTCAGAAAAAAAATGAGCAAACGATGACATTACCAGGAAATATGAACTGATTATAAAAAAGCATTCCAATGATAGGGGGAAGGGGTGAGAGGGTTTTGATGGGTGTTCAGAAGGTGGTGGTGACAGGCAGTAAAATTTAAAGGCTCATAATGTGATAAGTTATTTGGGTCTTTATTGAAAACTTTTCCCTCAATTCTGAAGTGTCTATAATGATTTTAACTTCAAAAGTCTTGTGTTCCTGGATTGTTTTAAATATTCCTTTAATTATCCTGATCATAAGATCATTGATGCAGTGGTTTGGTCCCAAACACTGCTTCTCCACAGAGGTGGCACTTTCATCTTCCCTGGGGTGTTTGATCTTGTATCTATGTAAATTGACTCTTGCCTTTGATGCCTGACTAGTATCTCACCAATATGCTTTGGTAGGATCCTTTTATTATTATTATTATTATTTTTAAACTATTTATTTTAGAACAAGACATATATTTATTTATTTATTTATGGATTTATATACCGGGAGTTCCTGTATACAATACATATCACTCCGGTTCACAGTTAAACGGTAATAACTACTGCCGTGTGGCAGTTTACATGGAACAAATTTTTTCATTGGAACAAATCAGAACTTGATATGAGAAGAATAAGCAAACCAACTAACTAGTTTCAAACTTTAAACATATAAGTAAGGCAATTTAGTCTTAGCTAAGTAGTGCAGAGAAAAAAATACATTAGAACCAATGGATCAGGGTAATTATGGGTTGTTATATCAGTTAGTTCTTAGCTCTCTGGGAATGCTTGCAGGAAGAGCCAAGTTTTTAATTTCGCCTTAAAAGTGGTGTGGCACGGCTCCAGGCGGAGGTCTGGTGGTAGGGAGTTCCAGAGGGACGGGCCCGCGGTTGATAGCGCGCGTTTTCTCAGTGAGGATTTTGCGGGCTGAGTAATCATTCTGTTTTGGTATGCACTTCTAGTCGGCTTGTCCGAAGTATGTAGTTGCAGCTTGAAGGTTAAGTTGAGTGGGGATATGTTATGAAGGGCCTTATGCAATATATAATTGATCGAGGTAGAAACAACATTAACATGGCAGTATAAATTACAATCAGCACTGAAATTGTGCAACACGGACGGATATAATGCAATGACAAAAGAGATAATAAAAGCCCCAGACAATGCAAAAGGAAACTACCCATTCAAAGCCTCCTCCTGTCTAGGGATGTGAATCGTTTTCCATATCGTCTTAACGATAGAAATCGTGTGGCAGGGCAAGAAAATCGTCTTAGGCACGATTTTTTAGTTAAAAAATCGTTATAAAATCGTTTTTTCCGATTAGTGCGCACTAACTCTAGTTAGTGTGCACTAACGGGAGTTAGTGCGCACTAACTGGGAGTTAGTGCGCACTAACTGAAAATGATACAATTTGATACTTTTCAGGTCAGTTAAGGTCAGTTTAGGAATGAATATGTATTCCTATTGGCTGCCCTCTTATTTATTCATGTTACCAAGTTTCCTACTGACAGTATATGGGGGATGGGAAATGGAAACAGTTGGTAGCTTGACAAAACAAGTAATGTGATCAGTCAATGTGACTAGAACTTGTGCCCTAACCCTGATACCAGGGGTATTGTGATCTTCCTGCACACAGTGCCCTATCCCTATTAATACCAGGAGTGTTGTGATCTTCCTGCACACAGTGCCCTATCCCTAATACCAGGGGTGTTGTGATCTTCCTGCACACAGTGCCCTATTCCTGATACTGGGGGTGTTGTGATCTTCCTGCACACAGTGCCCTATTCCTGATACCGGGGGTGTTGTGATCTTCTTGCACACATCCCGATATCAGGGATAGGGCACTGCATGCAGGAAGATCACAACACTCCTGGTATTAATAGGGATAGGGCACTGCATGCAGGAAGATCACAACACTCCTGGTATTAATAGGGATAGGGCACTGCATGCAGGAAGATCACAACACCCCTGGTATCAGGGATAGGGCACTGTGTGCAGGAAGATCACAATACCCCGGAGGAGTGAGGGTCAGGCAGCTCCCCCCTGTCTGTGAAGCCAGCCTCTCACTAGTAATGCAGGGGGGGGGCTGTCTCAGACTTCACCATCCTCCCCCCCCCCCCCCTTACCCACACACCATTCACTAGCTGGGACATGGGGGGAAGTCAGGAGTGAGGGTCAGGCAGCTCCCCCCTGTCTGTGAAGCCAGCCTCTCACTAGTAATGCAGGGAGGGAGCTGTCTCAGACTTCACCATCCACCCCCCCCCCCCCCCACCCACACACCATTCACTAGCTGGGACATGGGGGAAGTCAGGAGTGAGGGACAGGCAGCCCCCCCCTGTCTGTGAAGCCAGCCTCTCACTAGTAATGCAGGGAGGGAGCTGTCTCAGACTTCACCATCCTCCCCCCCCCCCCTCACCCACACACCATTCACTAGCTGGGACATGGGGGAAGTCAGGAGTGAGGGTCAGGCAGCTCCCCCCTGTCTGTGAAGCCAGCCTCTCACTAGTAATGCAGGGAGGGAGCTGTCTCAGACTTCACCATCCTCCCCCCCCCCCCCTCACCCACACACCATTCACTAGCTGGGACATGGGGGAAGTCAGGAGTGAGGGTCAGGCAGCTCCCCCCTGTCTGTGAAGCCAGCCTCTCACTAGTAATGCAGGGAGGGAGCTGTCTCAGACTTCACCATCCTCCCCCCCCCTCACCCACACACCATTCACTAGCTGGGACATGGGGGAAGTCAGGAGTGAGGGTCAGGCAGCTCCCCCCTGTCTGTGAAGCCAGCCTGTCACTAGTAATGCAGGGAGGGAGCTGTCTCAGACTTCACCATCCACCCCCCCCCCCCTCACCCACACACCATTCACTAGCTGGGACATGGGGGAAGTCAGGAGTGAGGGTCAGGCAGCTCCCCCCTGTCTGTGAAGCCAGCCTCTCACTAGTAATGCAGGGAGGGAGCTGTCTCAGACTTCACCATCCTCCCCCCCCCCCCCTCACCCACACACCATTCACTAGCTGGGACATGGGGGAAGTCAGGAGTGAGGGTCAGGCAGCTCCCCCCTGTCTGTGAAGCCAGCCTCTCACTAGTAATGCAGGGAGGGAGCTGTCTCAGACTTCACCATCCTCCCCCCCCCCTCACCCACACACCATTCACTAGCTGGGACATGGGGGAAGTCAGGAGTGAGGGTCAGGCAGCTCCCCCCTGTCTGTGAAGCCAGCCTCTCACTAGTAATGCAGGGAGGGAGCTGTCTCAGACTGGTATCAGGGTTAGGGCACTGTGTGCAGGAAGATCACAACACTCCTGGTATTAATAGGGATAGGGCACTGTAAGAGATGACTGTAGTAGATTGAATAAAGATCTGATGTTTCTGCTCTCCTCACACCAAACAAAAACAACACACAAGCAGAGAAGCCCTTCTTACAAAGCTGAGCTAGTGAGTTAAGTAGGAGGAAAAGTAAACATACTGGTGCCAGTGTGGCTACTTAAAAAATACACTTACCAACAATCAATTACATATATTTGAACTGTGTACAGTTCCAGCCAGGACCACCTTTCTAAAATGCACAGTGATTGGCAAATTCAACATGCACTAGCATTTCAGGTGCCTGCTAACAAAAATAATAAACAAACAAGTTCTAGTCACGTGAGTGCTGATCATTACATTACTTTTTTTGTCAAGCTTCCAACTGTTTCCATTTCACATCCTCCCAACCATATTGGTAACATCAATAGATAAGAGCACAGCCAGCCAATAGGAATACATACATACATATTCATTCCTAAGTGACCTTTACTGACCTGGGAAGTGTGAACACTTTGTTTCATTTTCTGTTGGTGTTCGTTAGTTTCCAGTTCCATTTCCCATCCCCCCAACCATCACCTCAGTGGTAACCTTGGTAACATCAATAGATAAGAGGGCAGCCAGCCAATAGGAACACATATTCATTCCTAACTGACCTTCAGTGACCTGGAAAGTGTTTATTTGTATCATTTTCAGTTAGTGCGCACTAACGGGGAGTTAGTGCGCACTAACTCGAGTTAGTGCGCACTAACACGATTTAACGATTTTTAACGATAAATCGTTAGAATTTCTATTGTATCGTGTTCTATAACGATTTAAGACGATATAAACATTATCGGACGATAATTTTAATCGTTGAAAAACGATTCACATCCCTACTCCTGTCAGTTCCAGTAAGGTGACCAGACATCCATCTCTTAGAACAAATGGAAAGGTCGCCACTTCAACCACCTTGCTCTTCCAGCAGGGGGCTGTTTTTACATATGGGCAATGGTCAAACAAGCAGCATAAAATAAGTGATTGGTCTGCTTCCTTCATCCTCTCATCAGTCCATAAACCCAAAAGGCACAGGAAGGGAGTAGGGGACAGATGCTGCCCACAAAAAGTAGAGAATCGGTCTGTCACCTGGGACCAAAAAGACTACTTCATTACAATCCCACCACATATGCAAATTAGTTAATTATATATTATTATTATTTAATGTAAACGTTTATGCAATGATATTTAATCCCTGTTTCTTGTAAACCGATACGATGTGCAAACGGGTATCAGTATATAAAAGCTCTTAAATAAATAAATATTTTTCACTCTGTCACACCATCTCCAACAAAGAGCTGGAATTATTGAATTTTGCAAAAATAATATTGTTGCATCGTAGGTGGACCCTTGGGCCGAGGTGGGGTTGACGCAATCCATAGATAAGGACCTACAGGTCCCCACCATCAGCAGGTGGAGTGGGCTGATAGGCAGAGGCTGCTGGAGCTTCACCTATACCAGCCCTCGTTCCCCACGGGTTGAGCCTTTGGGTGCAGGGGCCGGCAGGACTTAGGTGGGTCTCTGTATATAGTTGCAGAAGAAGTTGGTTCAGCTCAGAGACAGCAAGCGAGAGATGGTACAGTCCTACTCCGGACTGGATAATGCCCTGGAAACTTGGGCGCCAATGGAACGAAGACAGACAGAGGGCGCTCGAGCAAAGGTAGGCCGAAGCCTGATGAATCCACGTCCAGAGAGTAGGCAGAAGAGGCATCCAATAATGGTAGACTTGAGTCAGGGCTGGCGGTGATCCAGAGGCAATGGCAAGCAAGGCTGAGGTCTGACCACAGAGATAGTCAAGAGCGTAGTCAAGCAAAGCTGAGGTCTGATCATGGAGACAGTCAAGAGAGTAGTCAAGCAAAGCTGAGGTCTGATCACGGAGACAGTCAAGAGCGTAATCAGACGAAGCAGAGGTCTGGGGCTGGAAATAGGCTGTAGCGTAGTCAGGCAAAGCAGAGGTCTGGGACTGGAAATAGGCTGTAGCGTAGTCAGGCGAAGCAGAGGTCTGGGTCTGGAGATAGGCTGTAGCGTAGTCAGGTGAAGCAGAGTCAAAGTCTGTGTAGACAATCCAAAGCATAAGCAGGGCAGGAACAAGGAAACAGGAACCAGGAACAATGAGGAACAGGAACACAGGGAAGAGACGAATCTCTTAGTAGCAACGAGTACTCAACCAGCGAGGAGACCTGTTGCAAAGGCAACGCTATGGAGCGGAGCCTGAGCTTAAATACTATGAATAGGTTGACGTCATCATCCGGGGGCCGCGGCTAGGTTCCCGCCGCGGTCCCTACTTAAGGATCAGCGATGTGCGCGTGCCTCGGTTGGGGCACAGCGCGGGTAGGCGTCTCTGCGAGCAGGCGGAGAGGCCCGACGAGCAGTGGTAGCAGGACAGGGAACGCTGGGGACCGTGGCAGAGCCAGAGGCACCGGGGGAGGCCCGAGGACAGAGCTGGCAGCCTACTGCTGCCAGTGAGGAGGAACCAGAGGCTGGAGTCCCTGTGGAAAGCGTGCCTCGGTTCTGCCGTGGACGGCACGCGAAACAAATAGAGTGCGGTACATTCTTTGCAGTACTTTAAATATTAATTCTTGAGCTTTACTGCATTTAGATATCCGTCGAGAGGATCCCCAAATATGATTCCACATTTAATCATCCAGATCTCCCTGTAAATCTAAGTTCCATTTATTTATCAGACCAGGTAATGTACCCTCTTCACAAATCCATCCCCTGAGATACTATATAATATACAACAAAGAAATGAAATGTCATCCCCCGTCAACACAACACAAAATTTCTTACAAATTCTCATTTCCCTCCCAATTTTCCTCAATGCCCGACCCCTGAGAAATGCATTAATGCAGCTGCAGGAATGATTAGGGATCTTATATTCTGACACCAGATCTGTGAAAGAATTAAACTGACCGTTTTCCAGAAACTGTCCCAGAAAGCATAGGCCACATATACTCCAGAGATCAACATCCGGAGAAAAAGCACTTTGAGGCAACATGGGATTCCTATTGAGCACAGTCATGTATGATCCGGCACCCACAGTATATCCCAGGTGGTTTTTTTTGGGCCATTCACCAGTTACATAAGAGTGTATGCCAGGAAGGGATGCTCTCTGTTAATGTGTCTAAATGGGGAGTAGCTGCAATAATGCCACAAAGCCATGCCCTCAGGCACGTCCTGCTTCCAAGGACAACTATGGCTGAGGAGAGTCAGTCCCCAAACATACCCTGTACTGGTTGGCACGCCCAGTGATACATCTGAAAGTCAGGCAGGCCAACTCCACCCATAGCCTTAGGTTTAACAAGAGCAGCATATCTGAGACTTGGAGGCCTGCCCTGTCAGAGAAAACTGGTCACCACCCACCCAGGCCCACCCATGGCTTCACCACTGTCACCAAGCCCCTCTTATAAGCCCCAGCTGATCCTCTGTCATCCCTGATCTCTCTCAACCCATCCCTCATTCAGATCTCACTGTCATCCCCCATCCCCTCTCAACTCCCAGGCTGGCTTCTTCCCCTTCATCCTTTCTTTCACCCCCATCCCCCAGCATGTTACAAACCCCAGTTGATGTTTTTTCATTCCCCTTCTCTCACCCTCCACAGCCAATTCCTCTCCAGCTGATCCAACCCTCAAACCCCTCCTGCACTCTATTGTTCCTTCAAGCACCCTACTCCTCCAAACTCCCTGGGCCAGGATCAGTGGCACTGGTTTTCTTTGGACTCCAGACCAAAAGCAGATAACAGCTGGTGAAAAGAGTGGGAAGGCTGATGTCAGGGACAACATTTTTTTCTCTTTGTGTTGGATACAGTGCCTGATGAGAAGAAAGAAGCAGTGACAGTCTCCACTGGCCCATGCATACTCAGCCCTCCCTTCCCCTTGTGGCTGTACCCAAGCCCAACAGTGATCAGCAAGTGGGAGAAAAAACATCAGTAGCAGAAGCCAGCATGGGGCCTGAGAATTAGTACAAGCTCACAGACCCTGCAGCGGCCCTGATCCCTCCTCATGCACAGCTTCCTAGTGCCAGAAAAACTTGTGCAAGGGCTGAGCCACTGCAGAGACTGTGAGATCATGCTGGGTCACACTGACTTCCATTATTAATACTCCTGCTGCTGCTGCTAGCATCTGAAGAGCACTGCTGTCTGAGGTACTTGTGACCCCAGCTGATCCCATTTGGGGTCCTGACCCACAGTTTGGGAAGCCCTGATTTAATATATGTATCAAACCTACATTTTTCAGCAATTTTCATGAGAGGCCACAAGTGCCCTGCAAGTGAAATAGCCTTTAAGCACACACAGGTAAGATATCTTCTACCTCGCTACAGTGATATAAAATATGGTGAAAACCAATCAAGTCTACTACTTGAGATGAATTAAAGTATCAACTACTAACGCATGATAGGATTAGTAATAATACAGTTAATGAAATTCAGGTGTTGTGAAGTAAAGTAACACACAAGATCTAAAACAAGCTAAGCAAAATTAGGTTGGGGAAACACAAGCTCTAAAACAAGCTAAGCAAAAGTCCTGGTGAGACTTAAAAGGCAAGGTGGAAAATGTTTGCCTTTAATAAAAATAAATGAATACGTGTACATATTTAAACATATGACACATGTGTAATCATAGATTATATTACAAAGTAGAAAAAAATTTGCCATTGGCCCGTACGGGGATCGAACCCGCGACCTTGGCGTTATTAGCACCACGCTCTAACCAACTGAGCTAACCGGCCACTTTGTAAATAGCTTTATATTACTTCTTATATACAATACTAAGCAGTAGTTCTATTTCTCCCATGACATGCTGTTTGCAATTTTTTTTTATTTGTTTAATTTATCATTTCTATAGTTTAAACAGTAATAGAGTGAAAATATTACTGCAGATTTTCATATACTCTGCAAATCCCAGCAGCCACAAAAAATATCCAGTCATTATTGAGTCCGATGATATGAATGCAAAACCTCGCCATCTACATAATTTCACTCTTTATTCGAATCTGTGACATATTTTTCTTTGTTTTCAGATTACCTATATGAAAGATTTAGCATGATGTATAAAGGCTAGTGAGCTCTTTAAACAGTGAATGGATTACTTTGCTCAAAAGTGATTAGGAAGGAATGGCTGAATTCCAATGTTATGTTTATGTTTTCCAAATGCTATACTGCTTGTGTGAGACATGCTCCAATAGACTATAACGTGTTAAATACAACAGCTACTAAAATGTAAGTGAAAAATCACCTTTTAGAATGTGACAAATTCAGAAAATGAATTGTTAGGAAAACACTCCTGCTCCAGGTTCTAGCGCTGGCTTATAATGCCGACGGTGGATTCTCATACACTGTTTACCAGTTTCTATAATCTCATCCTCTATATAGACCGTGACCTATAGTTTCTACTACAGACCTCGGTTATATCCACGGCCCAGTATCCTTCCCAGGCCCCATCCTGTATTTCGGTAACCAGCCTCCAAAATACTCCTTCCTTCTTTCGACGGAAATACTTCAGATTTTTTCCCTCACTGCAGAGTCAAAAGTGAGCTATCAATAGTGATAGAGAGTTCTTGGTTAGATTTAATTTAGAAACACTGTTGTTCGATGACTTACAATTACAAATATTCATACCCACCCCCAAATCGCCCGGCTAGCTCAGTCGGTAGAGCATGGGACTCTTAATCCCAGGGTCGTGGGTTCGAGCCCCACGTTGGGCGGTTCTATATTTACTTTTCTTCAATTGGTATAAATATATTATCAAGTTGTAATATTTAATTCATCAATTGCAGAATTAAATTAAAAATTCTCATTTTCTTTTATTATTTCCTTCAACATATATAACATCTACAATACATTTTGGGAAAAGTTTTGCTTTTTTGCTAAATCAATTTACATATTTCTATTTCATATTTTAAACTGTTCTTTATAGGATCATATAATAGAAAGGAGGATTGCATACAAAAGATTAACGACATTAAAGAGAAAAATGTATTAGTGTGATGTGAGAAAACTAATAATAAAAAGAAATACAGTATATGAATGAGATGGATGCCATAGTTTAAGGGGAATTCTTATACCCAAATATAAGAAAAATTAAGATTCCGTGATATACCAATACAAATTTCTAAAAATAAGCTTTTAATTAATGTGTTAATTATCATAAGAACATAAGAAAATGCCATACTGGGTCAGACCAAGGGTCCATCAAGCCAAGCATCCTGTTTCCAACAGTGGCCAATCCAGGCCATAAGAACCTGGCAAGTACCCAAAAACTAAGTCTATTCCTTACCATTGCTAATGGCAGTGGCTATTCTCTAAGTGAACTTAATAGCAGGTAATGGACTTCTCCTCCAAGAACTTATCCAATCCTTTTTTAAACACAGCTATACTAACTGCACTAACCACATCCTCTGGCAACAAATTCCAGAGTTTAATTGTGCGTTGAATAAAAAAGAACTTTCTCTGATTAGTTTTAAATGTGCCCCATGCTAACTTCATGGAGTGCCCCCTAGTCTTTCTACTATCCGAAAGTGTAAATAACCGATTCACATCTACCCGTTCTAGACCTCTCATGATTTTAAACATCTCTATCATATCCCCCCTCAGTCGTCTCTTCTCCAAGCTGAAAAGTCCTAACGTCTTTAGTCTTTCCTCATAGGGGAGTTGTTCCATTCCCCTTATCATTTTGGTAGCCCTTCTCTGTACCTTCTCCATTGCAATTATATCTTTTTTGAGATGCGGCGACCAGAATTGTACACAGTATTCAAGGTGCGGTCTCACCATGGAGCGATACAGAGGCATTATGACATTTTCCGTTTTATTCACCATTCCCTTTCTAATAATTCCCAACATTCTGTTTGCTTTTTTGACTGCCGCAGCACACTGAACTGACGATTTCAATGTGTTATCCACTATGACACCTAGATCTCTTTCTTGGGTTGTAGCACCTAATATTGAACCCAACATTGTGTAATTATAGCATGGGTTATTTTTCCCTATATGCATCACCTTGCACTTATCCACATTAAATTTCATCTTCCATTTGGATGCCCAATTTTCCAGTCTCACAAGGTCTTCCTGCAATTTATCACAATCTGCTTGTGATTTAACTACTCTGAACAATTTTGTGTCATCTACAAATTTGATTATCTCACTCGTCGTATTTCTTTCCAGATCATTTATACATATATTGAAAATTAAGGGTCCCAATACAGATCCCTGAGGCATTCCACTGTCCACTCCCTTCCACTGAAAAAATTGTCCATTTAATCCTACTCTCTGTTTCCTGTCTTTTAGCCAGTTTGCAATCCACGAAAGGACATCGCCACCTCAACACTATCCCATGACTTTTTACTTTTCCTAGAAGCCTCTCATGAGGAACTTTGTCAAACGCCTTCTGAAAATCCAAGTATACTAAACCAAGCTTAAAATATCACATATTACAATAAGATAAATTTTCATTTTTTCCTTCCTCTATTATGTTCCAAGTTTTCCCCATGTATTCTGTCCCAAGTTTTAATGCCCTGTTCTATGTAATTTGCATTCTTCATGCTTGTTTTTCAGTTACAATGTAAACCGAGACGATATGCAAATTTTGCATGAATCCCGGTATATAAAAATGTTAAATAATAATAATAATAATAATATATCTACCGGTTCACCTTTATCCACATGTTTATTAACTCCTTCAAAAAAGTGAAGCAGATTTGTGAGGCAAGACTTGCCCTGGGTAAAGCCATGCTGACTTTGTTCCATTAAACCATGTCTTTCTATATGTTCTGTGATGTTGATGTTTAGAACACTTTCCACTATTTTTCCTGGCACTGAAGTCAAGCTAACCGTTCTGTAGTTTCCCGGATCGCCCCTGGAGCCCTTTTTAAATATTGGGGTTACATTTGCTATCCTCCAGTCTTCAGGTACAATGGATGATTTTAATGATAATTTACAAATTTTTACTAATAGGTCTGAAATTTCAGTTTTTAGTTCCTTCAGAACTCTGGGGTGTATACCATCCGGTCCAGGTGATTTACTACTCTTCAGTTTGTCAATCAGGCCTACCACATCTTCTAGGTTCACCGTGATTTGATTCAGTCCATCTGAATCATTACCCATGAAAACTTTCTCCATTACGGGTACCTCCCCAATATCCTCTTCAGTAAACACTGAAGCAAAGAAATCATTTAGGGGCGGATTTTAAAACAATACGCGCGCCGGTACTTTTGTTCGCACCACCAGCGCGAACAAAAGTACACCAGATTTTATAAGATACGCGCGTAGCCGTGCGTATCTTATAAAATCCGGGGTCGGCGCGCGCAAGGGGGTGCACATTTGTGCAACCTGCACACGCCGAGCCCAGCGCGGCCTGCCTGTTCCCTCCGAGGCCGCTCCGATTTCGGAGCGGCCTCGGAGGGAACTTTTCTTCGCCCTCCCCCCACCTTCCCCTCCCTTCCCCTACCTAACCCCCCCCCCCCCCGGCCCTATCTAAACCCCCTCCTTACCTTTGTCGGCAAAGTTAAGCCTGCTGAAAGCAGGCGTAACTTTCCGCGCGTCGCTGGCAGCCCTGCTCCGTCCTCCGGTCCCGGGGGCGTGGTCCGGTGGCCTCGACCATGCCCCCGGGCCGGCGCCACGCCCCCCGGGCCCGCCCCCGAAACGCCACGGCACGCCCCCGAAATGCCGCGTCGTTTCGGGAACGCCCTGGACACGCCCCCCTCCCTCCCCGTTTCAAAAGCCCAGGGACTTACGCGCACCGGCGGCCTATGCAAAATAGGCGCGCCGGCGCGCGAGGGCCCTGCGTGCATAAATCCTGCCGGATTTACGCGCGCAGGGGTTTTAAAATCCGCCCCTTAATCTTTCCGCGATGGCCTTATCTTCTCTAAGTGCCCCTTTAACCCCTCGATCATCCAACGGTCCAACTGACTCCCTCACAGGCTTTCTGCTTTGGATATATTTTAAAAAGTGCCAACTTCTTTTCAAATTCTCTCTTAGCCTGTCTTATCAATGTCTTACATTTAACTTGCCAACGTTTATGTTTTATCCTATTTTCTTCTGTTGGATCCTTCTTCCAATTTTTGAATGAAGATCTTTTGGCTAAAATAGCTTCTTTCACCTCCCCTTTTGCCGGTAATCGTATTGCCTTCTTTCCACCTTTCTTAATGTGTGGAATACATCTGGACTGTGCTTCAAGAATGGTATTTTTTAACAATGACCACGCCTCTTGGACATTTTTTACTTTTGTAGCT
This sequence comes from Rhinatrema bivittatum, assembly GCF_901001135.1. NCBI lineage: Eukaryota > Metazoa > Chordata > Amphibia > Gymnophiona > Rhinatrematidae > Rhinatrema > Rhinatrema bivittatum. The sequence continues at coordinate 38,463,637 of NC_042618.1, read as the reverse complement.
GCTCCTTTCAGTTTTTTTCTAACAATTTTTCTCATTTTATCAAAGTTTCCCTTTTGAAAGTTTAGCACGAGAGCCTTGACATTAATGTGACATTAATTAAATATTTATTTTTAGCAATTTGTATTGATATGTTTTGATACTTTATTTTGAATACCTTTTAGTGTAATAATCTAACAATTATGCAGATATGAAGAAGGGACCTGGTTTGAACAGAAATTCAGGCACACCATTTTTGGCTAACTGTGGCTAATTCAGCACGTCAAAGCCTACATGAAGTCAGAGCTGGTGCAATTATTGAGATTTCTTAATTGCTTAAGTGGTAAAGCTCTAAGCGATGTACAAATCATTACATACACAAAATTAAGTTAAAATATAAAACCATAAAAGTAAAAATAATAAAATTAACAGTATAAAATATGACCAGGAGGCGGTGTAGCGCTTTATGACCGGAATGGCATACAGTCCTACAGGATAAAGACTCTGCATGAGACTAAAAGGCTGGGAGAACGAAAGAAATATGGATCAGCAGTGGACCAATCTAAAAGGAGCAATTACCAAGGCAACTAATCTATATGTTAGAAAAGTAAAGAAAAGCAAAAGAAAAATGAAACCTATCTGGTTCTCAAAGGAGGTGGCTGACAAAATAAAGGACAAAAGAACAGCATTCAAGAAATATAAAACATCCCAAAGGGAGGACCACAAAGAAGAATATTTGATTGAACTGAGGGAGACGAAGAAATTAATCAAGACGGCAAAAAGTCAAGCGGAAGAGAGGATTGCCAAGGAGATAAAGAATGATGACAAAACATTTTTCAGATACATCAGCGAAAAGAGAAAAGTTCAAAGTGGTACAGTGAAATTGAAAGGTGGAAAGGATCAATGTGTGGAGAGTGACGAAGAAATGGCAGAAATATTAAACGAATACTTCAGTTCTGTGTTCACTAAAGAATACCCTGGAGAAGGACCATCTCTACTTAACAAGAAACTGGAGGGGAGTGGAGTAGATGAAATTCCATTTACAGTAGAAAATGTATGGGAAGAGCTAAAGAATCTGAAAGTGGACAAAGCCATGGGACCTGATGAGGTTCATCCCAGGATACTGAGGGAGCTCAGAGGTGCTGGCAGGTCCACTGTGTGACCTGTTCAATAGATCCCTAGAAACGGGAGTGGTGCCAAGTGATTGAAGAAGAGCGTTGGTGGTCCCGCTTCACAAGAGTGGGAACAGAGAAGAGGCTGGTAACTGTAGACCAGTTAGCCTCACTTTGGTGGTGGGAAAAGTAATGGAGTCACTGTTGAAAGAGAGAATAGTGAACTATCTACAGTCCAGAGAATTGCTGGACCAGAGGCAGCATGGATTCACCAGGGGAAGATCCTGTCAGACAAATCTGATTGACTTTTTTGACTGGGTAACCAAGGAATTGGATCAAGGAAGAGAGCTCGATGTCATCTACTTGGATTTCAGCAAAGCTTTTGATACGGTTCTGCACAGGAGACTGATGAATAAAATGAGAAGCTTAGGAGTGAGTGCCGAGGTGGTGGCGTGGATTGCAAACTGGTTGACGAACAGAAGACAATGTATGATGGTAAATGGAACTCTCTCTGAAGAGAGAGCGGTTTTAAGCGGTGTACTGCAAGGATCGGTGTTGGGACCGGTCCTGTTCAATATCTTTATGAGCAACATTGCGGACGGGATAGAAGGTAAGGTTTGTCTATTTGCGGACGACACCAAGATCTGCAACAGAGTGGACACGCCGGAAGGAGTGGAGAGAATGAGACGGGATTTAAGGAAGCTGGAAGAGTGGTCGAAGATATGGCAGCTGAGATTCAATGCCAACAAGTGCAAAGTCATGCATATGGGGAGTGGAAATCCGAATGAACTGTATTCGATGGGGGGGGGGGGGGGGAAAGGCTGATTTGCACGGTGCAGGAGAGAGACCTTGGGGTGATAGTGTCTAATGATCTGAAGTCGGAGAAACAATGTGACAAGGCGATAGCAAAAGCCAGAAGAATGCTGGGCTGCATAGAGAGAGGAATATCGAGTAAGAAAAGGGAAGTGATTATCCCCTTGTACAGGTCCTTGGTGAGGCCTCACCTGGAGTACTGTGTTCAGTTCTGGAGACCTACAAAGAGACAGAGACAAGATGGAAGCGGTATAGAGAAGGGCGACCAGAAAGGTGGAGGGTCTTCATCGAATGACTTATGAGGAGAGATTGAAGAATCTAAATATGTACACCCTGGAAGAAAGGAGGAGCAGGGGTGATATGATTCAAACTTTCAGATACTTGAAAGGTTTTAACGATCCAAAGACAACGACAAACCTTTTCCGTCAAAACAAAATCAGCAGAACCAGGGGTCACGAGCTGAAGCTCCAGGGAGGAAGATTCAGAACCAATGTCAGGAAGTATTTCTTCACGGAGAGGGTGGTGGATGCCTGGAATGCCCTTCCGGAGGAAGTGGTGAAGACCAGAACTGTGAAGGAATTCAAAGGGGAGTGGGAGAAACACTGTGGATCCATCAAGTCTAGAGGACGTGAATGAAGAGGGAGTGGCTCGCGGGAATGAATGCTACTACCTGGAGATAATACCCTTATTCAATATACATACACACGGTTAATGCGACTCCAACATTGCTCTAAGCTTCAACGGTAAGAGGAAATGTGGAAAAAAAAAAGGATTTGCATTCACAAAAAAGCCGGATGTAGCTTGATACTTTACTTTCAATGCATATCTAGCATAGCTCTCTGCTTCAACGGCAGGGGAGAAGGTCTGATACTTCACTTCCAATGCATAGCCAGCATAGCTCTCTGCTTCAATGGCAGGGGAGAAAGTCTGATACTTCACTTTCAACGCATAGCCAGCATAGCTCTCTGCTTCAACGGCAGGGGAGAAAGTCTGTTACTTCATTTTCAAAGCATAGCCAGCATAGCTCTCTGCTTCAACGGCAGGGGAGAAAGTCTGATACTTCACTTTCAACGCATAGCTCTCTGCTTCAACGGCAGGGGAGAAAGTCTGATACTTCACTTTCAACGCATAGCTCTCTGCTTCAACGGCAGGGGAGAACGTCTGTTACTTCACTTTCAACGCATAGCTCTCTGCTTCAACGACAGGGGAGAAAGTCTGAAATTTCACTTTCAACACATAGCCAGCATAGCTCTCTGCTTCACGGCAGGGGAGAAAGTCTGAAATTTCACTTTCAACGCATATCCAGCATAGCTCTCTGCTTCATCGGCAGGGGAGAAAGTCTGATACTTCACTTTCAACGCATAGCTCTCTGCTTCAACGGCAGGGGAGAAAGTCTGTTACTTTACCTTCAGTGCATAGCCAGCATAGCTCTCTGCTTCAACGGCAGGGGCAATGTAGAAAAGAGTATCTATATATATATATATATATATATATAAATATATATATATATATATAGACAACAACCAACAAGGACTAAATTACATAGGTGAGTAAACAAAAGCATGGGTGTAGCTTGCTTACTGAGGCAGTTACTACCCCTAACTAAGCTACATATTCAATTAGATGCAGTTCCAACACTGCTCTCTACATTAATGGTGGGGTGGAAGGGAAATAAAACTAAAAGGTACTAAGAGCCAAGCGTAACAAGTAAGAGGAAAAAAAAAAAGTGCATAGCTTGCTGGGCAGATTGGATGGGCCGTTTGGTCTTCTTCTGCCGTCATTTCTATGTTTCTATGTTTCTATATACTTAAGAACTTTTTGTTTCGACAGGCATTTTACTAATATGCCTGATGCAAGAGGATTTTTTGTTTGTTCGTAATTCTGGTTTATTTTAGTCTTTTATGAAAAATGTTCTAGTTTTGTTTTTGTTTACTTGTATTATGTATGTTAATTTTGTATGTTGCCTTGAGCCTGGCACCAGGTGGCAAATAAAAAAATAAGTAAATACATAAATAATTAATTTGCTGTTCTATTATTTTTAACCTTTTAAAATCAGACAAATAAATAGTAGTTTTGCATTAAAAATTGCTGAAAGATTTCATGTTTAGCTTTGTACCATGTACAAGTTATGTCAGCTTATATTCACTAGTTATTTAAACATACAATTTGATCAGGGGTGCTTAAACAGTTATATACAACTATATGTACATACTATTACACTGGGATATAACAGGGATCCTAGATGGTAGGTTGGAAAATTGAGTATAGCAAGCGCCTAAAACTGCTGTGTAGCCCAGGAGAAGCTGAGCATACTCCATCTCACTTTCATTCCTACATTAGACAGGAGTTTATTGGGTAGGGAAATTCTACAGCACGGAATGATGGTATATATAACACACAAAGAAATAAATAATATAAACATGGAACACAGAGTTACATGGAAATTTGGGGAACGGGAATGAATGAGGATTTGCATGCATCTTTAAAGGTATCTATGTGTTGTACAAGTAGGGAGCATCTGTACCATATACTACATCACACATGCTGCACACTCCTTTTCTTTATGCTTAAATCTGTTTTATTAATTTTCACAATTACAATCAACAGTTATGGTGGTGAGTGGTTGCTGTACACCACCACATCACATACAAACATTGCTGTCTAAAAACCACCCCCCAACTAAGCCCCGCACCCCCTAATCCCATCCACACCCCCCCCCCCCCCCCACTTACAGTGCCAATTGCTGTTGGAAGGTGCCTGTCAAGTCATCAGAGTCTGTAGCACAGTACACAAAAAAATTATGAAAAATTGTTCAAACTTGAATTATGCATCTTATGTGGAAAACATTTTGGATACAAGTCCCAAATTCTCAGAAAAATGTGCTTCCCCTTCATCACATCAATAATCTCTATATACTTTTCTATAAGGCACATCTAATGTAACATGCTTCTCCACTGGGTCACATTTGGTGTTGTTGCATACCTCCAGCCCCAAGCCTAAAGCAATACCTTATGCCACTGGGGAATGCCCTCAAATGGAAGCATGGCAGGACACCACGCTTAGCATGTCTCCAATACAAATTTATTTAAAGGGCCCAATGGCGGGCAAAGGCCAGCAGCGCCCATTGATGACCTCATCACCACAGGCCTATAAATATTAAAAAAATTTTTTAAAAAGCACCACTGCAGCAACTCCTCCTTGCCTCAGCAACAGGTCCACTACTGTGAAGTAGAACAAATTGCCTCACCGTTCTTGCCTGTGTTCCTAGTCTTCATTCCTGAGTTCCTGGTCTTCGTCTTTTTCCTGTGGTCAGTCTTCTACTCTTCCGTGTCTTACCTGCCTGCCTACCCATCCTGTCTTCTCTCAGATGGATCTCTGTTCTGACTTTGGCCTCTTGACATTTGACTATGCTTGAACTCCACCTGCCACTGACCACTGTCTGACTCCTGACCAAGTCTGAATGCTCCCTGCCTTGACCATCACCTGCGTCCATTACACCTGAACTTCGCCTGCCTCGTACGTTAGCCTTTGACCCGACCATTTCTAGGGACAGCCAACTTGTCAGCAGAGGCTCCTGTCTAAGACCTGCTGGCCCCAGCACCCGAGGGCTCAACCTAAGAGGAACGAGAGCTGATATAGGTGAAGCTCCTGTTGCGGCTCCGGGTCGGCCCCGGCCGCTCCGCTCACCTCTGCGGGGTTCCGCTCCTTCCCAGCCCTCCCCGGGCCTCCGGGGGCCCGTACCGCCGCGCTCCCGGCGTCCCCACGCGGTGCCCGGGCCTGCCTCCGCTTCCTCCGAGCTGCTTCCGCGCCGCCGGAGCAGCCGGCGTCCTGCCGCGGCTGGCTCCACCCCCTAGGGGCACGCGCGCGTCTCGGCCCGAGATTTAAAGGGCCAGGCGCGGGGAACCTGCCTCCTCCCTCCAGTGACGTCAGACGCGACTGGGCTACTTAAGCCCTGCAGTCCCTCTCCTCAGGGCCTTGCAACGAGGTTCCCAGGTTCGTCCTGCTCCCAGTTGCTGTGTTCCTGCTCGTCGCTTGATCTTCTGGTTCTCGACTTCGGATTGGCTTGTGGTTCTTCCTGGTTCCTGACTTCAGTTTGGCTTCGGTGATTTTCTGGTTCTTAACTCGGTTTGGCTTACGGTACTCCTCTGGCTCTTGACTCGGACAGGCTGACGACGATCCTCTGGCTCTTGACTCGGACTGACTGACTACGATCCTCCGGCACCTGACCCTGGCCTGGTGAGCAACGACTCCGTCGGTAGAGATCTCCTAAGTCCCAGCGGCCGGGTTCCTACGGGCTCCTCCCGGGGGGACACCGGCTTCCAGGGTGAATCTCCTAAGTCCCAGCGGCCGGACTCTTACGAGCTCCTCTCGGGGGAGTACCGGCTTCCAGGGCGAAGATCCTCTTCCACCAGGTCAGCCTCTTCTCCTGGCCCTTGGTCGCATAGGGCCCTTCGTGTCTTCCCCTCAGCTGTCCGCGAGCCCGCCTTCGCCGCCTCCCGGTTGGAACCGGTGTCACAACCTCTCTAAGGCATACCATCTTCTGGTTCCGATCGGCCCAAGGGTCCACGAAGCTAACAGATTGCAAGGCCATGGACCCGGTGGACCTTGCCGGCCTCAAGGCTATTCCAGGCTTAGCCCAGAAGTTGCAGCAGCAACAGATCTGCCTCGACACGCTGATGTCGACAGTACAACGTCTGGCAGATCGCGTTGATGGAGCCTCCGCAGCAAGTTCCCGGGCATCTACGTCTCAGGCCAATCCAGACTCCGCCGCTCCCGTACAGATGCCTGCTCCATCCCGGTACTCAGGGGATCCGAAGGCGTGCCGGGGGTTCCTCAATCAATGCTACATCCGCTTTGATCTACTACCCGCACAATTCCCTACGGATCGAGTCAAGACGACCTTTATAATCTCCCTCCTGGATGGGAGACCTTTGTCTTGGGCTTCGGCTCTCTGGGAACGTCAGGATTCCCGACTGAATAACCTGGTTCAGTTTGTCAAAGCCTTCCGCAGAGTCTTCGACGAGCCTTCCCGGGCCTCCACAGCTGCTTCCGAACTGCTTCAGCTACGGCAGGGCAATCGGTCCCTAGAGGACTACGCCACAGAGTTCCAGACCCTGGCCACTGAGCTGGCCTGGGGGACCGACAGCCTGCACGGCATCTTCATGGAAGGCATCTCTCCTCGTCTTCAGGACGAGCTCGCCGGTCGTGACCTGCCCGACGACCTTCAAGAGCTCATTGAACTAGCTGGGCGCATAGACCGACGAATTCAGCGTCGGTTCCGAGAGCGACGGCCTACTCAGGGGCAAACTACCCGCAGGATCACTCCGCCTCGAGTCCGGTCGTCACCGCCTGCAGCCACCACTCCATCAACTGAGGAACCCATGCAGTTAGGCCGTGGTCCTCTATCTTCTGAGGAACGCAGACGCCGCCGTACCCAAGGACTGTGTCTTTACTGCGGGGGCCAGGGGCATTTTCTGGCCCGCTGTACCGAGCGTCCGGGAAAACGCCCGAACCTAGAGCTCAGTGGGGAGTTGACTCTAGGCAACATTTCACCCAGCTCCCTATGTACCGTTCCGGTACGCCTGTGTCTTCCGGAGGGAGGCTTTGATACCCTAGCCTTACTTGACTCTGGGTCCGGGGGGAATTTCGTCCTCCAGGAGCTGGTACAACAGCTACAGCTCGAGGTTTGCCCGCAAGAACCACCTGTGCGGGTTTCTTCTATTCAAGGGAACCCACTTCCTGGTATAATATCCACTCGCACCAGCCCTCTGAAGCTTCAGGTGGGAGCCCTCCACCAGGAGGAAATCTCGTTTCTTATCCTTGAAAAATCCATCCACCCAGTCATCCTGGGCCTACCCTGGCTTAGGGAACACTCTCCGGTAATTGATTGGAGGTCCCTTCAGATTACCTCCTGGAGTTCCGCGTGCCACCGTCATTGCCTTCCCGCACGCCCGCTGCAACCCATATCACTCTGCACAGCCCCGTTAACGGTACCTCCACAGTACCATGCCTTTCAGGATGTCTTCTCTAAGGAAAAGGCAGAATTACTCCCAGAGCACCGACCCTTTGATTGCGCAATTAATTTACTACCAGGAACCACACCGCCCCATGGGAGGGTCTACCCCCTGTCTCTGCCGGAAACCCAAGCTATGTCAGCCTATATTAAGGAAAACTTGGATCGGGGTTTCATCAGACCATCCAAATCCCCGGCCGGGGCCGGGTTTTTCTTCGTAGGGAAGAAAGACGGGTCTCTTCGCCCCTGTATTGATTATCGGGGCTTGAATCAAATCACTCGCCGGGACCGTTACCCCTTGCCTCTGATCCCGGAACTGCTGGACCGCCTCCAAGGGGCTCGTGTGTTCACCAAATTGGACCTCAGAGGGGCTTATAATCTTGTTCGCATACGCCCAGGGGACGAGTGGAAGACCGCGTTTAACACCAGGGACGGCCATTACGAATATCTGGTCATGCTGTTTGGTCTCTGTAACGCCCCAGCTGTATTCCAGAATCTGATGAACGAGGTTCTCCGCGACTTTCTATACACCTTCGTCATCGTATACCTGGATGATGTCCTGATATATTCCCAGGATCTCGAGACACATCGACAGCACGTGCGGCAAGTTCTACAGAAACTGAGGGAGAACCGTCTGTACGCTAAACTAGAAAAGTGCCAGTTCGAACAGGAATCGCTGCCCTTCCTAGGATATATCATCTCCTCTACAGGCTTCCGCATGGACCCGGACAAGGTGAGCGCCATCAAGGGTTGGCCGCAACCATCGGGAGTGAAAGCGCTTCAGCGGTTCTTAGGATTCTCTAACTTCTACCGCCAATTTATCCCGCACTACTCCAGCCTGGTAGCCCCCCTGACGGCCCTCACACGGAAGGGCGCGGATGCACGAAACTGGTCTCCCGCTGCTACGCAGGCCTTCCGGGATCTCAAGGAGGCTTTCCTACAGGATACCTGTCTCCGGCATCCTGACCCTCTACGTCAGTTTATAGTAGAGGTCGATGCTTCTGATGTCGCGGTAGGGGCGGTGCTGCTCCAAACCTCTCCGACCGGCAAGACCCGGCCTTGCTCATACTTCTCCCGCAAGTTTTCACCGGCAGAGAAGAATTACGGGATTGGCGACAAGGAGCTGTTGGCCATAAAATTAGCATTCGAGGAATGGCGGCAGTGGTTGGAGGGAGCCCAACATCCGATCATAGTATATACCGACCATAAGAATCTGCAGTACTTGTCTCATGCTCAGAGGCTCAATCCCCGACAGGCCCGCTGGTCCCTCTTTTTTAGTCGGTTCGACTTCTCGCTTCACTACCGACCCGCAGCCAAGAATGTCCGGGCAGATGCTCTCTCCCGCACCACAGAGGTTGACGACGCAACGGAGACCCCTCAGTACATATTGGACCCAGCTAAAGTCCTACTGGCAGCCACGGGCTTAGGACCTGAGGGGAGGACGGTGGTTCCAATCCGTTCCCGGAGGAAGGTTCTGGCATGGGCGCACGACTCCTTGACGGCTGGCCATCCTGGGATTTCTCGAACCCTTGAGTTGCTCACTGAGTTTTATTGGTGGCCACGAGTGAAGGAGGATGTCCGGCACTATGTTCAGTCTTGTCCCACATGCGCTCAGCAAAAACCGCCACCGGGACGCCCGTGGGGCCTACTCCAGCCGCTCCCTATCCCCACAGAACCGTGGTCCCACCTATCCACCGACTTTGTGGTGGAGTTGCCTCCCTCTGAGGGGAAAACTGTAATTTGGGTCACGGTTGACCGCTTTTCAAAGATGGCACATTTCATCCCTCTACCCAAGCTACCTACGGCTCCTGAGCTGGCTGACCTATTTGTCCAGCATATTTTCCGATTACATGGACTGCCCTCGCATATCGCTTCGGATCGCGGTCCCCAATTTACGGCTAAGTACTGGAGGGCATTATGCAAAAAGTTTGGGATACAGTTGGATTTCACCACGGCATTTCATCCCCAGGGTAACGGCCAAGTGGAGCGGACCAACCGGTCTCTTAAGACCTTTCTCCGAGCTTTTGTAGATGAGCTCCAAGACAACTGGGTCTCTCTCCTTCCCTGGGCGGAATTTTCTTACAATCGCCACAAGCACTCCGCTACGCTACAGTCCCCCTTTCAGCTAGTTTATGGGAGGATCCCAAGGCCCCCACTGCCATTACCAGTGACCGTCACCTCTCCGGCAGCGCAGCTAACAGCTAGCCAGCTTCACCACCTCTGGATTACCACTCAGGAGAAGCTCCGCAGCACTGCAGCTCGCTTCAAGGCGTATGCAGATCGGTCTCGACGGCCCGCTCCGGTATTCTTACCCGGGACAAGGGTATGGCTAAGTACTAAGCACATTCAATTGCGGACCCCCTCCATGAGACTGGCGCCTCGTTACATTGGACCCTTTCCGGTGGCCGAACGCATAGGGGCGGTATCCTATAGATTGCAGCTGTCCCTCCTCGCTTAGGATCCATGATGTCTTCCACGTGTCCCTCCTCAAACCGCTGGTGCTCTCTCGATTTCGGGCTTCCCCGCCAGTACCCTCCAATGTTTCCTCGGATCCGGATGTCATCTACACGGTAAAAGAGGTCTTGGATGTCCGGTGCCGTCGCCACCGCTGGGAGTACCTACTGTCTTGGGAAGGATACGGCCCGGAGGAGAATTCTTGGGAGCCTTCTTCCCACATCCTGGATAAGGACCTTCTTCGGCAGTTCCACCTCCGACATCCAGACAAACCGCGACCCCCCGGGAGGGGGCATAAGGGGGGGGTACTGTTGCGGCTCCGGGTCGGCCCCGGCCGCTCTGCTCACCTCTGCGGGGTTCCGCTCCTTCCCAGCCCTCCCCGGACCTCCGGGGGCCCGTACCGCCGCGCTCCTGGCGTCCCCACGCGGCGCCCGGGCCTGCCTCCGCTTCCTCCGAGCTGCTTCCGCGCCGCCGGAGCAGCCGGCGTCCTGCCGCGGCTGGCTCCGCCCCCTAGGGGCACGCGCGCGTCTCGGCCCGAGATTTAAAGGGCCAGGCGCGGGGAACCTGCCTCCTCCCTCCAGTGATGTCAGACGCGACTGGGCTACTTAAGCCCTGCAGTCCCTCTCCTCAGGGCCTTGCAACGAGGTTCCCAGGTTCGTCCTGCTCCCAGTTGCTGTGTTCCTGCTCGTCGCTTGATCTTCTGGTTCTCGACTTCGGATTGGCTTGTGGTTCTTCCTGGTTCCTGACTTCAGTTTGGCTTCGGTGATTTTCTGGTTCTTAACTCGATTTGGCTTACGGTACTCCTCTGGCTCTTGACTCGGACAGGCTGACGACGATCCTCTGGCTCTTGACTCGGACTGACTGACTACGATCCTCCGGCACCTGACCCTGGCCTGGTGAGCAACGACTCCGTCGGTAGAGATCTCCTAAGTCCCAGCGGCCGGGTTCCTACGGGCTCCTCCCGGGGGAACACCGGCTTCCAGGGTGAATCTCCTAAGTCCCAGCGGCCGGACTCTTACGAGCTCCTCTCGGGGGAGTACCGGCTTCCAGGGCGAAGATCCTCTTCCACCAGGTCAGCCTCTTCTCCTGGCCCTTGGTCGCATAGGGCCCTTCGTGTCTTCCCCTCAGCTGTCCGTGAGCCTGCCTTCGCCGCCTCCCGGTTGGAACCGGTGTCACAACCTCTCTAAGGCTTTCCATCTTCTGGTTCCGATCGGCCCAAGGGTCCACGAAGCTAACAGCTCCAGTTGGGCCTCTGCCATAGCCAGCACCACCAGCCAACGGTGGTGCTCTTCCCTGCAAGTTGCGCCAACCTCGGTCCAAGAGTCCAACTTATTATTAGTTGGTATCAATTTATTATGATATGCTCTTTTTTTGGGAGTAAAAACAATGCATCAAACTGTTGCGCTTGGCGATGCTGAAGAAGTCCGGCCGCCATGCGGGAGCTCCAAACAGAGCCCTCCTCCTGTTCAGCGGCTGCCACCGCAATTTCTCTGGCCCCCATGTGCCGCTCTCCTGAGTGTGCACCTGATCCTGCCCTTCTCATAGGGCCAGTGGCGGGAAACGGGTCCCGACGCCCACTGATGATCTCATCTCCCCAGGACTACTTAAGGCCGACTCCTGCCTTCAACCCTTTCCTTGGCAATAGGTCAACTCCTTTCTGAGTAGCATTTTTGTCTGAGTTCTCCGGCTCTTCTGTTAGTTCCTGTCTTCTGTGGTCCTCACCTTCCTTCTGCCTTCCACTTTGGATTGATCTTGGCTTGACACTGGACTGGACTTCGACCTTGCTCTTCTTGCCACCTGCCTTGACCATTGCCCGGACTATGATCTTGAGATTCGCTGCCTGCTCCAGACCTCAGCCTATGTACCTACCTCCTGGCTGTTCCTCTGCTGACTCTTCGGCAAGCTAGCCGCAATGTACTTGACTACCTGAACTTCTACCACTGTAAAGGCCCCACCTAAGACCAGCCGGCCCTGGCACCCAATGGCTCAACCTAAGGGGAACATGGGCTGGTATTGGTGAAGATCCTGCCGGCCCTCTGCATCCACAAGCTCCGCCTACCAATGATGGGGACCTGTGGGGCTCCTCCCTACAGGTAGCACCAACTCCCCCTCGGTCCAAGGGTCCACCAGTATAATAGATTGCCAAGGCCATGGCCCTGGCAGAGGCCTCCGCTCTACAAGCCATTCCGGGCCTGGCCCAGAAAATTCAGGAACAGCAGCGTTTTCTTGAGGCTCTAGCAGCCTTTATGGAGAGACTCAGTGCCTGCCTAGACTCCTCAATTCCCAAGGAGTACTGACCCCTTCTATACCACTCTTACTGCTCCCGCGGCCCCTTCATACTAAGTCATACCGCTTCCAGCTCCTCCCCGCTATTCTGGGGAGCCTCAACTGTGTTGGGGGTTCCTCAACCAGTGCAAAATGCATTTTTGCCTCCAATCTGTGCTGTTTCTGGTTGATTCCACAAAGACTACCTACATTCTCTCCCTTTTGGATGGAAGGCCTTAGCCTGGGCCTCGCCCTTGTGGGAGCATTCTGACCTCATCCTTTGGGACCTCCAGCAGTTTTTAGCACTCTTCAAGACTGGTTTCAATGATCAGGCAGTCAGGCAGCCTCTGGGTCGGATCTCCTCCACATCCATCTGGGCAGTCGCTCCCTCTCTGACTATACCATTGAATTCTGGACCTTGGCTATGGAACTCCATTGGGGAGAAGACTGTCTTCACTCCATATTCTTAGATGGACTGTCATCCCGAATTAAGGACGAATTGGCGGCTCGCAAGCTTCCCGACTCCCTAGACTCTCTCATTAAGTTGGACGGAAGGATTGACTGTCGACTCCAAGAGCAGAACCAAGAGTTACAATTCTCCAAGAGATGTACAGCTGCCGCCACCCACCCTTGGCATCCCTCTTCTCCACTGTAACTGTCCCCTCCTTCTGGAACCCCGACTGAGGAACCTATGAACTGGGACACAGCTGGCTGACCCCGGAAGAGCGCCTCTGATACCGCCAAGTGTGTGAGCATAAGTGAGTGAGAGTCTGTGTGTGTACGTATGTATGGGATTGGGAGCCTGCATGTTTGAGAGAGCATGTGATAGCCTGTGTGTTTGTGTATGAGCAAACATGTAAGAGTGAGAGCCTGTGTGTGTCGTAGGGTGGAATGGGAGCCTGCAAGTGAGAGACAGCATGTGAGAGAACCTGTGTGTTGTGTTTGTGGGAATGGGAAAATATGTGTAAGAGCATGTGAGAATGAAAGCCTGTGTGTTTGTGAGATCCTATATGTGAAAGAGTGCATATAAAAGTGAGAGCGTGTGTGTGTGTGTGTGAGAGAGTGGGTGCCTGTATGTGAGAGAGAACATGGAAGCATTAAATCCTGTATGAAAGAAACTGTGTGTGTGTGTGTGTGTGTGTGTGTGAGAACATGTGAAAAAGAATGTTTGTGTGTGTATGGAGGAGAGAGAAGAAACAGACAGAATAAAAGAGACCCTGAAAAAGGAATAAGGAAAAGACAGACAAGGAGAAAAAAAAGACTAGGACCAACTGATTAGAAAAATCAGATCAGACAACAAAGATTAAAAAAAAAATTATGCGGAAATCTGTTTATTAAGAATGCTCAACAGAAACAGTGTAGGCTCAAAGCACATTTTGTTCTGATATATACCACATGTTTATAAAATGGTCCAATGGTGACAACACTTGAAACTAGCAAAACTTACCCTACCTCTCCCCTATCTCCCCCCTTAACCTCCTCCTGCTGAGAAGACATGGATCAACAATACCAAACCAGGTTTAAAAATCAAGATCATTCAAAATTTGGCTCCGAGTTCTGTGTGGTAGAGACATTATGTAGGACATCCAGACATCCAGGGTTTGCTTTTTAATCCGAAAAGAAGAAAAAAGCTTGCATGAGAGCAGTTCCATGATCAGCAGAGTATGAATACTGTTGCACCACTGGGCAGTAGAAGGCTCATCTGGTTGTCTCCAAACACGAAGAATAGCCGTGGCTGATAGAATGAAACTTTATTAATCCACAATTTTTGTTTTGCAGTCCCCAGGAATGATGCAGAAAATATTCCAAATAATATCGTCTGAGGAGAATGAGATATGTGGAGGTCAAGTACGGAGCCAGTATATTGCAAGTCCTTCTTCCAGAAGATCTGAATCTGACCACAGTCCCACAAAGAGTAGCCCAAATGCGCTATGCCCTGGTAACATTTTAAACACATTGTGTTATCCGTATATTTAGCTAGCCGGGCCTGATGTTGTTAGATGTATAATCTGTACAGAATTTTGTATTGAGTTTTTCTCATTTGAACATTGCATGTAATGGTGCGGTCAGCAGAGAAGCTAGCAATAAAAGCTAATAAAAGAAATTGGGTCTGCAATACCTGTTTCCGTTTAACCCATGCGACATCCAAGGACCATGTGTTAAACTTATTTACCAGAGCTTTATAAAAAAACGATATTGAGTGCTGACCAGATTTTTCCACATTGAACTAGTCTAATAGAAATTGCCAATTTGGGTTATGAAGGTCCTCCACATCAAGGGTGCGTGCATAGTGATGAACTTGGTAATAAGAAAACAGGTGCTTTAGTGGCAGGTGAAACCTGGCACACAGGTCAGAGAAAGGACACAGCAACCTATCTGTTTTAAATAATTGAGCAAGAAATATTAACCCCTTCAAGGCCCATGCTTGGAAAGGGGATGGGCCCAGACCCGGAAAAAACCCCACATTACCCTGAATTGTCAAAAAAGGTGATGAGCAAGAGTGTAAAGATGAGCAAAACATAAGCCATTGCCACTTCTTGCGAAGGGGAAAGACAAAAATTGCAGACTGTACATGTTACGAACGCACTAAGAGAGCTCTGGGAAGGGCATAGAGGCACGATTGCTTGCTCCTGAGAGACAGTGTGAGCTCTTGGGCCCGAGGTGGCTCAGGGAGGAGCCCCAAGACACACCTTGAGTGAGGTAAGCAAGTACTGGCATGGGCAGAGCAAGAACACAGGAGGAGGATGAAGTGGGTCAACCCTCTGTTAAACCAACATGTACTAGAGATGACAGAGGGCTGGAAACTCTGAGGCAAGGTACCGGAGTAAGGGATTCCTAACCGGTGAGAGTCAAAGAGTCAGAATGCATAGGGAACGAGGACTCCTGGAACTTGGACGAGAAGAGGACTACTGGACTGGACGAGACGAGACTATCGAAGACGTGGAGGCTTAGACAAGACAATACTCTTGAAGACTTGGACAAGGGGATTCCCTTGAAGACTTGGAGGAGGGGAGACACACGAAGACTTGGATGAGGGGAGACACTCGCAGACTTGAACAAGACAGTACTCTTAAAGACTTGAACATGGGGATACTCTTGAAGACGAAGAAGAGGTGAGGCTCTTGGAGACTTGGGAGAGGGTGCCCTACATAGCCCAACGTGGACTGGTCATGGACCACCCTGTCTGCTGCGCGCCCTACACAACCTGAAAGGCTGGTCGCGGACCACGCTAAGAGTGGGACGTGCACAGAGAGGAGAAGAGAGTCCAGGCAGCACTTGAGAAAAGTCCAACTGGAGACAATTCCGGTCACCTGAAGACTGATACCGGGAATGCCGGATGCTTCTGCGAAGGATGACTGGAGGAAAAGTCCGGGAGACAGCAAGGCTGCTGGCGGATATCTCAGGAACGCAAGAGGGGACACCTCAAGCGCAGGTCATCTAGACATCTGGACATCTGGACGTCTGGATCTCAGAATGAGAAGACAACTGGACATCAGGATCTCTGGACATCTGGGACGATGGACACAGGTAGAGTAGACTACTGGACGAGTAGAGATCAGAAAGTCGTAGAGAAGAGGACAATGGACATCAGGACGAAAGACGTCTGGACATCTGGATAGCTGAACAGAGAACATTTGGACATCTGGGCGACAGGAACATCTAAGACATGAAGGTACGGACAAGGAACCAGAGGCTTACAGAAGGAAAGCCAAGGCTGGAACATACCACAAGGAAGATCTGACAAGGGATGAAACCTGGAGCGTCAGACGGACTTCAGGAAGAAGACATAGAACATGAAATCTTCTGGACATGAGCAGCAAGATGAACCACGATTGAAGCAGTGGAACTCCATGGAGAGTGAAACTCCGAAGATGAATACTGGAGCAGATATAACTCTGAAGATGGAAAGCGGAGTGGCTGTAACTCCGAAGATGGAACGCAGAGTGGTAGTAACTCCATCCGAAGGCACTGAGGAACTGAAGCAGTGCCTTTTTATAGGGCAGGACTAGGAAGAGCCCTGAAGACGTTATCTGGGAGGAGACAGGAGTGCTTCCTGTCTCTGGCCCTTTAAAAGACGAAGAGAGACACGCGGCCACCCCTAGAGGGAGCCCAGGAAGGAAAGTGGGTGGAGCTAGAGCCTGCAGCAGCGTTGTGGAGCCTGGAGACAGCTGGAGGCGGCTCCTGCTACTGAAGAGAAGCTGCGCTGTGGAAGGACTGGCCCCGACAAAGAGGAGAGTGGCTGTGGCGGCTTCCTGCCACGAAGAAGGGCTTCAGCAGCGGCACTCAAGCCGCAGAGGAGGAGGGAATCCCGATGAGGGTATTCTCCCGCAGGGAGCGTCGGCGGCGTGGCTCCAGCCTGGCAGAAGAGAGACAGCTGGCGGCTTCCCCAGCTGCGAAGAGGAACAGCGTGGCTTGGCGGCAGTCCAAGCTGCAGGAAGAAGGCCGTAGCATCAGGCCGACAGAGGATTAGAGCATCAGGCACTGCCTGCGGGATACAGGCTGCAGGCAGGGGCATAACAGTACATAGAGACAAGCGAGTATTTGACCTGGAGTATGTACCACAGAGAAATGGGCAATTAAACTCTCCTCCAAGTCGATATCTGAATAAACATTCGTATTCAGTATCCAATTTTCTATGTGTTGGAGGTTAATTCCGTGATTGTACATTTGCAAGTCAGGTAGCCCAAAGCCCCCTTTCTGTAAGGGTTTCATCAGAACCTTCAAGGCTAACCTCGGTTTTTTAACTGCCCCATAGAAAACGACTAAAGGACCCATGCAGCCTCTGAATAGTGGATCCAGAGAGAGAAATAGGTAAAAACTGCAAGACATATAACCAACGGGGAAGAACAGTCATTTTGAGTAAGTGAATGCGACCCGTCAAGGACAAAGGTGGATAGTGCCATACCAGTAAGGAATTCTCAGTTCTCTCGTGCAGTTGGAGATGTTGATAGGGTAAAGAGTAGAGAGATCCCTGAGAAGCCAAATGCCCAAATATTTTATTTGGTTCCCAGCCCATTTAAGAGGGAAATTACCATCCCAGGTATTCCAAGAGCCAATTGCCTTACCCTCAGATTTGTCAAAGTTCAACTTGAATCCTGCAAGGGGACCATATTCAGCAATTTTGTGTATTTTTATTTATTTATTTTATTTAAAAATGTTTATATACCGTCGTTCGTATTTACATCACAACGGTTTACAAAAATACATCAGAAGCAAAGATACAATGTAATTGTAATAAAATCATACAATTGGTATTAAAAATTATACATCATTAAGTTAAAAAATAGGTAAAGCTATCTAAAAAGAGAGTGTTAAAATCAGGATAAAAGGAATATATACAGTTTCCAGAGGCTAGATGTTAATATCCTTATTTATTTATTTATTTATTTATTTATTTATTTATTTAAAAGTGTTTGTATACCGTCTTTACAAACAGTGTTTAATCAAAACGGTTTACATAACTAAATAAAAAAAACAAATGTAAATAAAGATTTAAATTTAAATGAACATAAAGATTATCAAATTATAAAAGCTCAAAATTACAAAAATATATAATAAAAATAAAAATCTAAAACAATGAATAGTTTACATAAAAAATAAATCAATATATAATAATGTTGTGCCCTGTGTGATGGAGAAGTAGTTATGTTATTTAGTGTGTGATATATGGAAAGCAGATTGAAATAAATGTGTTTTTAGGGATTTTTTGAAGTGTTTGGAGTTGGATATGGATCTTAAAGAGTCTGGTAATGCATTCCATAAGATTGGTCCAATGACAGAGAATGATCTTTTTCTGGTGATGTCAAGACGGGCCTGTCGTGGTGATGGGATGTCTAAGAGGTTTATGTCCAGTGATCTTAGATGTCTGGTGGGTTTGTAAATCCGGAGAATGGAACATAAGGTAATTGAATTAGGAGTGTAGATGAGAGAGTGTATAATGGACAGGATCTTCAATTGTATTCTGTATTTAATTGGTAACCAATGTAATGATTGAAGTATCGGAGTGATGTGATTTTTTATGGAAGAGTTTGTTAAGATACGTGCTGCTGCATTTTGGATCAGTTGAAGTGAGTGAAGTGTGTTATCTGGGAGACCTATATATAGAGAATTCCTTGGTTTGGTCTGAATAGGCTAGCTCAAAGAGCCATGTCTTAAGATCTTTCTTGCATTTTTTTTGTCTCTGTCTGTAGTCTTAAGTCTACTGGCATGGTATTCCAAAGACTAGGCCCTAGGGATGTGCAGAGCAAAAGTTTAAGTTCATATGTCCATAAGTCGAAAGGGGGTCCCATTTGCGGTCAATATGGACATATGGAGAATTCCCCCCCCCAAGACTTACCAAAACTCCCTGGTGGTCCAGCGGGGTCAGGACGCCCCCCGGAGCGATCGCGCAGAAAATGTCAAGTTTGGTCATATGATCAGCACTCCAAACATTGCATCATTTCCACATTTTGTCTTTGGCAATTTTTTTTTATAAAGGTTTTTGTGCCTCGCTTTTTCTTTTCCTTCAGTATATCTAAAGGCTACAGGTAGTTTTGTTGATGGTTTGATTCACTTTCCCACTTGCAGCAATTTAAATAGTATTGTGATCCATATTCCATATTCAGCCTAGAGAAAAGAATCACTTTTGGCCAGCTTGGGGGGGCCTCCTGACACCCCCAAGCTGGCCAAAAGTTCCTTTTGGGTCGAACGGAGGGTCCCGGAGCGATCGCGCGGGGAATCACTTGACGCCGCGTCACTCCGACGTGGCGCCGACGTCACGTGCTCCTCGCAAAGGAGTTCAGAAATGGCAGAAATGGCGTCCTGACTCCTCGCTGGACCACCAGGGAGTTGTGGTAAGTCTTTGGGGGGGGATTAAGGAAGGAGAGGGGTTTAAATTTTTATTTTGGATCAACAATCGCGATTTCCAACGTATTCAACATAGCTATGTTGAATAAGTTGGAAATCCGATCGTTTACGTCTTATCACTTTTTTAAGTTAAAAAAAAAAAAAAAAAGTAGCGTTTACATTTAAGTTCAAAACGAATGCACACCCCTACTAAGGATAAGAAAATAAGGGATTGAAGGACTGAGCAGAAGTCGTTAAAGTCTAGTAGAGGTTTTAGGCATCTGAGCACGAGGAGCTTGTAGTATCCTTCTTTTAGTTTAATTGAAATGTGCTTTTTGAAATTCGATTCACAATCAATGATTATTCCAAGGTCTCTGACTGTTTCAGCTAGTTTTAGTTTGATATCGTTTGTAAGATTTAGAATATTGTTTAATTCGTTTTTTGATTTTCTGTCGAGCAATATTATTTCATTTTTTTTTCATATTTAGTGCAAGCTTCATGTTGCCCATGAGTTGTTTAATTGTTGTTAGGTACATTGTAATTAGTTTGAATATTTGGTCTAATGTGTTGGTGATGGGAACGAGAATCTGTATATCGTCTGCATAAATGTAGTAATTCAGCCATAATCCTGCCAGGAGGTGACAAATCGGGAGCAAGTATATATTGAAAAGAGTTGCCTATAAAGAACAGATAGGCAACCAATTTAAAAGTGGCTTTCCCAATATCTATCCCCTTTATGTCTGCGGAGGTGTTTAGAATCCTTAAGAGAGGATCCAAAGATAGTACAAAAAGCAGCGGTGATAGGGGGCACCCTTGACGTGTCCCCCGAAATAGTGTAAAGTCTCTGGAGAAGTCCCCGTTAACCAGAATGGCAGTCTGTGGGTTAGAGTAAAGCGTATGAAGAAAGGAGAGAAACTGGCCATGGAATCCATATGTTAGGATTTGTGAGTTTGTGGGCCCTGGGCCAAGGTGAGAGATGGTACCGCCCATGGGGAGGAGCCTCGTGAGCCTCACCATTGGGAGGCGAGGTCTCAGCTGCTAGGTGTGCAGGACAGCAGGTATTGGAGAGACAGAGAGAGAGAGGCATTGCCCACGGAGCGGGGAGTGCAGGCAAGAAAGTCACACAGACACAGAGGTGCCACGGGGTCTGTGGAGTGGGGCATACCCAGGAGGAAGGATAACCTTTGTAGAGATGGTAGAGTAGTGGTCCGCGGAGCAGGGTACACCGATGAGAGTTCCTCAGTAGAGATGATACGGTAGTGGTCCGCGGAGCGGGGTACACCAGTGAGAGTTCCTCAGTAGAGATGATATGGTAGTGGTCCGCGGAGCGGGGTACACCAGTGAGAGTTCCTCAGTAGAGATGATACGGTAGTGGTCCGCGGAGCGGGGTACACCGGTGAGGGTTCCTCAGTAGAGATGATACGGTAGTGGTCCGCAAGTGAAGTACTCACAGTGGAAGTAGTAATGGTTCCAGAGAGAGCCCCGGGGAGTGGGGCAGGCAGCAGTCCTAGGCGCACGGCCCTCCGAGGAGCGGATAGCCAGAGACGAGGAAGGGGCCCCCGAGGAGCGGGTACCTGGGACATCTCACGCCGAGGAAGCAGGAGCTGGAATGGAAGTCCTTAGTGAGCAAAGCGGATTCAGCAATGAGGGAACTTGTTGCCATGTCGAAGGCAGACAGGGCCAGCTGGCTTAAGAGTCCATGATGAATGATGTCATCCGAGGTTCCCGCCATGACGTGGTTAAGACTGACCCAGAAACGCGCGCCCCTAAGGAGCTCCAAGGGTAAGTTGGCGGTCAGCAGTGTCCACACCATCCAGGGAGTCCCGGGAACAGGGGCGGACAGGCCGGTGATAGCTGGCGGGGGCCGCGAGTCTTCCTAGTGGAGTCAGAGCTGTGAGGCAAGAGGTGAGCAACACCAATTGCAGCCGAATACGACCGACGGGCATAACACCATATTCTCTTAGTACCTAAAGAGAAACAGCCATTTCACCCTATCAAATGCTTTTTCTGCATCAAAGCTAATTCATAGAGAATTTAGATGTTTTTTAAGAGAGAAGTCCATGGAAGCCATTGGATAAGCTGTCCAGGCCAGGAGATTTACAAAGAGCGTAGGACTTAATAGCTAACGACAATTCTGGGGGTGTAATCGGGGTATTCAAACGTCGGAGATCCTCCTCCAACACTCGAGGCAGAGCAGTCTTAGCTAGATAATTTTATTTATTTTATTTATTTAACATTTTTCTATACCGACCTTCAAGGTTAAATACCATATCAGGTCGGTTTACATCGAACAGGGGTAGATCAGTGTAACATAATATAACAAAGGAACAACTTTTTATAATTAGTGGAGGTAAAGCAGAAAAGTAAGAAAGTTACATAATAACAAGGACCATGAACTAGGAAGCTGAATTCAGCTGGAAAAAGAGAAACCTTAAGAATGTATTAAATTAAAATACTAGGAGACTAGTAACTGATGAGAATATTGAAGGGGCGAAGTTCCAAATTCAATGCTGAGTAGTTGTAGTTGTCTAGTGAAAGTTTGAAGGATCAGGGAAGGCTTGTAAGAAGAGCCAAGTTTTGAGTTTTTTTTTTTTTTTTTTTAATGGAAGATACCTTGCAAGGTTTAGAATTACTTAAGTCCTAATAGTACCTATAAAAGATTTCACCAATATGTTTAGAAGAGTGTTTTACTTGATCGGTGTGTCTTGTAAAGCAAGTATTGGAGTCTTGCCTTCTCAGGTTTTGACAAGGTTGGCCAGAAGTTTCCTGGCCTTGTAACCATACTGGAAAAGTTTATACTTATAATAAAGTAAGCTTTTCTTCATTTTCTGATTAATGAGCTTATTCAAGGTACTCTGGGCTGTGTAAAACTGGGTGTGGTTCGGAGCAGAAGGGTCTTGGCAATAGTGCCTCTTAGCCACTTGGAGTTGTTTTTCTAACTACAAGATGCCACTAGCCAGCTCCCATTTCTTTTTGGCAACATAAGCTATTACCTCACCATGCAGCACTGCTTTCGCAGCTTCCCACTAAAAAACAGGGTTGGACTGGTGCTCTTCATTAAAATGGGCATATTTCCATTTATCCCGCAGATAAGTGTGAAAGGTGATATCATAATAAAGATGAGGAGGCAACTTCCACCTCTGACTGGCCGCTAGGGGGAAGATCCCCCTCTCTATGTAAACTGATATGATATGACTTGTGTCATGAATGTCGGTATGGAAAAGAATTAAATAAATAAATACATAAATATGAAACCTCATAGCAGCGTGACCCGAAATAGCCAAAGGGCCAATCTCAGAGCCGACCACCTTAGAAAAATAAGCCTTACTCACTAGGAGATAATCCAGCCAAGGTTTTGAACCATGAGCCCAAGATAATGGGTGTAGCCTTCCTGCAAAGGATGGAGACTCTCCAGACATCTGTCAAGTCCAGGTTATTACGGTACATAGAAATGGAAGGCCACAAGTGAGATCAGCAACAGGAAGGGGATCTAGGTGGTTGTCTATCAATAGCACTGTCAAACACCATATTGAAATCTCCCCCTAAAACAATGGGTAAATGAGAATATAGTAACAGAATATTAAATATTTTAGTAAAAATGGACGGTGAGTAAGCATTTGGGGCGTAAACATTCCCCAACAAAATCTGTTTGCCAAAAAACTCTGTCACCAAAAAAAGGATACTTGCTCTCTGGATTCACAACCTAGTGCCATACGGTAAACACCACAGATTTATGAAAAAGTAAGGCAAAACCCACCCCCGTGGTGGTTAGAAGAGGCAGAGAAAACCTTGCCCAACCACTGTATCTGCAGTTTCTGATGCTCAGCTTCAGAAAGCTTCGTTTCTTGCAGCCTGGCTATATCTACATGTGACCTGTGCATAGCTTGTAAGACCCTTGTAACGTTTAGTAACTGAGCCAATCCCACAGATATTCCATGTGAAACATCTAAGTTTCACTGAAAAACCCCCGTAGGGAATGAAATAACGATGTAAGTGTAACATACCTCTAGGAACTAGGGCAGAGAAATGTTGAATCATCATTGTGACATGAAAAGACTGACAATAGAGTGCTGTCTCTTTAAGAGCTGGGGGGGGGGGAAAGGAGATTCAAAATTGGATTGTCTGAGCATGTGCAAACAGATCACTGCTCAGCTTGAACAGAGTTCCTGCCCTGCTCTGAATTAATAAATATTATCTGTACTGATTAAGGTGAGCAGCCCTCTATAATTGTATTCATGTGTAATGTATTTATGTTAGTTAGCATTGTTTTGAGATGTATTGAAGTTGTTTTTACTTTATCTAAAGAGATTTATAAAAATTGGATTGTCTGAGCATGTGAAAACAGATCACTGCTCAGCTTGAACAGAGTTCCTGCCCTGCTCTGAATTAATAAATATTATCTGTACTGATTAAGGTTCTCTTTTCTGGAACCCTGCTGTGGACGACTTGGGAGTAATTGAACTGTGCCCTGTCAGGATTTGAAGCTCTTCTTTCGGATAGAGGCTGCTGTATTGTGGATTTGGCAGTTGAAGCAAAGAGCAGTACTGACGCCCTCTTCAGCTCTAAATTCAAATGGACACACAGTAGGATACAATCTGGGACTTTGCTTGTTCAGAGACTGCTTAAGGTCGGGTGCTATATCACATGCTGATTCTGGTTGAAATACTTAACATGAGTTATGACAAAGTTGAGTTTTCTCTTGTACTATATACATGTGTTTATATGACAAATGCAGATGCTTAGGAAGTGAACAGATTTATTTCAGTCATTCATTCCAGTAAAGATAAAACTGTTACTCACTAAAGAGCGTGTGGATTCATTTCTGATACTGGGTTGGGAATCAAAGTGCAGGTTTCAGACACAAGGAGTCATAAAGAAAATTGAACTTCAAGGGTTACATAAGGAAAATACAATACCTCCATATGGGGAAGCAGCGCGGGCTTGTCCCCTGCTGCTGATTATAACATGGGAGCAAGCGGCGAGGGAAAGGATAGAGTAGGGGGAGGGGGTGGTGACCCTTAGCAACAGCAGTGATTTGAAATGCTGCGTTGCTATTGGTCCCAAGGGGATAGGAGTTTGGGCGCCGGCTGCCAGGCGCCCAGTCAGTTACCAGACAGCGAGGCAAAGAACAAGGCTTGCTTTAGGCTTGCCTTTTGCGCCGTTGTGGGCTGGCTATAAGGGGGTTTTTTTAAGCCTATTAAATTTTTTCAATATTAGTTTAGACTTGCCTTGTCGCCGAGATGAAGAGGGGAGCGGAGAGAGGGGCCAGGAGAACGAGGGAGTCGGCGGCGGGTGGCGCACTTGAGGCGCCCGAGTCATCCGGATCCAGGAGTGAGATGGCCGTTGCTGGTAAGCCCTCTTTGTCGGCGGGGCAATTCGCCGTGGCCGGCGGGCGTCCCCGCCTTCTCCTCCTCCGGGCCTAGGTCCCTCCCTCCCTCCTCCTTCGTTGGCGGTTTTGGGTGGGCGTGGGGAGGATACAGACTCCGGGGAGAGCGGCCTGGAGTCTGCAGAGGCGATGCAGCGTACCTCCCCGCCGCTGGGGCCCGCCCCCCTCGGGGATGTTTTCCCCCCGCGCGCTTTCCGGGACCTCGGAGTCCGGTCCTGCCATCGGATTTGGTTGTGGGAGGGGGAGCTTCAGCTTTCGGTGCTGCTGGCACCGGCATTTTTCCCTCGGAGGCTGCGTCCCAGAGCATTTACGCTGCCCTCCCCGAGTGATTTTTTGCGTTCCTCGGTGTCCCCCCGGGGCTTTTGCGATTCGGCAGGAGAGGGAGGCAGAGGGGAAGACTTGGTAAGGGCTATGCTTCGTCAGGCAGTAGCCTGCAGAGAAGCAAGCTGACCGGGGAGAGGGGGCGGGGCAGAAAGAGTAGGGTTCCTTCGTGCAGGTCCCTCAGCTCCCCAGGTATTATGCGGAGCCCTGGTTTATTGGCCAGTAATAGTAGAGATCAGCTTTTCCTCCCGGATCATGAGGGAGAGACGCGGGTAGGGAGGTATCCGCAGGGAGGGGGCCTCCGCCTAGCAGAGACCAGGCCCCCCCCCCCTCAGTGCCAGAGCTGGTAGGGGAGCAGGGTGGGCTGTCCCAAGCAGCCTTCATTGCGGACGTTCTGGGTCACCTTATGGCAGCGGGGCTTGGAAGGGGTGCAGGCTTGGCAACGCGTGAGACCAGTCCGGGAAGGGTAGGATTCGGAGGGTGGCCATGTGCTCAGACAGCTTTGGTTAGTGAGAGCTCCACTCAGGGCAGGAGTTTTCCAGCATGGGGTTTTTTATACAAAGGTGGGCAGCATATGCGGGAGAGTGAGACGAGTAGAAGGCAGGTGGGAGTGAGAGAAGGTGCGTTTAGGGCAGGGGAGAAGGGGTGTAGGGATGTTTTTCCTTCCACAGAGGATGCAGAGGAGGTGTTTCCTAGCACTTCCAGGCATGAAGCATGGAGGGAGATGGCGGACCCGGTGGGAGAGACGGTGAAGGGCATCAAAGCAAGGGAGCAGGAAAGAGAGCCCCCGGAGACCCAGGACAGAGGTGACGAAGAACTAAGGACAGGTAATCAAGAAGCGGCAGGGACACCAAAAAGTAGGGGCAGGAAGAGAAAGCATATAAGTCGCAGTTCTAGTTCCTCTTCTAGTTCTTCTTCTTCTTCCAGTTCTAGGGAGCAGGGTCCCATGCAGAGGTCAGTGTTAGAGGAAGGGCCCAGTCAGGACATGGGTCATCCCGCCCTAGCGTCGTTAGTGGAATTGTGGGAGGAATTACCCAAGCGAATGCTACGGAAAATTCGTAAAAGGAAATATGTTGATATTTTCAAATTGTTAGAAGGGAGAAGGGTAGGACGAAGGGGCAGCTGGAAATCAAAGAAGAAGGGGAAACGAAAATAGGCTAGTCCAAAAATCTCTAGGAATATAGTTAATTGGATGAGGGGTTTCTCAGGTTAGCTAGTGCGGTTGGGCATTTTGATGCCTGACAGTATGGGTCCTTGCTGTCTTATGCAGACAGCATACTTGGGGCATTTCGGGATTACGAAGGTTGGGCTTGGCTCAACTACGATGAGAAATTCCGTGATAAGATGGCAGGAAACAAGTTCATGACTTGGGGGTCACAGGATATTCATCTTTGGTTGACCCAAATGACTTTAAAAGGGGTGGTGAAGGGCAGAGAGGTGGGGGCGGGGAGTGCAGGGGGTGGAGGGAGTTGGGCAGGAGAGTCTGGTGGCAGCAAAGGCAGTTCCTTTCGTGGGCAAGGGGATAGTAAGATGTTGGAAGGGGGGAGTACGGCCACATTCAAAGGATCCGACGTGTGCTGGAGATTTAATAAGCTTACCTGCCTCTTCCTGGAGTGTAAATTCAGACACGCGTGTGCAAACTGCGACGGGGCCCATTCAGCTACCAAGTGTACCCAAGGACAAGGTACGGGGGCAGGAAGAGGGGGAAAACAATGAGGTGCTGCATGGTAAGGCGAATTCGCCTATAGTTTTGTCGGTTTTGCTGCAATGGTTAAAATGTTATCCCGATGTTGAACGGGCAGTTTTTGAAGGAGGGTTTTAGAGCAGGTTTTAGGATTCCGTACGAGAGACCGGGGAGAGGGGAGAGGGTAAGAAATGCCCGGTCTGTGGTCCGGAGGGCGGATGTGGCTAGGGAAAAGTTGGTTTCAGAAATCAGGTTAGGGAGGGTGGCGGGGCCTTTCGAGACTCAGCTTTTCGAGTGCATGCACTTGTCTCCTTTGGCGGTCATACCCAAGAAGGCTCCGGGGAAGTTTAGATTAATTTTGAATTTGTCTTATCCACCGGGTGAGGCAGTGAATGATTTCATCCCTCAAGAGTTTTGTTCCGTCCGATATGCATCTTTCGATGAGGCGGTGGCATTAGTGAGGGAAGCTGGGAGGGGAACTCTGATGTCTAAGGCTGACATAGAGGTGGCTTTTCGATTGTTGCCGATGCATCCGGATAGTTTCCCATTGTTAGGTTTCATGTTTGAAGGGGCTTTCTACGTGGATTTTTGCTTGCCCATGGGTTGTTCCATCTCATGTGCCTTTTTTGAAACATTTAGCACTTTCTTGCACTGGGTGACTACGAAGGTTACCCGACACAGGGAGATGTTGCATTATTTGGACGATTTCTTGTTTGTAGGTCCAGAAGGGAGTTCAGTGTGTCAGGAGCAATTGAAAGGTTTCCTGGAGATATGCAGACAGTTAGGAGTCCCGATAGCTGCAGACAAAACCGAAGGGCCTAGTTGTCAGATTTCCTTCTTAGGGATTGAGTTGGATTCCCAGGCCATGGTGTCGCATTTACCAGAGGAAAAAATTATTAAGTTAAAGGACTTGGTGAGCTCGTCAGAGGAGCGAAGAAAGTTATCTTGCGATGTATGCAGTCTTTGATAGGGTCGCTCAATTTTGCTTGTAGAGTGATTCCAATGGGGAGGGCATTCATTCGTAGATTATCTTCTTCAACAAGAGGCGTGTGGGCGGCTCATCATTTCATTAGCATTAAAAATAGTGTGAAGGAGGAATTGGCTGTATGGGATATATTTCTGGCTTCATTCAACGGAGTGCGCTTGATCCCAGATAAGGAAGTGACTAATAGCGAGTTGCAGTTGTATTCGGACGCGGCAGGAGGTGTTGGTTTAGGGGTAGATTTTCGAGGTAGTTGGTGCGCTCAGAAGTGGCCAGGGGAATGGGTGACAAATAGGATTACTAAGAACATCACTTTCCTCGAGTTGTTTCCCATAGTGGTAGCGGTAACCATTTGGGGCCAACAGTTGCAAAATAGGAAGGTAGTCTTTTGGTGCGACAACTTAGGGGTTGTGCAGGTAATTAATAGACAATCAGCCAGTTGCGGGCATGTTTCCAGATTGATGAGGGAGCTGATATTGTTATGTTTGCAATTAAATATGACAATAACGGCAAAACATGTTCCAGGAACTCAGAATTTGATTGCTGATGCACTTTCTCGTTTCAAGTGGGATGTTTTTTGGGAGCTGGCTCCGGGAGCGCGACCAATGGGAGGTTTTCCCGGATCATCTGTGGCAGCTGGGAATGAGGAAGTGTGGAATTTAATTCAGCAATCCGTGGCACCCGCCACTTGGAAAGCATATGCAGCAGGAGGGGAGTAGTGTTACGTTTTTTGCGAACGGTGGGGTGGAAAGAGGGACCAGTGCGGGAGAATGATGTTGTGCATTTCATTATGTGGGCCAAAGGGAAAGGGTATTCGTTAGCTTCGGTCAGAGTCCAGTTAGCGGGGTTCACCTTTTTCCAAAAATTAAGGGGATGGGGTAATCCAGTAGAGAGTTTTCTGGTGAGGCGAGTGCTCGGGGGATGGGGACGTACAGGGGGAAGGGTGGAAGATAGGAGAAAACCGATCAAGTATGAGCAATTGGTAGCGATAGTTGGTAAAGTCGGGGTTATATGTTGGTCGCAGTACGAGGCTTTGTTGTTTCGAACAGCCAGCGTTCATTATAGCCTTTTTCAGTGCTTTTCGGGTCAGTGAGTTGGCGGCTCGTTCGTCGGCTAGTTCGAGGGAGGGTTTGCAGGTGGAAGGGGTGCGGTTATTTGCAGTCAAGGTTAATTTGTGGTTACATAGGTCGAAAACAGATCAAAGGGCAATGGATAACCTTGGTACCTATGGCGGACAGGTCGGTTTGCCCAGTAAGGATTATGCATGAGTTTGTGAGAGCAAGGCCGCAACGGAATGGCTTGTTGTTAATGCATTTAAAACGGTGTGCCATTGACCAAATTTCAATTTGCGATGGTTTTGAAAATAACGGTTAGGTCCTTAGGGTGGCAGAGTGAGTGCTTTACACCGCATTCATTCAGGATTGGAGCGGCAACTACGGCAGCAGAGTTGGGGCTTTATAGCGCGCACATTCAGTCAATAGGGCGTTGGAGGTCCAAGGCATACAGGTATTATGTAAGACAGTAAAGGGGGTGGGAGTGAATTACAAACCAGTAAAGTTAGTTTTTGTTTTTCAGAAACAGATGGGGCGAAAGGAACTGTGGAATGTGCCTGGGTCGTGGGCCATTCTTTCGTGTGATGGGCATTTCATTGAGCAGAGAGGCGTCCATATGGAACAAAACTGGAATTAGATGTTCAAAAGTTCAAAGTGCATTGGTTTTTCAAAGGGGGTTTGAAATGGGGGCAGTTGACAAACTTTCTGCAGAGGTTGATCGAAATACATGGTTATCCCAAAGTTTTATTAATTCATTTGGGGGGTAACGATGTCAGAGCTTTATCATGTCGGCAGTTACTGGCAAATATGAGATGAATGCGATGCCAGGGACCAGAGTAGGTTGGTCAGATATAATAGCTCGAATTAAGTATCACCAATTACGGTTATGAAAGAACGGGGTTAAGAAATTGAATAGGCAAATTGGGAAATGGCTGCAGGGGCAAGGGGGATTTTGGGTGCGGCATGATTGGTCGTGGGAAAATTTGGCAGGTTTGTTTAGGCATGATGGTGTGCATTTATCTGACGTAGGGGTGGATTTGTTTAATAATACTTTGCAAGAAAGTTTGGAACAGCACATGTTAAGCAGGGGCAGGGCCGCAGTGGGGGACAAAGACAACTGAGTGGTCTTTGTTGTGGCGGAAGCCTGGGCCCTAAGTTATAAGTTTGTATTGAATGATAAAAGGAATAGGGGGAGGGGGTGAGAATCTCGTGTAGTTTGGGGCTGCTACACGGGATGGCCAAAGAGCAAGGGGCCGATGCTCTGGCCGCATGCTTACCCTCGCTGGAGCCGAGGCGGGGTAAGTAGAGGAGTGGGGGGGGGGGGGCGATGACACGGCTTACCATTGGGACTAGGTGGTAAGTGGAGGAAGAAGAAGTAGGGGAGGGGGAAGGGGGGGGGTTGGTTTTTTGGATTATTGTATTAAGGGCTCAGGGCAAGTCATTTTGAATAAACTGCAGCCTGTTGTTTAAGCCATTACCTGCGTGAGGTTGTTTTTGTACAGGGGGTGGGGGAGACACTAGCGAGCTTAAGTCTTGCATACCTATGTTAAGGTCCCCCAGCCTAGATCCATCACCCCTCCCAAGCAAGAAAAGACAGAGACAAGACATCTATACCACACATGAGAAGGATACCCATCTCCAAAAAAACAATGCAATTCACAAGAAATGGAACAGCAAAAAAGAACAGTAATACAAAAGGCATAATACAAAAATATAGGATATGTTTTCTCAGCAGCCAACCCACAAGGAAAAGAAGAAAACCACAATATAAATAGGCACTGGGTGAAGGCTAAAAAACACCCTGCACTCCAAATGCCAACCAAAATAGCTAAAACTAGACAATATTGAAAAATCATGTGTTGTGAGGGCCCCCCCCCCCAGAAACCATTGTTCAAAAAAGACTTTGAGCTGTGATAAGGAAGTCATGCAGCTATGAAAATCAGAGTACAAAAGGGCAGATAAAAATGAACTTCATCCAGAGTCAGAGTTGAGCCCTTGTAAAAAATTCTGAGCTTCCTCTGCTTAAGAAAATGTTCTTCCCCTTACGGAAGATCTTCAGCTTGGAGAGAAAAGCAGCGTGGACCTGATGTTCTTCTGTGGTATTAGAGTGCATGCAAGTACAAACGCTTTCCTCCTCAAAGCCACCACCACAGAGTAATCTTGGAAAAGCATACTTTGTACCCCTCAAAGCGAAGTTCTTTCTAATGGCAACAGGCTCTTAATATTGCAAGCTTGTGAGCAAAATTAAGGACCCGGAATATAACTACTCTAGGTTTATTAGGAACACGGTCCCAGATAGCAAGGGCCCTAGGTGATGGGCCTCTCAGTACTCAGGGCACCATGGTGTCTGTTAGGCTTAAGGTTTGAGTTAGGCAAGCTTCCAACCGCGGCCCCAAGTCCCTGTCTGGAAGAGATTCAGGAATCCCTACCAGCTGCAAATTATTTCTGCAAGATCTATTTTTAGGTCATCCACTTTGGACTGCAGGGACTCACACAGGTCATGCAGCTGCTTTATATCAGTGCACATGAAGGTCTTATCCTCCACATCGGAGATCCGCTGCTCTGCGGATTATAACTGCTGCTGAATTTATTTATTTAAAGCTTTTTTATACCGGCATTCATGATAGAATCACATCATGCCGGTTTACAAGTAACAAGGGGGGTGATAACCTAGAACAATTAACAGGTGACGAGAAGCAAAAAAAGTTACAATAAAACAGGGGAAGAAGGAACTGGGAGAAGACAAGAGGCTTGAATGGTTTTTAGGAATGAGAATAAAAAAAAAAAAAAATAAAAAAAAATAAAAACTAAAAAAATTTGTGCCAGCTGATTGCTTACCCCAGAAAGCTGAGTGAATATCTGACCTTACTTGCCATCGAGAGCTGCAAGCAAGGCAGCCGCCACATCAGAACTCATTGGGTCTGGCGATTCAGCTACGGCAGAAATATTGGATGCATTGGCCATTTTGGATTTGCCTCCCTTCACCTTGTCCTTCTCTGCCAATTTGGACACCTTGAATGTGGGGAGACTGCGAGGTTCACTGCGGTTCATGTCTCCAATTTTAGTAGAATGTGTTGTGCTGGAAACCGGCTAATTAGGTGAGCAGAGAGCTGCAAAAAGAGGAAAAGGAGGAGAGGGCCCTTGGGAAGATCAGGTACTGCATCTGCTCTCCCTCACAGTGTAATGTGACCCCATAAAAAAAATGATTTTGCCTTCCAGTAATTGGAATATGCCATCTTTGGGAATTGCTCCTCCTTCTCACCTACAAGTGCCTTCACTCTGCAGCACCTCACTACCTCTCCTCTCTTATCTCTCTCTGTACCCCTCCTCGTGCACACTGCTCGTTGGATAAGTCACTCCTATCTGTGCCCTTCTCTACTATCAATTTCCAACTCACTGCTTTCCACCTGGCTGCGCTGTGTGCTTGGAATAGTCTTTCTGAATTGGTGTGCCATGCCATGCCACGTTTAAATCCCATCTAAAGACCCACCTTTTTGAAACCACTTTTAAAACTTATGCCCAATGTCTGCTTTTAGTCGTTAACTATCTTTTCTATTTATGAAATACCTCAAATCTCTTGTCCTGTATGTTTGTCTTATTAGATTGTAAGCTCTATTGAGAAGGGACTGTCTTCTTGTATGTTTGTATAGTGCAGCATTATGTCGTGTAGCGCTATGGAAATGTTAAGTAGTACTAGTAGTATTTGTATTTTGCTTTTTCTTCAGCATTCCAGTGTTCACAGAGTCTGGTTTCTCAAGTTTTCCAGTTCAGTTTTGATTGCATGTTTGTTTCTAATTTGTAGTTCCTTATTCTGTATTAGGTAAGGTTCTGTCTTTGTTGCCAGTGTCAAATAAATATAACATCATATGGGTAACCCACAGGTATAATTCTTATGGATAAATAATATATAAATACCTGTGTATTATTTAACTTTGTTTTATTATTAATCTTTTAATTTAATACACATATACAATCCACAAATTTATGTTAAAACCAATACTATCACTCATACCACATTCACACATGCACAATCACATAACATAGAAAAAATATTGCACCTAATTCTAATACAGCAGTTCACCTATTACCAACATATTAAAATACATCCAAAATTATTACAATCAGATAGCACCAATTTTATATTGTTATATTTCATTTATCATCCAATCCACCCTTATTTCTTATTGGTCTCCCTCTAGATATTCTTTGTTATTAGAAAAACTCCCTCTCAGTTCCCTGTCATATTCATTACTTTATATAAACTCCCGACGAAAAGCTTCCGTTTCACCGAGGTGGTTTCCTCAGGGGACCGTTATCCACTCATTGCTTTCATTTGAAAAGCCGGGAACTTCTCTATATAATTCATAGGGTGCTTGTTGCTTGTGCCGTCTATGTTTTACTCCGTATAACTCCTTAACATTACTTTTATCAACTGTCTTCCACGTTGTTTCACAACCTGCCCGGAGGTATTTACTTCCACTTCTTATGTTAAACACCACTAACTTTGTAAATCAGCGTTTTTAAGACTTAATCCTTTATGAACACCACCGCTTCATACACCTTCGTGGCCGCCGCTGTCACCCACACCTTCTCAAACGCTGATATAAATACTGCCGTCGGCTATCATACTGCATTCCCATCTTCTAATATGCCTTCCGCACTACTCCATTTTCCCAAAACGCCGCGATTGCCAGTGTGCCACAGAGATGAAGTATTTTGGTTAGTGTATAGTTTCTCTGTAAGGATTTGTAGCAGTCCGGTTTGTTCTGTTTGCTCACGTGGTAGTGTATTAGGTATTCCAGGGCCTGGTGTAATGTTTGCCTTGCTGCCTTTTCATAGATAAGTTTGCTGCTGTTTGAGTCCTGAGAGTTACTGCTCTTATGGTATGGTAAGGTTCTCTGTATTTATTTATTCATTTATTTATGCAGGAATTTGTGTTACTTCACAAAATGTTTGGCAGTGAATTTGTTTTGTTGTCACTAAGGTGACACCAAAATTTGAATTTTTTTTTTGCATAACTTAGTTCTGTAGCTATTGCAAATTTTTATGATTATTATGTTCATTGCTGTTTTTTGTAGTTTTATGCATTTTTGGAAAGAGATTCATAACTTGTCTCCAACCAGCACCAAACGAACCCTCCTCACTCAAAATTGATTTTCTTCTGGACTATAAAAGATTAACTTTTTGTTTAATATGTATCCTGTTATACCTTAGCTAGCAATTGTAAAGAAAATTACACTTTGAATCTTGTAAACCGTTGTCAATGGCTTCACCGAATGACGGTATATAAAACTCAACAAATAAATAAATAAATAACAGAATATACTGATATTTGTTTTATTACGTGACTGGATCTTAGGATTCTGTTAAGTGTTGTTTACTTTTTACAATACTGTTTATTTATAAACTGCAATAAATATAAAATAAACAAATTATAAGGCATTTTTCATATTGGTAAATGCTTGAAATAGAATTAAAATATTTGAAAATGTCACTTATGCATGTTGGCTGTTGCAGATTACTCAGAAATCCATTATAGGGTACACACTAAGGGCCAGATTTTGAAAGGATTTATGGCGTAACCGCTCCTGCGCACGGCGAGCCTATTTTGCATAGGCCTGGTGACGCGCCCAAGCCCTGGGACGCGCGTATGTCCCGGGGCTTTGTGAAAGGGGCGGGACCGAGGCCTCCGGCACAGTGGCCATACCAAGGGATCGCGTGCCGGCACTCGGCCGGTGTGTGCAACCTAAAGGCAAAGGCAGGCGCAACTTATTAAACAAAGGTAAGGGAGGGGTTTAGGTAGGACTGGGGGGCAGGTTAGGTAGGGGAAGGGAGGGGAAGAGGGGGGGAGCGAAAGGAAAATTCCCTCCGAGGCCGCTCCGATTTCGGAGGGGAATGGGGAACGGGGAAAGCCATCGGGGCTCCACTAGGGCTCGGCGCGCGCAAGGAGGTAGATCTTAAAACAATACGCGATCGTGTACTTTTGTTGGCGCACCAGGCGCAAACAAAAGTACGCTGGATTTTATAAGATACGCGCGTAGCCGCGCGTATCTTATAAAATCCAGGATCGGTGCACGCAAGGCTGCCGATTTGGGGCAGCCTGTGCGCGCCGAGCCGCGCAGCCTGTCTCCGTTCCCTCCGAGGCCGCTCCGAAATCGCAGCGGCCTCGGAGGGAACTTTCTTTCGCCATCCCCTCACCTTCCCCTACCTAACCCACCCCCCTGGCCCTATCTAACCCCCCCCCCACCTTTATCCATGGATTTACGCCTGCCGGAGGCAGACGTAAATCCGTGTGCGCCAGCGGGCTGCTGGTGCGCCAAGACCCGACCCGGGGGCTGTTCCGGAGGGCGCGGCCAGGCCCCCAGAACGCCCCCGGGCCGGCGCCATGCCCCCGGGCCCGCCCCCCAAACGCTGCGTCACGCCCTCCAAACGCCGCGTCATTCGGCAACGCCCCCGACACGCCCCTTTCAGGAAGCCGGGGGACTTCCCGGGGCTCTGCGCACGCCGGCGGCCTATGCAAAATAGGCGCGCCGGCGCGCAAGGGCCTTGCGTGTGTAAATCCAGGAGGATTCACGCGCGCAGGTGTTTTAAAATCTGCCCCAATGCACAAGTGTGCACCCCCTTGCGCGCGCCGACCCCATATTTTATAACATGCGGCGTACCTCTTAAAATCCAGCCCTAAGGCGTTACTTATCAATAAGAGTACAACTAGTAGGGCCTATATCTGTATGTCTACTGCCCATCTCAAAAATTCAGTTCTGGCCATGCCAGACGCTTCGTTGCAGCCAACATTTTTGTGTCCGATTCCAACCATCCAGCCACTTTCCGGCCCACTTCTAGTCCCAGGAGTTGAGCGGGAGGTACCTCCGCTCCCCTTCGTCGTCAGGTAGCGTAGCTGCAGCGCGGCTCTCGGGATCATAGTTAGCGCAGGCGCGGTTTCCATGGAAACGGAAAATACAACATGGCGCCCTGAAGGGGCTTTCTTTCTGTCAGTGCTTAGCGGCGGAGGCTCCCAGTTGCAACCATGTCTGCCCGGTCCTAGCACAAGCAACTGCAAGAGTTTGGACTCATCCCTTCAGAAGTAGCTTGCCGTTACCCAGGATGAACAGTAAGCTGCCCTTCTCAATGAAAAGCGAAAACTGTTTGTCGGTCTGAGGGCAGGTTAGGTGCATAATTACACCCTTCCTCCGTCGGCATAACACTTTCCAGCAGTCTAGGTGCGCATTCGGCGATTCTGAGCTTGTACAGTTCGGTTTACCTGCTTGGTGGAGCCCAGGTTATGCTTTTCTTGGCCGTGTGCTATGCATAGTTTTTTGCGTTCAGCAATTCATTCTAGAAGAGAAGGCTGAAAGAACAATGGCGCGTTTGTTGAACACAGTGTAAATAGAATAGTTATAGAACGCGCGCAGGAGCTTTTTATCCGCTCAATAAAGGAACCACTGTTCAGTAAATAAATCTTCCTACGGAGAAGGCAGCGCTATCCGTCGTGAAGAGACCACATCAAATTCAAGCACAGTCTAGGAGTTAATTTTCTTACCAGATGCTACCCTCTTCTCCTTCCATATTTGTACAGGGTAAACGGTAACAATTATTTTTCTTGTTACAGTGAGCACTTGCTATTTTTTTTTTTTATCTTGACAAAATGTGGTGAAAGGATTTACTTGACAGCTGTCATGAAAGAACCATGAATGAATTAAGGGATTGATTTATGAAACTTTTTTTCCCCCCAGAGACACAGAATGGGAGAAAAGATTTAGTAAATTAGTCCTGGAAAGCATTATTTATAGTAGCTGGTAAAATACAATATATATAGCTTTTATTTATTGTAAGATGCATATAAAGGTAAGCTAGTGTCATTCATTATTGTATGTAACACTACATGGACATTTCACAATTGAATATATGTTATTAAGAGATTTTTCGTACCTGTCAGAGTGATAGAATTACAGGCCATCACACACAGACAAGTTGCTTTTGGAGGTGCTAGTTTAATACCATAATTTCAGAACTTCCTTGAAACTCATTTAAAATAAATACAGTGTATAGAAAATGCCTAGGAATTTGCTTGACAGGCAGGCCAATGACTCAACTTGCTTGTTTGATTTTTCCCAAAACTTATTCTCATTTGCCAGTTCTAGAGCAATGTAGTACTAAGTGGAAGCATAGCCTAGTAATTATAGCAGCAGGCTGAGAGCTACTGAAGTCAAGATTCAAATCTCACATACACTCCTTGTGACCTGGGGCAAGTCACTTCATCCTCCATTGCCTCAGGTACAAACTTATTGTAAACCCTTTGGGGACAGGAAAATACCTGCAGTGTAACTTGCCTTGAGCTACCAATGTGTGAGCTAAAATCCAAATAAATATTTTAGAGTAAGAATGCTTAATGTTTGCACTCCAAACAGTGTTGAAAACCTATTTCCAGTCTCTTTTCTTTTTTGATTTTGCTTTAGGCAATGTGTAGATATTCACTAGTGATTTTCTTAACAGCACTTCCTCTTTGTTCTGCAGACCAGTCCAGACCAATGGGGAATACTCTTGTTCACTGCTGAGTGGAAGCAGATAACTTCTTCCTTCTTTTTCTGATGCTAACCTATATATTCTGGAATAGCAGGGTACATAGACAGTAGTTCTCTGCTTCCAGCTGTAGTGGCAGTCATGCTGGGATAGCAAAGAGAAGAAAAGAAAGGGAAAGAGCTAGTGGCAAAGGGTCCACAAGTAAAACTGTTCTTCCCTCTCGAAATCCAGACCCATTTGGCCTGGCAGAATTTTATTTTTTGCCCACATAGTGCTGGGCCATAAAAGAAAAGGAGGCAAGCAAGATAGTGAGAGATACAGTGCAGGAGAAGCACCTCCAAGCCCTCCTCCTCCTCCCCTCCTCCCAGTGATGGCGGAGAGAGGCAGGAAATGCCTCATCTGTGCGAATTGCAAGTAGAACTCAATAGCAGGCTCCTTCTGTGTGCAGTGCGATGAGCCCAGGGCCTCTAGAAGAAAGCAGGTACAAAGGAGAACGGCAGAGGTGGGAGGCTGGAGTAGTGGGATAGGCACATTGAAGGGGGGGGGGGAGCCAGTACCAGCACAATGAGAAGTCCTGGGGGGGGGGGTGGCAGGAAAAGGACCCTGGACTGGGGCAGCAAGACCAATGCTGAACACGAGGTAGGCCCAGTTCAGGCAGGCAATGAAGTAAGGGATCCAGGCCTAAATGACAGTGAAGGAGAAATGGATTTTTCCATGGAATTTATCATCCTGATGCATAAGGTATACAGGGAGATGAAAGGTCAGGCAGCAATTGAAAACGGTGCCCTTGGGAAGAAGGAGACAAGGGCTAAATGGCCTCAACTGGGGAAAGAAGTAATCTGTTCCCCAGATTTTTCACTGAGCATCTTCCTCTCGGCCTGTAGTCCTTAGAGTCACAGCATGGAGAACTTGAGAAATCCTCAGGATTCACATGGAGAAAGTGACCTGCAAGAAGACTTTTTAGAAAGGAGGAGCTGGCTGCAACAGTGGAATAGTCATTAGATATAACAAAAGAGGAGAAGGAAGATAAGGGTCATGGGGATCCAATCCTCTTGGGGATTAAGAAACAGGCAGAGCTTTTCCCCTTCATTTAGCCATCAGGGAAATGATCATGGTGGAATGGGAGGCCCCAAACAGCCTGAGGCTGTTTGGGGCCTCCCATTCCACCATGCAAAAGGGCCTCCCATTCCACTGCAGCAAAAGGAGATAGATTAATTATTTAAAGTTCCAAAAGTGGATGCTTCAGACACAGCAGTGACAAGGAAAACCATGATTCTAGTAGAAGGCGGCACAGGCTGTTGCGATCCCTCCCGTGGCCAGAACCACGGGAGATTTCTTACCTTATCACCTGAGCCCGACGTGATCCTCCCGGCATGGCAGGAGCCGTGCCAAGGTTCCCTGCAGCAGCAGGAAACTGTCATCGGGCTGGCGCGGCAGGAGCCGCACCGGGGATATCCATCGCAGCATGGAGCCACTCCGGTCTTGCCTTGCGGTCCAGAGACCGCCCTCGCCTTTCTGCGGAGTTCGGGCCACTGCCGTGGGTCCATGCAGCCCAGCCGCCATCTTGCCAGCACGGCAGGAGCCGTGCTGTGCCTTTTCCATGCGGCAGGAGCCGCGCTGGGGTTCCCTCTCGCGGCTGAAGCAGTGCCTCTGCTCCTCATACGGCCCAGAGGCCGCCGAAGCTTCTATCAGTGGCAGGGCCGTGGTTAGCATCTCCATGCTGCCAGGAGGCCGCCGCTAGTTCACCCTACGGCCAGGAGGCCACCAACAGCGTTCCAGGTGGTCCTGAGGCCGCCAAAGTTACCTTGCCCCTTCTGGGGAAGAGGCCTGGATCCCCAAGGTTCCCTCACGGCAGGAGCTGCCGTTCACGCCGTGTCCTGGCAGGCCTGAGGCCTATTCTTCAGCGGCAGGGAGCTACC
Source organism: Rhinatrema bivittatum (assembly GCF_901001135.1). Classification (NCBI taxonomy): domain Eukaryota; kingdom Metazoa; phylum Chordata; class Amphibia; order Gymnophiona; family Rhinatrematidae; genus Rhinatrema; species Rhinatrema bivittatum. The sequence continues at coordinate 38,424,318 of NC_042618.1, read as the reverse complement.
TCCTACGTCGGGGCCTGTACGGTCCAGCTGCGGCTCCTCCTCTTTCAGGGTCCTGCTGCTTCTCTTCCTGCCTTTCCCTAGGCGTGGGGCCGTCTCTCTCTGCCATTCTTGTAGGGCCAGTGAGGGCGTAGACCCTGGACGATGTCACTTCCTGGATCCGCCTCTTCAGCCTACAAAAGGCTCTTCAGGTCATTCCATCATTGCCTTTGCAAGGAGTAAGTCCTCCTTAGGACTCCACGTCTGCTTCTCCTCCTAGTCACTCTGTTCCATGTAGGATCCTGTATCTTCGTCATTGTTCCATGTTTGGGTCTCTGTTCCAATGTCTTTGATGTTCCTAATGTTTTGATGTCCGCCTGTTCCTGATGTCCACTTGTCCCCCTGTTCCTGATGTCCTGATGTCCATCCATTCCTGATGTCCTGATGCTGTCCAGTCCTGGTGTCTTTGTCCAAATATCCTTAGCTCCGTTCTGACCCGTCCCTCGTGGTCCGTGACCAGCCATTTGAGTTGAGTAGGGTGCGTTGTGGCCCAGTAGTCGGCGTCCACCCCCGCTGGGGTGTGTAGGGCGCTGGTGGTTCCCTCCATTCGATGGTGCCATGGAATCATCTCTTCCCTTGTCTGTCTTACCTTGTTCTTGATGTCCGATATCTGTCTTGCCTTGATGTCCTAGCTTGATGCCTGCTCATGTGGTCCGCAACCAGCCCGGTTGGGCTGGGTATGGCGCTAGAGAGACTTTGCCCGCTTGGAGGTTCCAGACTTTTAACTATAGGTTTTTAACCTTGCCTTGTCTTGCCACACCTTGCCTGGTCGCTCAACGTCTTCCTCAAAGCCTGAGTCTTCGTCTGTCCTGCCACGCCTTGAGTCTTCATCTGCCTTGTCACGTCTTGTTTCACGTCCCCGTCCGGCCATGTCCTCTGTCTGGCCTGCCGCTTCAAGCTGCTACCCAGTGGCTAGTCCGAAAGGGCTTGGAACAGTCGGAGGACCATTCAGAGACCATCATTGCGTTGATGGTCTTACCTCGGTGTGCAGGTTTGGTAAGAGGTCCCTGGTTCTCCAGTTCCCAGACTTGGACTGTCTTGCCACAGGGGCACACATCTTGTCCTGTGCTGGGGAGCGCTCCCTAACGCTTCCCACTTCCATCCTCAGCTCAACACAGGCCTCATGAATGCACAGGACCGGAAGATAGAATCTCTCCTAAAGAGGTCGTTTGAGTTGGCCAGCCTATCTTTGCAGATGGCGATATGTTGTTGGTAGGAAAATTCGTGATTATTTTGTCACAGAATAAACAACAGACTTATTTAAAAGTATAGAAGTTTTACTTATAAGTCTGAGAATAAGCAATAAAAGCATATAAGATTAGAGTTTGCATTAAATAATATATACAAAGATACTTCCCCCTCACAGTTTCTAATGTGAGTCTTATATATTTTTGGAAAGATGGAAATACAACATTGGAAAACCAGGAACAGTTCATCAGGCACTTCATTAAACCAATGTAATGTTCAACGAGCTTTTCCTCTGATTTCTTCTTTCTCTGATTTCAAACACTTAGCTTGAAGTTGGTCTTTTTATGTTGATTCCGCTGACCTTTTTCCTAGTTTCAGTCTTTCTCTGGGATACTCCCATGTGTTCTTGAGGCCCCAACTGTCTATCTTTACTAAATCAGCAAACAGGTGTGGCCAAATGGAATCTGTCCTGTTTTCCCTGATATCTGCACAGTTAGCCTCCTGAGTAACTGCTCTTTAATATATCTGAACTCATGACTTGCTTCTTGTTACAAGCAGGCTAAGAAAAATGGCATATTTATTCTCAGAACTTATAGGCCTTAAATCATTTGACTAGTAATATTAGTGATTCTCTGCTCCACTACTTTCTATCACAGTACAAAATTCTTCACGTAAACTAAATAACTGCTTAAAATAATTTCCCAAAGATATGTAGTTAGAGCAATGGTGAAAAGGCTACAGCAACGGCATTTAGGTAAAGACGAAGCTGACACTGATGTAGATGTGGAAACTTCCAATGTAGAATTGGGGGTAGTGTTTGTGGCAGATACGTGGATGACTAATTAGGACCTCACCCAGGCAAATAGCTGCACTAGTTATGGCAAGGAGATGGATGACTCCTTCCAAGATTATTTTAAGCAGGCTACCTCTTAAAGGCTGCTTATTAATTGAGGGAGATCTAAAAAAAACCAAACCTGGTAAAGAATCTAGGAGATTTTAAACCTTAGAGATTGCCAGAAGACTGAGGCCAAGGGGTAGAAAGAACCCTTAAGAGTTGCAATATAGGCCAGCTAGGGCATTATTCCCACAAGGGGGGAGGACCGAAGTTATGCTGATTTTTTGAAGTATGGTATATTTGGAATCAGAGGTCCAAAGCAAGTTTTATGCCCTGGCTTATACTTTATTATATACAACAAGGGTTGGATTTTCAAAAGGTTACATGCATAACTGGCCTTACACGTGCCGGGCCTATTTTAAAAAGGCTCGGCTGTGCACGTAAAGCCCCGGGACGCGTGTAAGGGGTGGGGGCAGGGCGGTTCAGGGGCGGGGCAGGAGTCTCCAGGCACAGCGGCCATTTGCCGCTGTGCCCAGGATCGCGTGCCAGCAGTTGGCCGGCGCGTGCAACTTGCGCCTGCCCCAGACAGGCGTAACTGGTTAAGTCATTTTTTGGGGGGCTTAGCTTAGGGGTGGGGGGCGGGAGAGTTAGGGGAAGGGAAGGTGGGGTGGGGGAGAAGGGAAGTTCCCTCCAAGGCCACTCCGATTTCAGAGCAGCCTGGGAGGGAACAGGGGAAGGCAGCGCGGGCTCGGCACGCACAAGGTGCACAATTGTGTACCCCCTTGCATGTGCCGATCCCTGATTTTATAACAAGCACGCGCCTGCGCCCGCATGTTATAAAATCGCGTGTCCATGTGCGCGCGCCAGGTAGTGCGCACATGGACACACGCGCGCACCCTTTTAAAATCTACCCCCATGAGTTCAAAACAACAAGCTTTCTAACATATGGACCACAAACAGATCATGACTTTACAAATGCAAAATCTATATATCTTTAAACATTAATGTCATATCTCATGCACAATATAGCTTCCACACCTCATATCCACATTCATGCTTTACCCTTCATTCATACCACCCATACCACAAATCATACACACCATTCCCCATATATTATAATCAACTTAAAACATTCCCCACCACTTATTAAAATATGAAACCATTGTAATGAATTCCGAGTTTCTGCTGTATTTGAATGTTATCTCTGCTGTGTTCAAGTGCCTATTTAAATGCTATTTCTGTTGTGTTAAGTACCGATGAGAGCCTCGTTTCACCCCGTGTCTCGGGGCTTCATCAGGGAAGTTAAACGTGTGGGGGTGTGAATGAAGGAAAAGTGCAACGTTTGAGCTCTCAGAGGTTCCAAATGAAGTTTTTCAGGTCCATTCTTCACTTCCCCCAGTAGGGGGCCAGCTAACAAGGTTTTACAAGTAGTGGACCCATATTACGAAGGATAGATGGATCCTAGAGATTATTCAGTAGGGCTATGCCCTCAAACTGGCTACCTCTGTTCCTGACAAATACTTAATAACCCCATGCAGATACCACATAAAGAAAGGAGCTATTCAAGCTACAGTAAAGAAAATGCTCCATCTGGCAGTGGTAGTACCGGTCCCCAAGTCCGAGATAGGACGGAGTTGTTATTTGCTTTGTAGTTTCAAAGAAAGAAGTCACATTTTGTCTGATATTAGTCCTAAAAAGATGAACAGATATCTCAGGCCCCATTTTAGGATGGAAACATTGAGGTTAATGATGGGGCAGGAAAGACAGGGGAGTTCCTAATCTCTCTAGATTTAGCAGACTCATATCTCCATATCCCCATCAGGGAAGCACACCAGAGGTATCTGAGGTTCACAATCTTGGGGAACCACTATCAATTCAAAACCTTGCATTTGGTCTGGCCATGGCACCACACACCTTTACTAAAGTTATAGTAGTGGTGGCAGCAGCAGCATTAAGAAAAGAAGGGATTCTGGTACACCTCTGTTTGGACAGCTGGGTAGTAAAGATCAAGTTGAGGCTAGAGAACGAGCAGTCCATCTTGAGGGTGAGACAGTTCTTGAAGGCATTGGTGTTACATTCGGCAGTTCACAGGAAGGCCCCGCAAGCCGCCTCACTCACCCGTAACATGGCTGGACCTGTCCCGTGGTCAGCATACAGTCTCCTGCTCTGAACACTGTCCAGCATGGCCTGAGATTCCACCAGCCACTGCACCCACTGCTTCTCCTTGGGTGCATGTGCATATATGTGCATATTATATAGGCTCCTTGGCAGGAATCGCTGAGCGGTGCCCCGTGAGGACGTCAGCCCAACCGACCTACTGAAGCAAGGGCCTCGCAACATCACCTCGCCTCAGCAACAGGTCTCCTGCCTTAGCAGTGTGTTTTGCTTTCGAGTTCCTGATTCCTCGTCCAGCCTTGCTTTTCCAGCCTCGTCTCGTCCAGCCTTGCCTTTATATTGTCCCTCTCGCCCAGTGTCTCCTGTGTGTCTTTGTCCATCTTTGGCCTGACTTCCGGATTCTGACCTCTTGCTTGGACCTGACCACGATTTCCTGCCACCTGGACCTGATCATGACTGCCTGGACCTGACCTTGGTCTGTCTTTGATTCCATTAAGTCTGTTGCCTGCCCTGACCCCGGCGTGCCCTCGGACTCTCGCTCTAGTCACCACCCTAGAGACCTGCCTAAGTCTTGTCAGCTGCCAGAATCCAAGTACTCGACCTGTGGGGGAGGCAGCTGGTATAGGTGAAGCTCCAGACTGTCCCGCTACAGGGCGCATTCGCCTGCCGCCGGCATAGGCCTCGTAGGTTCGCTTGCGAGGCTGCATCAACTACACCACAGCATAAAGGGCTCACAATCAAAACACCCATCGCAATTGGGGTGGGTAGTGAAAGAGTCTAAGAGTTGTTTACAGTCTTCCGAGTCTCTGGTGTATCTGGGGATATGCTTCAATATGAAGTAGGGAAGGCTTTCATGACCAGGGAGAGAGTCTTGAAGCTGCAAGCACATGGTGAAGAAACTGGTAGCCAGCAGGAAGCCTGTTTTGTTTACTTTTTATTGATTATGTATGTTTTTTTGTTCACTGCTTAGGGCCTGGCTTAGGCCGGGTACAAATACAAATAAATAAATAAGGCGAAGATCTACCTACAAGAGCTAGGATTAGTGGCTGCTCCCATAGTTCTGGTCTCCTGGGCGAGGGCACACACGCATTCTTTGTAAAAGGCATTATTAGCAAGGTGAAAGAGACTTGTTCTGCCAGCAGAGACCAAGAAGAACCTCCGATTGTGGTTCAGTGATGTCAGCTTGTTAGCAAGGATAAGTCTGAATCCGCTGAAATGGGTGACATTGACGATGGATGCCAACTGCTGGGCTGGCGGCCCATTGTGAAGGGCAAGTAGCACAGGACAAGTGGTCAGTCAGGGAATGATAAATCAGCTAGAGACGAGAGCACTCAGACTGGCACTCAACAGCTTTCTCTTCCGCTAGGGGGAAAAGCTGCAAGAGTGCAATCGGACAGTTCTACAATGGTAGCAAGGGGGTATTCGTTTAAGAGAAGAAGTAGGGAACCCTGATGAGCTGGGCAGAAGCCTTCTTAAAAGGGCTGATGGTGCATCATATAGCAGGAATTGAAAACAGACAGGCAGGCTACCTTAGCTGGCACACACTGGATCCAGGAAACTGGGAGCTGCCCAGGAAGGTGCTTGTGACCATAATAGAGGCCTGGGGGTAGCCCCACTGATGGCAACCCAGCAAATTTTTCAGCCAAACCTGAGAAAAAAGTTCAGAAGGGCTAAATACGCTGATTCAGCCATGGCCGATGGAAGAATTACTTTACATGTTCCCTCTTTGTCCAATGACTTCAAAGACACTCTGTAGAATAGTGGCTGAGAAATTCTAGTAGTGCTGGACTGGCCCAGACACCAATGTTCCATCTAAAGATTGGGTTGCTGTGTGCAAAAAGTTTTTTGCTCATGAGCAAAACATTTTGGTTTTATTACCCTGTGAGCACTACTTTCTTAGATGCAAAAAGACAATCAATTTTTTGTTCACAGCAACCCAATCCTTAAAGGGAATATTGGTAGTAACATGCACACAAACTTTCTCACAAACACACACACACACTAACATATTTTCATATTCACTCTCGTCTTTCTTACATATACATGCTTATTCTCATAGACACCCCCCACACACACACACTCATATACATGCACACTCACTCAGTTCTCCTCCTTTTCCTCACATATACACACACACACACACTTATCTTAATAACTGCAAACCCTTCACTGCCAAACACTGGGAAGTAACACAGACTTCTGCAAAAAAGACACCTAGTGTTGCGGTCCCGACCGCCCCTCTCATGTTCGGGGTCAGACCCGCTTACCGTCTCTTCAGTTCTCGCAGGATTCCGCTGAGACCCGGGCTCGACAGGGCCTCCTCCCGAGGAGTTCTCACGAGGAGGGCGCCATTACAGGCCTATCACTGCCTGGCCTCGCGCGCGAGGAGGGTTCTCATAAGCGCACAGCACCCGGAAGCCTGGCTCCGCCTCGTCTGCTGACGTCACGCGACGCTCCAGATTTAACCGGCGTCCAGTCTCCACTAGACGCCTTGCAACGAGGTTCCCTGCTGACTAGTTGCTTCCTGTTCCTGTCCTTGCTTGCTGATTCTCGTTGTCTCTTTGGTTCCTGATCCCGGTTTGCCTGACGGACTTCTCTGCGAGCCTGCTGCCTGCCTTGATCCCGGTTTGCCTGACGGACTTCTCTGCTAGCCTGCTGCCTGCCTTGACCCCGGTTTGCCTAATGGACTTCTCTGCTAGCCAGCCGCCCGCCTTGATCCCGGTTCGCCACGGACTTCTCTGCCAGCCTGCCGCCAGTCCTGATCCCAGGTTGCCTCGTGGCCTTCTCTGCTAACCCGCCGCCTGCCGCTACTCTGGTCTGCTTCGCGGCCCAGCCTCCAGTTCGCTGCCGGTTCAGACTCCGCCTACCTCTCTGACCTGCCTGCCAGCCAGCAACCTGCCTTGTTCACCGGTAGCTCTCCCTGAACTCTGACCTCTCTCCAGACCACCCACGGACTTGCCCTCTCTGGACTACCTTGACTGCTCCAGTCCCCAGGGCCTGGGTCCCTACGGGCCCCTCCCGGGGGGATTCCAGGCTCCGGGTATCCTTGCCACGCACTGACTCCGCCCCCCGGTCTGCTCTGTGTTATACCTGCAGGCCGGCCCAAGGGTCCACTTCTTGCCTTACCACAGCCCAGTCACAACACCTAGAACCTTGCTAACTCTACCATACCAGCACTATCTCAGGACTCAAACTGCAGCAGCTTTATCTATGACATGGCAGCAATGCAAATATTATACCATGCCTTAGAACACTAATACACCACCTACTGGGGTTAACAGAACAAGCCGTACTGCTACAAAACCCTACAGAAAACTACATGCCAGCAGAAATATTGCACCTGTTACACAAGAAGAACACAGACAGATCCTTACCTAATACAGAATAAGGGGATACAAATTAGAAACAGAAACATGGAGGCAAAAATAAAATGGAAAGGCCGAGAAACCAGACACTGAACAGTGGAATACTAAAGAAAGAACAAAATACAAATATGTAATGCACATTCCTAAAGATAACATATGCCAATCACTAAAAATTCAAAACACATTTTTTATTATTTTACGTTGGTTATCTGATCTTATTTTTCTAATCAGTTGGTCCCAGGCTTTTTTTACCCCACGTTCCCTCAGTCTTTTACCAATTCCTTTTACAGAGACTCTTATTTTTTTCCTGTTTCTTCTCTCTCCACCTGTCTTCTCTTCTTCTCTCAAACACACAGTCAGGCTCTCATTCTCACCCGCTGTCTCTCTCTTTCTCACACACATACACACACACAACACACACTCTCACACATAGGCTGTCTCTCACACACAGGCTCCTGCATGCTCTCTCTCTCACATGCTGTCTCTCACACACAGGCTCCCACTCTCTCATGCTGTCTCACATACACACACACCACACAAGGCTCTCACTTTCACATGCTATGTCTCTCTATGATACATACACCCCAGCTTAGAGGGAACAGTGTCAGATACCCATAGTATGCAGACCTGGTAAGATTGAGCAGGGAAAGGCCACTCAGGCTGGCAGACACTAGTGGCTTTCTCCACCAGAGTCTGAAAGTGATGGAAGATCCAAGTCCTTATTATACAGATTGGCTATTGAAAAGATAAAGCTGAGAAACAGAGGCTACTCTGATGTAGTAGTCTCAACCTTCTTGACAGTGAGATACCAATCTACGGCCTTGGCATATAGTAGAGTCTGGAGGCTGTTTGAGGCTTGGTGCTAGTAGAAATGAGTTGCTCCATTCAAGTCAAAGGTGCAAATAATTCTAGACTTCCTGCAGGAAGGTCTGGACAAGGGTTTAGCATTGAGTTCATTGAAAGTGCAGGTAGCAGCATTAACATACTTTAGAGGCCAAGTGGAAGGGACATCAATAGGTGTCCATCTGGATGTGTCTCGATTTCTCAGGGCAGTAAAACATGTGCATCCCCTGATTTGGCTGGTAGTGCCAGCATGAGACCATAACCTGGTGTTGAGAGCCTTATCAAAAGCATCTTTTGATCCCCTCAGAGAAACACAGGTAAAGAACTTGACCTTGAAGACAGTATTTTTGATGGCAATTTGCACAGTCCCAGGAAATATCTCTTCTAGCATTCAGGAGATCAGAGCATGTTGGAATGAAGAAAAGCCTGAATCTACTAGATGTCAGGAGAGCTCTGTTGCGATATCTTAAGGTTACAAATGTTTTCAGGAAGTAAGACAGACTGTCTTGTTTGGAGGCCAAAGAGAAAGACTGCATTCAACATATCCATTGCAAGGTGATTCAAGGTGGAAGAGCTTCGTTCTCAGCTACAAGATTCAGCTTTGGCCAATCCCGTGGGCCTCTCGGCCTCCATGTTTTCCAAAACATTGTTGGCACTTCCTGCACCTTCTCGATACAATGGGGATCCACGCTCCTGTCATGGCTTCCTTAACCAGTGCTTCATGCAATTTGCACTGCAACCCTCACTGTCCCTAAAACCTATCTGGGGTAGGCACTGCTTGGGCATGTCCCATTTGTCTGGATTGGTTTGCAGGATGAAGAGGAAGGTGAAATTTAAACTAGCAGTTAATTTTCTTTCCTTGAGTCCTGACAGACCAGTCCAGAACCCTCCACAGAGGAGATAATTAATAGGGAGATATACAGTATATAGTGAGGGGATACTATCCCTCTTACACACTACTCCCATCTGACTTCCTTTTTCTCATCTTTCACTCTTACTCTCCTCCCATTCCCTCTTTCACACCATCCTTCTCACCTCCCTCCCTCCACTATCTCACCTCATCCCCTCCATCAGGGAGGTGAAAGAGGGAAGGTGGGGAAGGGGGGGGGAGCCAGCGAGAAGAAAAAGAATGAATTAGATGGGAGGTGAGCATACGAAGGAAGAGAGGTGAAAGACCTGAGATGGAGGGTATGGGGTGAAATAATGAAGGGAGGAAGGTGAGAAGGATGGGGTGAACGAGGGAATAGGATGAGAGTGAAAGGTGGGATAAAGGGAGACAGAGGGGAGTAATATGTGAGAGGGAGCATACCCCCCCTCACTATATACTGTATAATCTTCCTATCATCTGCTCTGTGGAGAGCAGTGCCAGATAGTCTGCCCTCTCCCCATTCCATGGATAGTTGGTGATGTCATCCAAAGGAGCCACTGGTGTCTTCAAAAGCAGCCATCCTGCGGTGTGGGATGTCCCTTAGAGCAGAAATTCTTTGCCTTTTATGTCATCTATGGGAAAGAAGAGGAAGGGTAAAACTCCTGCTTTCATGTTATCATCTAGTGGCCCTCTGGATTTCCATGTGATATGCTTATCTTCCCCAAACTATTATGGGCATTTTAGAAGAGGGCTCTATTTTGCCTGGAACCTCTCTAAGCCCTAATATCAGTATATTCCCTTGCAACCTCCAACCTTGTAGAAGTGACATGATGTCTCCCGGTGTGGAGGGAGGCAATGTGGTCACTTATTTGATACCCAAAAAGGCTCTGAGAAGGAGTATTTGAAGGGGATAGAGGGACTGGGTTCTAAACCTTTTGAGGATGAGAATTCAAGAATGTTGGGAGAAGAACGGAGAGTTGATGCCCCTTTAGGAAAGGACTCAGTTGTGAGTAGAAACTCTCGATTCAGGTGGTGTGTAAGTACTAATATAATTAATGTTATATTACCTGAATGTGGCTTTATTCCACCTACTTCATCATTGTCTATGGGAACAGCGATGGGCTCCTTTGAGTCTACTAATATATCTTTGATGGATGTTTGGAGGGTGTTTTCAAGAAGGGAAAACACTTTAATCCAATTGTTATCACAAATGAATAAATTGTCAGAAGACTCTAAAGAAAAATTTCAGAGTTATGATTCTGTTATGCACCCCGTCCGTGCCCGGCCCGCGCACAGGCCTACTCACCTCCCTGGTTCCACGACAGGTCCTGGGTTGGCCTCCCGAGTGGCAGCTGCAAGCTCTTCCAGGCCTCGGCGTCCTGCGGCGGCGGTCACCGAGCCTTCCACTACGTATCGGGCCTCACGCTGGAGCTTGGCGTCTTCAGTGGCGTTGGCCACGCCCCTATGCGTGTGCAGACCGCTCAGCCTCTTGTAGGGCCAGGGGCGGGTCCTAGCTCTGCAGCGTGCCCTGATTGATTCCCTGATATAAGGAAGTCCCTGCTTGTACTTCCTTGCCTTGGCAATCGAGTTAGGGTCTTGCTAGATTGGTACTGCATCTGAACCTTGTTCCAGTCTTGTTCCAAGTCTCGTTCCAGGATCCTTCTGGTCCAGTCTTGTTCCTGCCTTGTTCCTGCATCCTAGTTCTCCAGCGTCCTCCTGTTCGTCTGTTCATCTAACCAGGTAGTACCCTCGGACTGTCTCTCTGGTACTGACCTCGGTCTGATTCTCGACCTGCCTGCCTGCTGCCTGCCTCCTGACTCCAGTCTGCTCCTCGACCTGCCTGCTTGCTGCCTGCCTCCTGACTCCAGTCTGCTCCTCGACCTGCCTGCCGCCTGCCTTCTGACCTCAGCCTGTTCCTCGATTCATCTGCCTGCTGCCTGCCTTCTGACCTCGGCCTGCCTGTGACCTCATCTGACCTCCGGAACCTGACCCCTGCTTTGTTGTCCACTCCTCGGACTGATCCCCGGATTCTGACCTCTGCCTGCTTGACCACGTCTCATGATTCTGGCTCTGTTCCTAGCCTTGTCATCATCTACGCTGTTCTGGTCCTCCTTGCTCCACCTGACCTCCAGTCTCAAACCTGACCGTGCTCCCCTCCTGTCTGTGGGCACGCCTGGTACAGCAGCTGCCGGACTCGGAAATACGGCTCAAATTGAGTCTGGAGTGGCTTTCCTCGCAGACATGCTTATCACCACCTTAGAATGTCACCTCGGGCTCTGGCCTCAGATGTGGCAGTTAGGAGGTATTATGGCTTAGGAACTGGTTAGCAGGTGAGGTATCAATCTCAACTGGCCAGGCTGCCCTTTAAAGTGGGGCTTCTATTTGGAGAAGAGCTGAAGAAACTTATGAAATACCTAGGGGAATCAAAAGCCCTAAGGCTATCAGAAGACAAGTCTTGAGCCAGTTCTAGAGTTCTGAGATGTCAACACCTCAGGGACTACTGTAGATTAAAAAAAAATGTATGGCTCAAGATCTCAATGGGTCAGGAAATCAAGAGCCCAGCCCTTTTGATGGGCCAAAAGATTGAGACATGATCCTTATGCTCAAGCAGGGACCAGCTGCTCGACCCAATGACAATCAATGGTTTCCTCTGGGAATTCCTCCAGTAGGCGATGCCTATGTTAGTTTTACATGGAGTGGACCCAAGTCACCATGGACCAATGTGTCCTGGATGTTATTCAATCTCTCCTCATAAGTCATTCGATGAAAGCCATCCACCTTTTTGGTCGCCCTTCTCTGGACCGCCTCCATCCTGTCTCTGTCTCTTCGGAGATACGGTCTCCAGAACTGAACACAGTACTCCAGGTGAGGCCTCACCAAGGACCTGTACAAGGGGCTAATCACTTCCCTTTTCTTACTTGATATTCCTCTCTCTATGCAGCCCAGCATTCTTCTGGCTTTAGCTATCGCCTTGTCACATTGTTTTGCCGACTTCAGATCATTAGACACTATCACCCCAAGGTCTCTCTCCTGCTCCATGCACATTAGCCCTTCTCCCCCCATCGAATACAGTTCTTTCGGATTACCACACCCCATATGCATGACTCTGCACTTCTTGGCATTGATAGCAGCTGCCATATCTTCAACCACTCTTCCAGTTTCCTTAAATCCCGTCTCATTCTCTCCACTCCTTCTGGCATGTCCACTCTGTTACAGATCTTAGTGTCATCCGCAAAAAAACAAACCTTTCCTTCTATCCTGTCTGCAATGTCGCTCACAAAGATATTGAACAGGACCGGTCCCAACACCGACCCCTGCGGCACTCCGCTCTCTCTTCAGAGTAAGTTCCATTTACCATCACACATTGTCTTCTGTCTGTCAACCAGTTGCAATCCAGGCCACCACCTCGGCACTCACTCCTAAGCTTCTGTTAGCAATCTGGCAACAGATTGCTAAATCCTTAGCAATCTGATAGGGATTAGCAATCTGTTACCAATCTCTCCTCGAGATAGGAGGAGTTAGTAGTCTGTTATGGAAACTGCTAAGGGATTAGCAAACTGTTATTGATCTCCCCGCCCGAAGGGCGGAGCTAGCAATCTGATGTCACTCATCCCATCAGGAGGGAGGAGTTAGCGAGCAGTTATGGATCTACTCCCCAAAGGGGAGGAGTTAACAATCTTGTATTGATCTGGCTGCTGAATACTCTTGTAGAGAGAAGAGCTATCATCTGTTATAGATAACCCCGTCAGGAGGAATAGTAATCTATTGTAAATCACTTCTTGAGAATAGAAGGATAACAATCTGTTAGCGATATGACCGCCAGGGAGGTGGAGTTAGTCTTCTGTAGAATGATGTTTCCCCAAGGAGAGGAGCTAGCGATATGTAATACTCTGTAGGCGTAGTTAGTGATCTGATGTGGAGTTGGCTTCCACAGAGTGACAGTCAGTACAATACCTGTTCTAGTAGTGTAAGAATAAACACTTAGTAGAAATGGTGAATCCCTGGGCCGATGGTTGATGACAGCGCCCCCAGGAGGAGATCCTGAGAGGAACCACCGGCTAGGCTGGAGTGTAAGACAAACACAGATAGTTCTTTATTAGACTGGAAGTTGAACCACCAGAGGTGGCAGTAGTGAGTTGATGTGTCCAGCAGGGCTGAAGTCCCTCAGATACTGGAATTACAATCTCTGGGTTGCTGAGCTGTAGAGAGAGACTATAGGTAGTGAGTAGACAGGGTATGCTGGATACATAACCAGTAGAAGATGGTACACTCACAATTGTAGATATCTGTAATGGCCTCTTATGCAACAGAGCGTCTTCAGTACATCCAGGAACAGGAGCCGTAGGCGAGCACTGGTTCCTATAGGCAGTCTGTAATAAGAACTCACAATAGCTGTGTATGGAATGGCTTCTGGAATAGAAGAGAGTCTGTAAAGGGTTTTAGGAACATGGGCCCTCGTGGAGCGAGTACCAGTTCCTATCTGCAATCTGCAACAATAACTCACGATCTCCGTACCTTCGATAACGTCTTAGACAGAAGGGAGTCTTCAGAGATTAGGAACATAGGCCCTCGTGGAGCAAGTACCGATTCCTATCTGCAATAGAACTCACAGTGTTCACGTCTGCAATCGCTTCCAGGCAGTGAGGAGTCTTCTGAGTATTCAGGGACGTAGGCCCTCGAGGAGTGAGTACCGGATCCCGTCTTAGCAATCTGAAATCAAGAAGAGAGAGAGCGGGGCTCCCGAGGAGTGGTTACCTCTAGGTAAGTTTGTAGAGGCCGAGCAGCGGAGAAAGGTTTCTCCTTGCTCACTCAGATCGTAGTTGCAAGTAGCGTGGACTGCCGAAGCAAGTCCCATTGGAGTTCCTTGCTAACTCAGTTTGTAGTAGCAAACAAAGACCCTTTTAAATTGGAAACGGATGACGTCACTACGGAGGGACGCCCCCGAGGTTTGCGCCCTTGCTGGTACAAAGTCTGGAGTGCGCACGTCTTTATGTCATCAGGAACATGGCAGATCCGTAGCGTCAAGCCAGCCCAGGGATTCCGGGGCAAAGAGGCAGGGAGAAACCGCGGCAGTTTCTGTCCATCAGAGCTGAAGGGAGTCGCCGCAAAGGTAGAGACATCAAGTGCTCTTCCTCGATCCAATTCCTTGGTTACCCCAGTCAAAAAAGTTTTATCAGATTTGTCTGACAGGATCTTCCCCTGGTGAATCCATGTTGCCTCTGGTCCAGCAATTCTTCCGACTGTAGATAGTTCACTATTCTTTCTTTTAACAGCGACTCCATTACTTTTCCCACCACTGAGGTGAGGCTAACCGGTCTGTAGTTACCAGTCTCTTCTCTGTTTCCACTCTTGTGGAGCGGGATCACCACCGCTCTTCTCCAATCACTCGACACCATTCCCATTTCTAGGGATCTATTGAATAGGTCACATAGTGGACCCACCAGCACATCTCTAAGCTCCCTCAGTATCCTGGGATGAACCTTATCAGGCCCCATGGCTTTGTTCACTTTCAGTTTCCCCAGCTCTTCCCATACATTCTCTACTGTAAATGGAGTTACATCTACTCCATTCCCCTGTAGTTTCTTGTTAACTAGCGACGGTCCTTCTCCAGGGTCTTCTTTAGTGAACACAGAACTGAAGTATTCGTTTACTATTTCTGCCATTTCTTCGTCTCTTTCCACACATTGATCCTTTTCACCTTTCATTTTCACTATACCACTTTAAACGTTTCTCCTTTTACTGATGTATCTGAAAAATGTTTTGTCACCTCTTTACCTCTTTGGCAATCCTTTCTTCCGCTTGACTTTTTGCAGTCTTGATTACTTTCTTTGTCTCCCTCAGTTCTACCAGATATTTTTCCTGCGGCTCCTCCCTTTGGGATCCTTTATATTTCTTGAACGCTGTTCTTTTAGCCTTTATTTTGTCAGCCACCTCCTTTGAGAACCAGATAGGTTTCATTTTTCTTTTGCTTTTCTTTACTTTTCTAACATATAGATTAGTTGCCTTGGTAATTGCTCCTTTTAGTTTGGTCCACTGTTGTTCCACATCTCTCTCATTCTTCCAGCCTACTAGTTCTTCCTCCAGGTACTTCCCGATTTCATCAAAGTCCGTGTTTTTGAACTGCAAAACTTGGGTCCGTGGGCTTCTTTTCCATATCCTTTTTGTGATATTAAACTATACCGTTTGATGATCACTGGTGCTGAGGTGGGCGCCCACCTGGACATCAGAGACATTATCTCTTCCCTTCACCTCTAGGCTCAACCCTTTCCACTCTATTGCCAGTCCCAGACTTTGACCCTGTTCTCAGTACTGCCCCTCACACAGGCTCCCTCTGTCCCTCCCTCTCTCACACACATGCTCCCTCTCTCTAATACACATACACACACCCTCATACAGGCTCCCTCACATACACAATCCCTTCACACAGGCTAGCACCTTCACATACACACAATCCCTTTTTCATACAAACGAGCTCCCAGTCTCTCACACACATACACACTCTTTCACAATCTCCTCATTTAGGCTCCCTCTCTCTGAAACCCACACTCAAGCATCCCTCCAGCCCCCCCTCTTTTACCTCCCATGCTCTCTCACCCTCCTGCACCGTCACCCTCCCCTCCCCTCACATAAGCTCCCTCTCTGAAACCTTCAAGCATCCCCCCCACTCCCCCTCTTACCACCCTCTCCCACACCCCGTCTCCTCTCTCACACACACATTCTCTCTCACTGGCATGCCGCAGGATGTGCTCTGTTTACGGCAAAGATGAAGGCCCGGGTGCGCCGTTCGCGGCACATGGGGGCCTTCCCTTTTAGCCGCGAACAGCGCGCCGGGCCTTCATCTTTGCTGCAACGGAGTGCGTCCCCTGTGCCGCGGGACTTGCTCCGTTCGTGGCATGCCAGGGTCTCTTCTGCTATTTTCTGCCATGCTGAGATGCCCCCACTCTCGCGATGGCCGCTGTCCATGCGCTTCCGGTTTTGGAGGGAGGAAATTGGTGGGGCGACGGTAAAAATCTGCAGGAAGGGCAACGAGGGAGGAAATCTGCGAGGTGAGAGAGAAAATCAGCAGGAAGGGGGAATTCTGCGCAAATTCTGCATTCCGCAGTAGCGCAGAATTCCCCCAAGAGTAAATTTGGGGTTGTTGGTCCCATAGTATACCACCCTATAGAATAGAAGGGATCTTTTGCATGAAAAGATGCAACTGAACTGGTGGGCATTGTTGGCCTGGGGAGGGGGGGTCTGTTGTATCTAAACTGTCTCCTTCTGCTCTGCTGAGAGACCAGACTCAGCCTCCTGGTCTGCAGCTGGGGTCCACGCCTTCCTGGGGGGATCCAACTGCTGTTGGGGGCCTTCCTGGGGGATCCAACTGCTGTTGGGGTCCATGCCCTACTGGGGGATCCGACTTCGCCTCCCAGTCTGCCGCTGGGGTTCCCACCCTCCTGGGGGATCCAACTCTGCCTCCCAGTCTGCCACTGGGTCCATGCCTTCCTAGGGACCCGACTCCACCTCCTGGTCTTCGCTAAATGGCCAATCATGTACTGTTACCCAGCCTGGATAAATCACCTTCTCTCAGCATGGCTTTTACTTTATCTGTTGTCTGACCCTGTATGGGTCACCTCTCAGCTAAAAGGCCAAGCCCCAGACAGAACTACAGAGAGAGATCATGTGCACACCCTTTTATCCTGCCTGGCCATCCCCCTGTTGTCTGGGATCTCAGTACCCACGTGTCTGAAAACCCTTTTAGTCAGGGTGAAAATCTGTTTTCTTCCTAGGTCTGTTTTCCAGTAAAATTTCTCTCATAAATCCCTTTCCCAGTCATGATTCTGTAATTTAAGAGTTTGAATCCTCTGATTTTTTTTTTAGTGATATTTCCTACAGATTTTCCAGTCAAGGGGGCTGTGACATGCAAATCCCCTACCTGAATATCTGACTAATCTATTCAATGGTCAGTTAAGTACCTTCACACTTAGGGGTCTGATGACCTTTTCAATTTTTTCTGTATTTCCTGGGCTGGCAGGTCATGTTACACAGCTGCATTGCCCTCCCCTTTTTTTTTCTACAGTTTACTTAAATGGTAGCATGCTCAAACCTCCGTCTCTTGTGTGTGTGGTGTGGGGGTTTCACTAGTTTCAGCTTGATCTCTTATATCCTGTAATTTAACAGTGATTTGTTTTAGTTGCTCAGAATCATTACCATCAAATAACATTTATAGTGTGAGTATGTCCCCAAAATTCTCCTCAGTAAAGACTGAGGCAAATAATAAATTATAGTTTTTCCCGCAAATAAGCAGGCTGAATTAGCCATGCTGTCTGGGATGCCCCGGATCACAAGATCACAGAGCTTTGCTCTGTGCCGCTGCTTGTCCTTTCCCGCGCAACTCCATGTTTCTCTTCAGTCTGTTTTATTCCGTGTTGCAGGTTGCACGCGGAGCTTTGCTCTCAATTTTTAAAATTTTCTCAATTTTTTCCTGAGCAAATAGCACTTTCAGTGCTCCAACATGTCTCCGAGACCGCCTGGCTCTGCCATCAATGCCTGCGTCAAAACCGATGCACCCACGCATAGATGCGTTGTAGCCCAATGCGTCAAAGCACCACCAATGCGAGTCGTCCGGCTCAACAAGGGACAAACCCTCGACACAATTACCGACACAGGAGCAGGTGACATCGAAGTCCCTAATGCAAGAAACGTCAAAGTCACACAAGGCACGTCCACAGCTGAGTTCCTCCTCAGGGAAACTCCCCAGTAAACCTAGTCTGGTGGGGAACCCTCAAATTGTGTTCACCCCAGAAGAGATGATGAAGATGGGGTTTTCAGATGTCGAGCCTATTTCAGAGCAAATGTCCTCCATCTCCTCTGAGTCCTCAGGATGAGTCTATTCAGATCTGTCCTCTGTATCCAAGAGAAAGAGAGCTTCCCTGTAGCTGCAGGAACCCCTCCAGGAGAGACACAAGAGGTCTTCTAGGACCAAACTGACGGACCTACCATGCTGACCCACCCACTTCCCTGCACAGTCTCCAGATTCAAGCTTCGCAGAGATGCTGTGATCTAGACTTAAGAGAAACATGGAGCTGTGCAGGAAAGGACGTGCAACCGCACAGAGCAAAACTCTGTGATCTTGGAGAAGCTCCGTCTCAGCCTCCCCGGAGGGATGTCCCAGACAGCATGGCTAATTCATCCTGCTGTCTATGGAAAAACCGGTTTACGGTAAGTAAACTTGCTTTTTTCTGCTATTTCCTTGTCCTCTCTGAGCACCTCTCTTTACCTCTTGGTTATCTAGAGGCAGGGCCGGAGGAACCCGTAGGTGAGCTAGGCCTGTGCCTAGGGCGCTGCGATTTAGGGGGCGCGGCGGCAGGCGACAAAATTTTGAAAGGGCAAAAAGTGCCCTTTCAAAATTCTGCCAGCCCCCGCCTCACTGTGCCACCCTCCCGATGTCCCCCTTGTGGTCCAGTGGAGGGCCCAGGAGCGATCTGCCGATCCCAGGGCCTCGGCTTCCACTAAGCAAAATGGCGCCGGTGGCCTTTAGCCTCTACCATGTGACAGGGGCCAACCAATGGCACTGGTAGCCCCTGTCACATGGTAGGAGTTAAAGGCCACCGGCGCCATTTTGGTGAGCGGCAGATCGCTCCCAGGACCCCACCTGGACCACCAGGTATTTTGTAAGTTTTCTTTTGGGGGGGGGAGGAGGAGTCGGGGCTGCGGCTGGGGGCGGTGCAAGGCTGAAGGTGCCTAGGTCGCCCAATCCCCTTGCACCGGCCCTGTCTAGAGGTCCAACTGATTCCTTTACAGGCTGTTTGCCTTGAAGGTACTTGAAAATGTTTTTATTATTAGTTTTAACCTCTATGGCAGGCTTCTTTTCAGATTCTTTCTTGGCCTGGTTTATGACTATTTACATCTAACTTGATAGTGCTTGCGCACTTTCCTTTTTTCCTCATTTGGATCTGTTTCCATTTTTTGAAAGATGTCCTTTTTGCTGGGTGATGGATCAGTACAGGAACTTATATGCTCATGTACCTGTATGGTAGAAAACCAAGGCAAAAGAAGGCAAACCTGACTGGTAGCTGAGATGCATCCTTAGCAGTGTGGATGGGAATAACTGGGCAGACTGTATAAGCCCATTGGTCTTTTTCAGCCATCATTTACTATGTTAGTGTGTGAGAATTTCTCTCTTAGCTTTGCATTGCACTGCAGTTACTTTTGTTACCAGAGAACAACTTTATTTAAAGTTAAATAGCAGGCATTGATGGAATGAAGTGATACAATAGGCTCTCTCTGGCCCATCAGGCTTAAACAGAAAGGAGAGGCTTCCACAATTTAATTTGTTGCATCTTTGCTCCTGAGAGACCATCCTTGGCTAAGGAGATGATGGATGTCCCTGTTCTCCTTTCACAATCCATTGACACCACACTAGCCTGATACAGCCACATTAGGAGTTCACTGTCATCTTTTTTAAAGAGCATTAAAACAAACTAGTACTAGTATAATAACAGATTCATGTTATAACACGTTTCATGCTAACAGTAGTCCAAATTAAGCCCTGGTAACTGTGTAGATCCTCTTTCTACTTATTTAGCTATACAGAGTCTGTGAGCAGCAGGCAATCCTGGTGACTGATTGTATGACATTATAAAATTCAGAGGCTTAGCTTTGCTGACATGTAAAATGGTGCTGCCCAACCCAGGAAAAAAAAGAACATCTCTAAATGCGTAACCATCAAACTGTTACTGGACTACACATAATGTTTTACTGTTTATGTCTGTAGTATTTAAGTGGAAATATATCATCTATAAGCAATTTCTGATTAAATTCTAAAATCTAATTTATTTCCAGGGTATAAAATTGTTAGCAAAATAGGGGAAGGCACATTTTCTGACGTTATGAAAACGCGGAGTCTCAAAGATGGAAATTACTATGCATGTAAAAAAATGAAGCAGGAATTTGAAAGGTATGTACATATCCTCGACCAGTCACCTTAAATAGGAAAATGTGTGGAACATATCAAAACTTGTGATGTGCAGGAGTTCCTGTTTATGCACTGTGTAAGGTTCCAAAGGTTGATGATTCACTCTAGGGTCTGTAACGTTTTTAAGCTGGGTTTTCCCATGCAAATTTAACTCTGGGATTTAGCAGGATTTTTACAAGGAAAACACACATACTAAAATGCGAGTTAAAACCTGCTCTTGGAATAGAACATCTGCATCAAATTTCAGCGTAAATGAAGTTTAAGTATTACCCTGTACTGCTTTGTGCACATTTTTGTAACGCCGATAAATTAACTCCTGGATCAGAGGTGGCGTAAAACTGCCTGAGGTTGTCCATATCATTCCTGCCCTTGCCAGCACTCACTCACTCGAAGGCACCGACCTGCAGTCCTGCCTGCTAGAGACCAGAGCCTTGCCATGGCCAGACGCAGAGCCATGTCTGAAGACCAGTCTGGACCCCAGCCTGCAGCTCTGCTTGGGCAGGAGCTGGGACTGCAAAGGCGCTTATGGGAAGGCAAAGGAAGGATTCACTGTCAGACAGCAGTGTAGTTTACAAGTAACATGGCCACTTAAATCCACCTCCCGCCTGGCTCCCCCAGTGTGCCCAAGCTGAATCTAATGAGGAGCAGGACTGCTGCAGTGGTATGATAAGATTGCTGTGGGAGCTGCGATCCAACTGGAGACCTGAGGCAGTAATCAAGCAGGTACTGTTCCCATCCCCCCACGTCCACCCCTCACTGGCCATTTAGATTAAGACCCCTTCTGTCCACTTTGATTCTGGCTTCCTGAATGCTTCAGATACCAGTCTGTCCCCAGCTTGTGCTGGTTGTAGTTACCACTTTCTTCAAGTTAAATAAATGTGCAGACGAACTGAGAGAAGGGTTCAGTAATGGTGCAATTTAAGCAGACCTGAAAGAGCTTGCACCAGTGTGCAGAGATGGCACTTGTCCAGGCTGACTGTCCCTAAAATAATCCACAACGCCTGTTTATACCTTATTTTTTTTAAAGCATTTTTGCTGTTTAATGGCATGCATATGGCCTGTGAGTGTGTAAAAAAAAAAACCAAAACCAAAAACACATGCTAAATGGAAAAAGTACACTTTTTTTTTTTTTTTACACAAAGTGCACTTTTTCCATTTAGCATGTCCTTTTTTTTTTTTTCTTTTACTCATGGGCCATTTGCATTCCATTAGCATACTGAAACTCATGTTTACGCACTTTTTTTTTAATGCAAGTTTTAAAAAAAATTGCTAAAAAATACTGTGTTAACATGAGTTTTATTACATCACCTTTTCTCTTTCCATACCAATAAAAACAATTAAACAGACTTTATACTATATTATGTTTAACAGTTTTGGCACTTATTATAAATCACAAGAAAAGTCTTTTTTTCCTAATGACATTTTGTGGAAACTTATTACTGTAATTTTTAGTAATTATAATACTTGGTAATTTATTCTTAGTTAAGTAAATCAATATTGAATTACTAGTCCAGAAAAAAAACCACTCAAAGCTAATACTCTTCAGCTGTGCTTATAGACGATGACTGAATATGTTTATGGTTCTGATTGCTAACTTGCAGGTAGGGATGTGCAGGGAAAAAGTTTTCGTTGCATTCGTGATACGTTTTCGTGGAGGGTTGATTCCGTTTTATACGGAAGTATGGAGAATTCCATAAGTTGTCGATCTGTCAATACGTTTCCCGGTTCCCATTAAAGTCAATGGGGGAAGGATTTCCAGCCTATTTTTGGCTGCAGAATTGGGGTTTTCTTATCAATTTTCATAAAACTTCTGGGGAGCAATCATCACAACAACAAAAGAGCTCCAAGGTACTTAGACTGTGGCAAAGTGGCACCAAAGTGGCATGAATAGCCTAAGGCACTGGAAAGGTGCAAAGGGGTACCAGAAGTGGCAAGAGTGCTTTAACAGAGGCACAAAGCAGCAGTGAGAATGTCAAATACACACCACAGCTTCAAAACAGCACCGATAGCAGATGCATAAACCATCGAAGGCAGCACGACAGGAAAAGTGGCAAGACAAGTGGCATTGACATCCAACAGCACAATGAAGGGGAACATAGCAAGCAGATAGACTAGCACCAACACACTGAGGAACCATGAGAGTGGCAAGAACACCACAAGGAGTTAAGTGAGTCATCTGGTGTATGGCAGCAAAGCAGAGTGGCAGAAAGCTGATAGGGGCAAGACAGGCTGGCAGAGTGGAGGTAGTCTGGTCCCCGTGGTTTTGATAGGGGAAAGACAGGCTGGCCTAGAAGAGAGTTCCCTTTCCTTTGTGCAGGGAAGGACGCCCTGGAACGGGTCCACCCCTAGAGTTGGGTGTACCCGGTGTTTACATTGGTGTCTAGTGAATATCATTGGCGTCTAGTGAATTCCGTTGGCGTCTAGTGAATTCCGACTGTACTTACGCACTTCAGCTGATGATAAAGGAAATGGAAAATCTCTCAGAAATAAGAACACTGCTACTCAAGTCCAAATCTGCAATATCAAACTATGTTGACTTTGTACCGTAGAGGTGAAACACTTTTAGGAACACAAGGCCTGGATGAACAGGCACAGCAGTCGAGGTCAAACTCTTTAAGGAACACAAGGCCTGGATGAACAGGCACAGCAGTCGAGGTCAAACACTTTTAGGAACACAAGGCTGGATGAACAGGCACAGCAGTCAAGGTCAAACTCTTTTAGGAACACAAGGCCTGGATGAACAGGCACAGCAGTCGAGCACAGAGGTCAATCCCCCCTAGGAACACAAGGCCTGGATGAACAGGCACAGCAGTCGAGGTCAAACTCTTTTAGGAACACAAGGCCTGGATGAACAGGCACAGCAGTCGAGGTCAAACTCTTTTAGGAACACAAGGCTGGATGAACAGGCACAGCAGTCAAGGTCAAACTCTTTTAGGAACACAAGGCCTGGATGAGCAGGCACAGCAGTCGAGGTCAAACACTTTTAGGAACACAAGGCCTGGATGAACAGGCACAGCAGTCGAGGACAGAGGTCAATCCCAGCTAGGGACACAAGGCCTGGATGAACACGGATAGTAATTTTTTTTTTTTTAATTTATTTATATTCTTATTTTAAAACGTTTCCAGCACTTCATACTTGATTACACTCAGGTACTGTAGGTATTTCCCTATCCCCAGAGGAACACAAGGCCTGGATGAACAGGCACAGCAGTCGAGGTCAAACTCTTTTAGGAACACAAGGCCTGGATGAACAGGCACAGCAGTCGAGGTCAAACTCTTTTTAGGAACACAAGGCTGGATGAACAGGCACAGCAGTCGAGGTCAAACTCTTTTAGGAACACAAGGCTGGATGAACAGGCACAGCAGTCGAGGTCAAACACTTTTAGGAACACAAGGCCTGGATGAACAGGCACAGCAGTTGAGGTCAAACACTTTTAGGAACACAAGGCCTGGATGAACAGGCACAGCAGTCGAGCACAGAGGTCAATCCCACCTAGGGACACAAGGCCTGGATGAACAGGCACAGCAGTCGAGCACAGAGGTCAATCCCACCTAGGGACACAAGGCCTGGATGAACAGGCACAGCAGTCGAGCACAGAGGTCAATCCCACCTAGGGACACAAGGCCTGGATGAACAGGCACAGCAGTCGAGCACAGAGGTCAATCCCACCTAGGGACACAAGGCCTGGATGAACAGGCACAGCAGTCGAGGTCAAACTCTTTTAGGAACACAAGGCCTGGATGAACAGGCACAGCAGTCGAGGTCAAACTCTTTTAGGAACACAAGGCCTGGATGAACAGGCACAGCAGTCGAGGTCAAACTCTTTAAGGAACACAAGGCCTGGATGAACAGGCACAGCAGTCGAGGTCAAACTCTTTAAGGAACACAAGGCCTGGATGAACAGGCACAGCAGTCGAGGTCAAACACGTTTAGGAACAGAAGGCCTGGATGAACAGGCACAGCAGTCGAGGTCAAACTCTTTAAGGAACACAAGGCCTGGATGAACAGGCACAGCAGTCGAGGTCAAACACTTTTAGGAACACAAGGCCTGGATGAACAGGCACAGCAGTCGAGGTCAAACACTTTTAGGAACACAAGGCCTGGATGAACGGGCACAGCAGTCGAGGACAGAGGTCAATCCCACCTAGGGACACAAGGCCTGGATGAACAGGTGCAGCTATCGAGGTCAAACTCATTAAGGAACATAAGGCCTGGATGAACAGGCACAGCAGTCGAGGTCAAACACTTTTAGGAACACAAGGCCTGGATGAGCAGGCACAGCAGTCGAGGTCAAACACTTTTAGGAACACAAGGCCTGGATGAACAGGCACAGCAGTCGAGGTCAAACTCTTTTAGGAACACAAGGCCTGGATGAACAGGCACAGCACTCGAGCAGAGAAGTAAATCCCACCTAGGGACACAAGGCCTGGATGAACAGGCACAGCAGTCGAGGTCAAACTCTTTTAGGAACACAAGGCCTGGATGAACAGGCACAGCAGTCGAGGTCAAATTCTTTTAGGAACACAAGGTCTGGATGAACAGGCACAGCAGTCGAGGTCAAAAACTTTAGGAACACAAGGCCTGGACGAACAGGCACAGCAGTGGAGGACAGAGGTCAATCCCACCTAGGGACACAAGGCCTGGATGAACACGGATAGTAATTTTTTTTTAAATTTATTTATATTCTTATTTTAAAACGTTTCCAGCACTTCATACTTGATTACACTCAGGTACTGTAGGTATTTCCCTATCCCCAGAGGAACACAAGGCCTGGATGAACAGGCACAGCAGTCGAGGTCAAACTCTTTTAGGAACACAAGGCCTGGATGAACAGGCACAGCAGTCGAGGACAGAGGTCAATCCCTCCTAGGGACACAAGGCCTGGATGAACAGGCGCAGCTATCGAGGTCAAACACTTTTAGGAACACAAGGCCTGGATGAACAGACAGAGCAGTCGAGGTCAAACTCTTTTAGGAACACAAGGCCTGGATGAACAGGCACAGCTGTCGAGGTCAAACTATTTTAGGAACACAAGGCCTGGATGAACAGGCACAGCAGTCGAGGACAGAGGTCAATCCCACCTAGGGACACAAGGCCTGGATGAACAGGCGCAGCTATCGAGGTCAAACACTTTTAGGAACACAAGGCCTGGATGAACAGGCACAGCAGTCAAGGTCAAACTCTTTTAGGAACACAAGGCCTTCCCTGACTAGCCCCCACCATACTTTCTGACTTTACCCTCTTCCCACTGCCTCCAATGCTGCGTGATACTGTAAATATGTAAATACATCAGTTTTTCATCCTCATGTTTTATACTTTATTTATTTACTGTTGGTTATTTATACTTTATTTATTCTGTTGGTTATTTATACTTTATTTATTTTCTGTTGGTTAGCTTGTTTGCTCTTCCTTCTTTCCTTATCTACTTTTGCATTATTGTAACCCCACCCCCCTATCCCTGTTCATTGTATTTTCCTCCTTTCAGTTCCAATGTGAACCAGTGTGATGTTGTACACTAACGCCGGTATATAAAAGTTTATAAATAAATAAATAAATAAATAAAATGAACAGACACAGCAGTCGAGGACAGAGGTCAGTCCCACCTAGGGACACAAGGCCTGCACAGTAGACGGTCAGGCACAGCGATTCATGTCAGGAACATGTGCTGCAGTGCTTACATTATCTGGAGCATAGGAGGCAATTGGAGCTGCTGCAAGGCTTTGAATAGCTTTTATTCATCTTGCCATTCACAGGGAAAATTTGGAGAGCAAAGCAAAGGCAGGTTTACTTTCAAAAACCCTAGCATTTCCATCGACTCTGGTGCCAGCCTTGAGCGGTGAGGGCTCATGATATCCCCTGTTATTGAAAAGACAC
This sequence comes from Rhinatrema bivittatum, assembly GCF_901001135.1. Lineage (NCBI taxonomy): Eukaryota > Metazoa > Chordata > Amphibia > Gymnophiona > Rhinatrematidae > Rhinatrema > Rhinatrema bivittatum. The sequence goes on along the minus strand of NC_042618.1, from coordinate 38,398,236 downwards.
GTTCACTGGGCACACTGGTTGGTGGACATGAGAGATATCGCTGAGCCACTTTGGCTAGGTGTGGCCAGACAGTGGACTTGTGTGCCCAATATGCCAGCGGATCTGTCTGCATTTTCTCTATCGGCTATGAGAGATACCTTGTCACTGACAGCTGTGCTGCTGTCTCCTCCTGTGCTTGGGAGGGCTCAGAGTCACTCAATCCAGCTACTTTCTCTCTCGCCCGTTGCACAACTGATGAATCTTTATGGCCAACATGCCTTGGGCGTTCTGACGTGGAGGAGGAGGTACTATCTGTCACTGACACAGTGCTGCACCTGCCTGGGCTAGCAGCACAACTCTCTGATGTGCCTGCTGTTTCCACCTCTGCTTCAAGCCTAATCTGTCTCCGCCTATGGCGCTCCTGTTCACGGACCTTTGCTAACAGCAGCTCCTTCACAAATGACAGACAATTGGTCTGTAGGGCAAGTTTACCTTTCACACGGGGATCACAGACAGAGGCGAGCATGTATGTGCGGTCGTCTGTTAAAGGACTTAACCTGTCTTTCACCTGCTGCTGCAAAACGTCCAGACACTGCAGCACCTCAGCAGTCATTCCCTCTTCCCGTTTAAAGGCCTCCAAATGTTCATCCAGGAATTTAACTATAGGGATGATGTCAGCCAAGGTGGCACTTCTGGAACTCAGCTCCTTCCGTGACATCCTTGAAGGGCTGCAGGATTTTTACCAGCTGACTCATGACTAACCAATCATGATGCCCTAGGAGATTCTGCACACCTATGTCTATTGTACCAGAAAGTTCATGAAGGGGTATCTGCAGCTCCAGTAACCTCTCCAGCATCATAAAGGTGGAATTCCACCGGGTGGCAATGTCTTGAATGAGACGCTTGTGAGGCATATCCAAATCAGTCTGCTTTTGTCGGAGAACCTGCCCCGCCTTGACACTTCTGTGGAAGTGTGCTGCTATGTTCCTGCACTTCTGTATTAATCTATGCAGGTATTCATTCTCCTTGTCATTGGACTCCAAGCCCAGAGCTGACTTCACTACCAGGTGCAGAGTGTGTGCAAAACATCGGATGTTCTTAAACCGCCCATCGCTTATTGCCTTAACCATGTTTGCACCATTGTCTGTGACAAAGAACCCTGCCTGCGTTTTCCTGTCTCGCTGGTGTAGTTGCCAGCCCTCCAGCATCTTTCTGATGCATGCTAGAATATTGGCTGCGGTATGGGTCTGGTCTGCCAGGTGGGTGTGCAGTAAATCCCACCTCCACCCTGATACTTCTTCAGTAATAGAGCTGCTGGCTGCACCTGCCTCTGCCATGTCCCACCAGTGTGCTGTCAGAGAGAGGTAAGAGTGTTCAGCATTCATGGCGGTCCAGATATCGCAGGTGAAATGCACTCTTCCGTCTGCCTTACCTAGCAGTGCTTGCAAGCAACTGCGACACTGCTTGTACAGGCTGGGGATGACCTTTCTACTAAATGTGGTTCTGCAGGAGATTTTGTAATTTGGTAGTACGACCTTCAAAAAACACTTGAAACCCACATTCTGCACTAGCTGCAAGGGCTGGTCATCAAGGGCAATCATTTCCCCAATGCTCCTGGTTACAACTTTTGAGGCTGCCTGCCTCCTACCCCGGGATAGCGTTACCGCACTCCACCCCATTTTCTCCATGGTGGTTTGTCGCTTCTGCCACATGTCAGGGGGTTGCTGGCCTGCCGCCTGACTGCTAGAAGGGTATGAGGGCGTGGGCAGACTCTGCTGCTTTCCTACCACTGCAAACTGGTTGGAAGGGGTTCCCCCACTGGAACTGCCACCATCCCCAGGTGGCAGTAATCTTGTTGGGTGTTGCCTCTTCATATGATGGTTCATGCCAAAATTAGATAGATGTCCCATTTGCTAGCCTCTGCAAATATCCCTGGCACAGTAATTACACCGAGCATAATGCGGGTCTTCCGTCACTTTAAAGTGTTTCCAGATCGGAGATGTCTTTCGTGATCCACCCTTCTCTAACACCTTGGGGGTGGATGCTGGCACTGGAGTTGAGGTAGTGGGTGCACCCTGAGAAGCAATGCCAGAGGGGGCACCAGTCACCCTCTGTCCCCGTACTGACTGCTCTTCCTCCTCCTCGATATCACTGTCATCTCTCCCCTGCTGCACAATTCTGGAGGCTAAGACAGGACTAACTGATTCTACCTAAGATTCGTCAGCTATTACTTCTTCAGTATCTGATGAGAATCCCACCCAAGAAGATTCTTCATCTGAATCAGAAGCTAACAGTGACTGCGCTACCTTGTGAACGCTAAGTGTTAGTCGCGACTTCTGCCCCCCTGCTGCTTTTGTGTGTCTACATTTTGTCTGGCATGACTCTGCCTCCCCTTCCCTCTCCTCCAAAATTACAGGGCCAGAAATGAGTGGTGACAATGGCGATGTATCATGGTCAGATTTCGGTTTTTTTGGCATGGAACTGCCATCCCCTACAAAGAGTTTAGATTGCGACAGTTGCCTTTTTAGCTGTACTGGTGGTGTTGCACTAGTGTCTTTTGGGGTGCCTCCTCTGCCAGTCCCAATAAGTCGATTGCATCTCTCTTTCCCTGACATTATGGATTTTATGTCACTGAGTGGTAACACTGCCCACTGGCCCACAATAATAATGTGTTCAGTCTGTTTAAAATGCCCAGATGCACAGACCCACTCAAGGACAATGTTCAGTCTGTTTAAAATGCCCAGATGCACAGACCCACTCAAGGACAATGTTCAGTCTGTTTAAAATGCCCAGATGCACAGACCCACTCAAAGACAATGTTCAGTCTGTTTAAAATGCCCACTGCCCACTGTCACACTGCCTGGCTGTGCACTAATGTGTGTGGAGTGCACACAGAACTAGCTTGCTTGTAAGCACAAAAGAGGCAGAGTACTCCCCGGGCACTTGACTGCACAGACCCACTCAAGGACAATGTTCAGTCTGTTTAAAATGCCCACTGTCACACTGCCTGCTTGGCAGTGCACTAATGTGTGTGGAGTGCACACAGAACTAGCTTGCTTGTAAACACAAAAGAGGTAGAGTACTCCCCGGGCACTTGACTACACAGACCCACTCAAGGACAATGTTCAGTCTGTTTAAAATGCCCACTGCCCACTGTCACACTGCCTGGCTGTGCACTAATGTGTGTGGAGTGCACACAGAACTAGCTTGCTTGTAAGCACAAAAGAGGCAGAGTACTCCCCGGGCACTTCACTGCACAGACCCACTCAAGGACAATGTTCAGTCTGTTTAAAATGCCCACTGCCCACTGTCACACTGCCTGGCTGTGCACTAATGTGTGTGGAGTGCACACAGAACTAGCTTGCTTGTAAGCACAAAAGAGGCAGAGTACTCCCCGGGCACTTCACTGCACAGACCCACTCAAGGACAATGTTCAGTCTGTTTAAAATGCCCACTGCACTGACAGACTAAGTAATTGGAATTTAATAAAGCAGGAATTTTTGTCACTCCAGAAACATGGATGACATTGAAAATAATATCTCTCTCCAAGCCAGCCCAACACCCTCAATGGTAAATAGTGGTCAGTGCTAGCTGACCTAGCACAGTCAGCTTCTCTTCTCAGTCAGAGATGAGTCTGACCAAAATAGACTGCTTGAAAGAAACAGGAATACTAGTGACTGTAGCTGACCCCTGGCACTACAGCAAGACAAGGAATATTTTTCTTTCCTTTGCTAGCCTAAGCCTAGTATCTCTTCTCTATCAGTTCTGGTTCTGCTTCTGCCTGCCTGCCTGCCTGACAGCCAGCCCACCTCCCCACAGAATCGCTGGAAATAACTGCGTGCCTCCTCGTGCTGCTGTTTATATACTGCTGGCTCATCACTAAAATCCACAGAGAGCACTGAATGACAGCGCGATTGGCTGCTTCAGTGCTGCTCAGCAAATGTCAGCGCGGATAAGCTGCGTTCCGGTATCCATGCTGACCTGTCCGACCCTTTCCTGTGAGTCACTGCGACTCACAGGAAAGGGTCAGACAGGTTGGCATGGTTACCGCAGGGGCGCCACCATTTTGTGGTAATCCGGGGTACTAGCTCGCAGCTAATGGTGAGGAAAAGCGCGCGCCTTGCGGTGCGCCGAATTAAACAGAAATCTGTTAAATACGTGGGGAGTCGCGATGCGTTTCGCCTCCCCACGTATTTAACAGATAGCAAAAAATAAGTTGCGGATTACAAATCCGTGGAAAACGGATGCACACCTCTACTTGCAGGTGGATATTGAAAACTGTTCATGCAGATAATTTTAAGTTACCCAGGCAAAGTCAGAGATTTCAATTTCTTGCCCTACTTACTGACAAAATTGTACCAAGGAAAAAGGAGCGCAGGGCTTAAGTTTAGATGGGTAGCATGGATATTGAGCACTGCCTAGCTTAAATGTACTCGGGTAAGTATGCTCAGACAAAACACTGGCCTCAAGTTACCTGGGTAAATTCTGCTTAATATCCTTTCAAGAACAAGCATTTCAACCCGCTCCAAAACATAACCCAGCTGTTTCTCGCCAACTTTGGCGTGTTCAAACCCGCGCGCCTCTATCAAATGAGGAACCCTGTCATCAATGCTGGAACACAATGAAGTGTTCTTCGAGGACAGGCAGGATGGCAGTCCTCACACATAGATGACATCGTTGGATGGAGCCTGCATGGAAAACTTATGTCAAAGTTTCTAGAACTTTGACTGAGCAACAGGCAGACTCTTATGTTCTTACATCTTGCCCCCTCAATTTAGGTCCCCCGGCCTCTTTCCCTCTACATCTCCTTCTCGAATTGTTCCCCCCCTCCCTCCTGTCCCCCTCCTCTCTCCATCCTCTTTTATTCATCTGTAAATCCCCTCTCCCCCTGCTTCCATATATCTGTTGTATCTCCCCTGTTTTTACTCTTCTGTATTTCCCTACACTCCATGCTATCAAATTCTCCAAATAATTACCTCTGTAACTTAGTATTCAGTTGCTCAAATAACTATTCGCTGTACTTAAAACACATAAACCCTGTCATCCTTGCTCTTAGTTACCTTACGCCCCTCCTTATAATAATTTGCGCTTATAAAATGTTCTATATAAAGAGCTTTAAGCTAAGTCAAGGTTATGTCTCTTCGCATGTATACATAGTTCATGTTTCCCGTCCACCCTCTTCCCGTCCACCCTCTTCAATATATACTTACTTCCACTCTGCCACCTCCTCTCCAAACTAGGACTAAAATTCTTCTTATATGCAGACGACGTACAAATACTTATTCCCATTCAGAAATCCATCAATGAAACCCTCCAGTACTGGGAAACATGTCTGACATCCATCAATTCTCTCCTCTCCAATCTACACCTAGCACTCAACGCCTCTAAACCTGAAATCCTCATCCTAGCAAATCAACCAATCGACTCAATCCACCAAATGATCCAAAATGCCTCACAAAATTACACACTGCCGCCCAGTGTCAGAGATTTAGGTATCTCCCTAGACAATCAACTAAGCTTCAAACCTCACATTAAATCACTTCTAAAAGGGGGCTTCTATAAACTTCAAGTCCTCAAAAAACTGAAGCCCCTTCTCCACGCCCACGACTTCCGCACTGTTATGCAAACCACCATACTATCTAAACTCGACTATTGCAATTCCCTTCTCTTAGGCCTCCCAGCCTCCACCATTAAACCCCTTCAAATCCTTCAAAATTCTATGGCAAGAATCCTAACAAACACCAGAAAAACTGACCATATCACTCCCATACTCCAAGACCTCCACTGGCTCCCCATCACCTTCCGTTCCCAATACAAAACACTTACCATCCTCCATAACACATTATTCAATAACAATTCACCCTGGCTTGATGATATGCTACAATTCCGTCAAGCTAATCGCCCCACTAGAAACTCCCTTGCTGGCACTCTCCAAACCCCTTCACTTAAAATTGGACACCTTACCACCACCAGGGATAGAGCCTTCACCATTGCGGGCCCCACCCTCTGGAATTCCCTCCCCGCCAAACTCCGCCTAGAACCGTCCCCGAGCCATTTCAAAAAAGGAATCAAGACATGGCTCTTTAAACAGGCATACCCCAATTCCTCCCGATCCTAGTCATTTTCCTCCTTGAACCCCCTCAGCTCCCACTCAGCCTATCTACCTTCTCCCTGACCTCCCCTATACCTTCCCTGTACCCCCCTCCTCCCTCCCCTAGCGCCCCTCAACCTCCTCCTACCCCGCCCATTCACCCCCTAGCAATCTCTCCCTGAAAGTACCCTTGCTCTGTTGTACCCCTGTTCCCTCCACCCCCCCCCCGCTCCTTTTCCCTTCTCCTTTCCCTTCCCGCTCCCTCCCTCATTTCCTCCCCCCTGCACCAGCATTTATCTGTACATACGTGCACTTGCCTCCTTCATGCTGTAAATAAGTTCCATATGCTAAGTTCTTAAGTGCACATGCTTCCTTAACATTGTTTATAGTTCACTTGCATATCTAACCCTAGCATGAATGCAAAAGTGGTAACTCTGCTCGTTGACTCTCTTCACCTGTACTTTTGTATATTATCCAGTTAGCCCTCTTTCCTCGTTCATTGTAATTTCCTTTCTCAGTTACTTGTAAACCGACATGATGTGTCCTACGAATGCCGGTATAAAAAAGTATTAAATAAAATAAATAATAAATAAAATAAAAGTTAAGTTCATGTTTTGTTTGCATTTATAATTAGTTCATATTACTCGCATTTATCAAGAGTTCTCTGGAAAGCATTTATAAGCTAAGTTCATGTTTAATGTAAACCGATGTGATACTCACAGTGAATGTCAGTATATAAAAACTTAAATAAATAAATTAAACATGCATTATACCATACGTTCATGTGGGGGTCCCCTTCAGCCTCTTCTGTTCCGCAGAGTTGGTCAGGTAAGAGCCTGACTTTGTCAACTCTTTGGTCTACTTTTTCAAATCGTAATTTTTTCATGATTGCTTTTTTGCTGCCTCGCACGGTCAACACGGGTCCCCCCAGTTCTCCTGTTAGGATCCTAAATAGGTTTTTTTGATGTTTATTGGTAAGTTTACTTTTGTTGTCGATACTCCGAGGGTGATGGTGCGTTCGGTGCCTACTGGCCATGGACATCTGCTGTCATCAATTTTGATCTCGTTTCCCTTTAATTTCATGATGACATGTCCATGTCTGGTTTTATGCAGTGCCCCAGGTACACAAGGACCATGTCTAGCACGGATCCCCATGATAGATGTGTCTTCTGTGTTGGGGCATCGCACGATGTCGGGGGTTGCAGCAAGTGCATCAAAATGACCCCAAAGGGAAGTAAGGTCCAGCTCGATAAGATGGAGCACCTCTTTGGGCTGGTGAAGACTGATCCTTCAGCATTGGAGGCATCAGCATTGAGGGACCTTGAAGTTGCCACCAATGGACACAGTCTTCACCATTGGCGAAGCCATCTGCTCCATTGAAGTCATCAGCTGAAAGGGATGCCAGAGACCGGCCATCGTCGAGTTCCTGATGGTCAAGGGCATCGGACTCATCGTCCTCGACCTTGGCACTGGGGAAAGACTCTGCTGAGAATCGAGGGAAGCTAAAGAAGCATCAACATCTGTCTCCATCGATGCACAGTGCCAGGCACGGGAATGCACCAGCTCATTTATTTATTTTATTTATTTACTTATTTTTTTAATACCAACGTTAGTAGGAAATATCACATCTGTTTACAACTCTGTTATCAAATGCACAATTAAAAACATTTGAATTTCCAAATATAAATCATAATCATAAAATACATAAAATTCTTAATAAAACATTTAAACTGAATAAGCATATAAAATTCTTAAAGAGAACATCTAAAATGAATAAGAAAATTAAAATATTAAGAACATAAGAAAATGCCATACTGGGTCAGACCAAGGGTCCATCAAGCCCAGCATCCTGTTTCCAACAGTGGCCAATCCAGGCCATAAGAACCTGGCAAGTACCCAAAAACTAAGTCTATTCCATGTTACCATTGCTAATGGCAGTGGCTATTCTCTAAGTGAACTTAATAGCAGGTAATGGACTTCTCCTTCAAGAACTTATCCAATCCTTTTTTAAACACAGCTATACTAACTGCACTAACCACATCCTCTGGCTGTTGCGGTCCCGACCGCCCCTCTCCTGATAGGGCTCAGGCCCGCCTACCTCCGCTCCAGTAGTCGCCCGATTCCGCCCGGTCCGGGCCCCGGTGGTCTCTCTCTTCCCACGTGGCGGTCGCCATTGTGGGTCTGCTCCTCTCTGGTCTCGTGCTCGCGAGGACGTCCTTCTTGTGCGCCCAGCTCCCGGAAGCCCGGCCCCGCCCTCGCGGCTGACGTCACGCCTGGCTCCCGATATAACCGGCGTTCAGAAGTTCCCTAAACGCCTTGCAACGAGGTTCCCAACTTCTTGAGTTGCTTCCAGTTGCGTTCCTGTTGACCTCCAGCCTGCCTGCCTTTGACTCCGGTTTGCTTCTGACTCCGCTTCAGCCCGCTGCCTGCCACTGACTCTGGTTTGCTTCTGACTCCGCTACAGCCTGCTGCCTGCCTCCGACCCCGGTCTGCTTCTGACTCCGCTTCAGCCCGCTGCCTGCCTCTGACTCCGGTTTGCTTCTGACTCCGCTACAGCCTGCTGCCTGCCTCCGACCCTGGTCTGCTTCCAACTCTGCTACAGTCCGCTGCCTGCCTCAGATTCCAGTTTGCTTCTGACTCCGCTGCAGCCTCCGGCCTGCCCTGCCTTCACCCGACCTTCTGCTCAGCGCAGCCGGCTCCCAACCCTACCCGGGTATCACGAACTCTTATCTCACTCTGCCTGCCTTGGTTCCGGCGCCCGTGCTGGTTCAGTCCTTCGACCCGCTCTTCCTCTGCTGCTGTTAGGTCTCCGGCCTTCTCTCCGCCTCAGCCTCTGGAATTTGTTGCCAGAGGATGTGGTTAGTGCAGTTAGTATAGCTGTGTTTAAAAAAGGATTGGATAAGTTCTTGGAGGAGAAGTCCATTACCTGCTATTAAGTTTACTTAGAGAATAGCCACTGCCATTAGCAATGGTTACATGGAATAGACTTAGTTTTTGGGTACTTGCCAGGTTCTTATGGCCTGGATTGGCCACTGTTGGAAACAGGATGCTGGGCTTGATGGACCCTTGGTCTGACCCAGTATGGCATTTTCTTATGTTCTTATGTTCTTTCTGGACATTCCTTAACAGCGCCTAAGTCCCAAGGGCCCGGGCCCCTACGGGCTCCTCCCGGGGGGTCCCCGGCTCCGGGTGAAGCCTTGCCAGGCTGTGTCTCCGTCTCCCGGCCTACCCTGTCACCCTCGGTAGGTTGGCCCAAGGGTCCACTATCCATTCCAGCAGCATCAAGCCGCAACACTGGCAACAAATTCCAGAGTTTAATTGTGCGTTGAGTAAAAAAGAACTTTCTCCGATTAGTTTTAAATGTGCCACATGCTAACTTCATGGAGTGCCCCCTAGTCTTTCTACTATCCGAAAGAGTAAATAACCGATTCACATCTACCCATTCTAGACCTCTCATGATTTTAAACATCTCTATCATATCCCCCCTCAGCCGTCTCTTCTCCAAGCTGAAAAATCCTAACCTCTTTAGTCTTTCCTCATAGGGGAGCTGTTCCATTTCCCTTATCATTTTGGTAGCCCTTCTCTGTACCTTCTCCATTGCAATTATATCTTTTTTTGAGATGCGGCAACCAGAATTGTACACAGTATTCAAGGTGTGGTCTCACCATGGAGCAATACAGAGGCATTATGACATTTTCCGTTTTATTCACCATTCCCTTTCTAATAATTCTCAACATTCTGTTTGCTTTTTTGACTACCGCAGCACACTGAACCGACGATTTCAATGTGTTATCCACTATGACACCTAGATCTCTTTCCTGGGTTGTAGCACCTAATATGGAACCCAACATTGTATAATTATAGCATGGGTTATTTTTCCCTATATGCATCACCTTGCACTTATCCACATTAAATTTCATCTGCCATTTGGATGCCCAATTTTCCAGTCTCACAAGGTCTTCCTGCAATTTATCACAATCTGCTTGTGATTTAACTACTCTGAACAATTTTGTGTCATCTGCAAATTTGATTATCTCACTCGTTTTATTTCTTTCCAGATCATTTATAAATATATTAAAAAGTAAGGGTCCCAATACAGATCCCTGAGGCACTCCACTGTCCACTCCCTTCCACTGAGAAAATTGTCCATTTAATCCTACGCTCTGTTTCCTGTCTTTTAGCCGTTTGCGGCCACGGGACACAACAACACCCGTATATTTCACCAACTTAGAAGCCGCCACATGGTATTGGTGTGGATAGAGAGGCCACGATAACAGATGTTCATACCTCTTTTTTAAATGTGTTTCCTGGAGAAACAGTATATCCCTGAAAATTCGTCTTTTCTGAGGGCTATTCAAACCCTTCACATTAATAGACAATAATTTAAAAGACATCATGGTATCTGTAGTATCGCCCCCCATTCGCCCCTCTGAACCATTCAATCATGACTCCCCTTCCAAATTCCATTTAACATTCCCACCTTTCCATTGGCTGGCGTCGCTGAGTACATAGAACCTTAATGCCCATATCAGAATATCTTGAATACTCAAACTGTATAATAAACCATTCATTCTACCCCCTTTCACCCCCACCTCCGTCTGATCTATATTAATTAACACAGCTGCTAATATTTTAATATCAACATTAATTAAATAAATGGATTTATAAGAGCCAGGATCTAAAAGATCCTTTCCCAGTTTTGGAAGAATAGTAATAAGAGTGATTCATACTCATAAGAAAGGAAACCCTAACTTTACAATAATTATACATGTTCATTAATGGGAAAATGGCAGAATCCAGCAGAATATTATAATATTCAGAACCCAACCTATCCAGGCCCGGTGTTTTAGCCAACTTTAATTGCCTGATAGTAAACCGAATTTCTATGGCCTGGATGGGAGAGGCCAGACACTGCTGTTGTAACTCAATCAACTAGGTAGATGGAGGTCATCAAAAAATTTGAGTACAGAGCCGAGTAATACTTTTCTAAGAGTACAGAAATGCCCCCTATATCTGTAGCTGCCATGCCATTTCCATCATGCATACTACAATTTTTATGTTGCGGTGTGGCACCACGAATTAGGCAGGACATCATTTACTTGCCTGTTCAGCTGGGAGAAGAGACAGCTGAGGGGGGGATATGATAGAGGTCTTTAAGATCATGAGAGGTCTTGAATGAGTAGATATGAATTGGTTATTTACACTTTTGGATAATAGAAGGACCAGGGGGTATTCCATGAAGTTAGCAAGTAGCACATTTAAGACTAATCGGAGAAAATTATTTTTCACTCAATGCACAATTACGCTCTGGAATTTGTTGCCAGAGGATGTGGTTAGTGCAGTTAGGGGCGGATTTTCAGAGCCCTGCTCGCGTAAATCCGCCCAAAACCGGGCGGATTTATGCGAGCAGGGCCCTGCGCGCCGGTAAGCCTATTTTACATAGGCCTACCGGCGCGCGCAGACCCCGGGACTCGCGTACGTCCCGGGGTTTTCGGAGGGGGGCGTGTCGGGGGCGTGTCGGGGGGCGGGCCCGGTCGTCGCGGCGTTTCGGGGGCGTGTCGGCAGCGTTTTGGGGGCGGGTACGGAGGCGTGGCTACGGCCCGGGGCGGTCCGGGGGCGTGGCCGCGCCCTCCGTACCCGCCCCCAGGTCGCGGCCCGGCGCGCAGGAGGTCCGCTGGCGCACGGGGATTTACGTCTCCCTCCGGGAGGCGTAAATCCCCCGACAAAGGTAAGGGGGGGGGTTTAGACAGGGCCGGGCGGGTGGGTTAGGTAGGGGAAGGGAGGGGAAGGTGAGGGGAGGGCAAAGGAAAGTTCCCTCCGAGGCCGCTCCGATTTCGGAGCGGCCTTGGAGGGAACGGGTTAGGCAGCGCGGCTCGGCGCGCGCCGGCTATACAAAATCAATAGCCTTGCGCGCGCCGATCCAGGGATTTTAGTGGATACGCGCGGCTCCGCGCGTATCTACTAAAATCCAGCGTACTTTTGCTTGAGTCTGATGCGCAAGCAAAAGTAGGCTGATCGCGCTTCTTTTAAAATCTACCCCTTAGTGTAGCTGGTTCAAAAAAGGTTTGGATAAGTTCTTGGAGGGAGAAGTCCATTAATCAAGTTTGCTTAGGTAATAGTCACTGCTATTAATTGCATCAGTAGTATGGTATCTTCTTGGTATTTGGTACTTGCCAGTTTCTTGTGGCCTGGTTTGGCCTCTGTTGGAAACAGGATGCTGGGCTTAATGGACCCTTGGTCTGACCCAGCATGGCAATTTCTTATGTTCTTAAACATTTTATGCAGAATCCATAATGAGATCTTAAAGCTCTGAGATGAAGCAATTAATTCACGGTACACCTAATAGCATCAATTTGAAGTTTAATCAAGGGTTGCACAGAGGAAACATGGAGAGAGTTAAGACTAGTCAACTCCCTATTAAGTCTCAAATTTTCAGCGTTTATGAAGTTTATTCATACCTACAGTATATGAAATGACAGCATCATGAATTACAGCTTTCTCAGCTTCCCACACAGTATCAAGTTTAGTTTCAGAAGAAACATTAAAGTGCAAATATTCTTCCCACTTATGGACAAGATAAAGTTTAAAATCTTATTATAATACAACTGTGGGTTTAAATGCCATTTCAATGCAGATAGGGAAGGAATCCCCAATCTAAGTTGTATGGAGATAGGTGCATGGTCAGATAAAGTGCAATTCCCAATAGTTGCATGAGTGACCAGTGGAAATGCAGTGGAAGATATAAGAAAATAGTCCATTCAGGAGTAGCATTTATGAGATTCAGAATAAAATAAAAAATCCTATTCCCTTGGGTGTAATTCCCTCCAAATATCCAAAAGCTGAAGTTCTTTTAGAAGGAAGGGAATACCAGTAACTTGGTTATGAACCCTCAAGCTTCCTGGGGATCTAGCACCATCCATGGGATCTACAGGAAAATTGAAATCTCTCCCCAAATCAACCAAATAATCAGGAAACTAACTAAGCATAGCAAGAATTTTGATATAAAAAATATGGTCAGGAACATTAGGAGCATAAATATTGCAAAAAAGAAATTCTTCCCCCCCAAGTCTCCCTCCAAACCATCACAAATCTCCCCTCAGGATCTATAACTGTTTTCTCTTGAATAAAAGAAAACAGAATCAGAATAGCAACTCCTCTTTGATGACTACTATAAGAAGATAGTGATTTATAGGATGTACATAGTTCCTCATTGTATTCATCACTAGCTATTATATAGTGATACATAAATGTATATATTTTCTGTGTACCCAGTTTACTGATTTCCACCTCTCTCCTTTTCCCTCTTCTCCCTACTTGCTTAATCCCCTGCCTTCGTTTTATTGTTGTTATGCTCAGGCTTGTGGACCCTTGGGCCGACGAGGGGATGTTACACCTTGCGGAGGATCCGTAGGTTCTCTCGTCGGGTGGCGAGGCTGGACAGAGGAGGAGAGCAGCTGACCCTTGGCAGTGAAGACAGAAGCTACTGTGGAGACGGACGAAGAGATGAGCAGACGAGCGGCCTTCACCACTGGTGGTCTGCGGTCCCCCCAGGAGGAGCCCGTAGAGACCCAACCGCTGGGACTTAGGTGGACCTTTGAGAGGTCAGGGTATCAATGCAAGGACCAACTGGAGCTTCGCCCTGGAGACCCGCGGTCCCCCCAGGAGGAGCCCGTAGGGACCCGGGCCGCTGGGACTTAGGTGGGCCCTTGGAGACGGTGGTCTAGAAGAAGTCCGAAGTCGAGTGCCAGAGGGTCGTCGCGTGCCAGTCCGAAGTCGCACACCAGGGAATCACCACTTGCCAGTCCGAAGTCGATACCAGGAATCACCGTCAGCCAATCCGAAGTCAGGAACCAGGAACACCAAGACGAAACTGGAACAAGGAATCAAGACACAGGAACTCACCGAAGCAAGCAGACTCAAACAACACTCGCAGGAGACGTTGCCAAGTCAAGGAACAGTCAGAGGAAGTCTCCTTTTATACTTCCTCTGACCCTGTGGATAGGATTCAGCTGAGAGTAATTAAAGGGACGTGGTCCCTTTAAATCTGGAGAGGAGGTGCGGCCTCGCGCCTAAGATGGCGGCCATCTTGGATCCCGGGCCGTGGAGGAAAGCAGTAGCTGCCGCGAGGGAGGAGCAGGGATGGCTCCAGACCCAGCGGCTAGCCTGGCAGCCCGCGCCGACGCACGGGGGCATCAGACCTGGACGCAGGGCTGTCTGCCCCGACACTGCCGCCGGCGGCCCGGTCATGGGAGGAGGAAGGGAGCTGTGCCCGCGGGCGGGCGCGGAACACAACAATTGTATTTTCCTCTTTTCAGTTCAATGTAAACCGGCATGATGTGCCATACGAATGTCGGTAAAGAAAAGCCTATAAATAAATAAATAAATAAAATAAATAAATAAGAAAAGAAAAACTGCCCCACCCAGTCTATTTGCAACTTTTTATGTTCAGCAGAAGATAAATGTGTTTCTTTCTTAAAAAAAGGTGAATAGCTTTTTCCTTTTCATAGGTGAATGAATCCCATTCACAATTCAGGAAAAAATTGTTAAATCAGCTATAACAACGGTATAAAAAATTATAAGAAAAGGAAAATCTGCCAACCCAAATTCCAGGTCGCTCCCCAGCACAGGCGACCCAGTCTATGATTGCAATCATCAACAGCCAGCCAGTATTGGTAACCCAAAGGAGTTCCTCAAACACAAATCAAAACTCACATCCATTCATTCTGCAAAGATACTGACAAACATATATCTCCAAACTCTCCTACTGCTCATATTCTTTCTGTCAGCAGAAGGTACACACTAGGGGCCAAGAATTGAAATTCCTCAGAAGAAACATATTAAACGAATTTGCCATAGGTAAACAAAAAACAGGAACAATAGCACTGCCTGACCTAATAGTCCTTCCAAAGTTAACATATGATCAAAAAGAAAAAGAAGTGTCATATTCAAAGACCAGCAATTGCCAGAAATAAAGAAACTATGAATCAAACAAAGGCATATAAAGTTTCAGCACAGCTTTTGTAAAGCCAAAAATGTGTAGGTCAGGCAAATATCCCTAAGCTTAGGACAAGACTCCAGTTGGTCCATCCAGAGCTATAGACAACACTAATGTCCAAACTGTCTTTGAATTACAGAATCCATCATTCAAAAAACAATGTTCCAAACCACGAAACTACATCCAACATTAGATTAATAAGCCAAAAGCCCAGCATTGCGACTCATCAGCAATGGCTGCAATCTAGAAAGAAAGAACATCAACTTTAGTGTCCCTAAAAAGTCTCATAAGTAGCCAGCTGAACAAAAAAAAAACCACAAACAAAGGAAAAGTAACCAAGATTTGTAGACTTCAGCTGTGGGTAGTCTGTATTATAAATCCACAGTGTCCATAATGAAAGGGAAATTTAAAAAAAACCATCCCATCATTGTATCACCCCTGGAGCCCTGAGACTGAATTACTACCAGGCTAAAAATAAGTTTACAGAGCGCTGCCCAAAACAATAAGTCTGCACTTGCACTCTGTGTAAGCAACAAAAACCAGGGCACTCACAGGGTGAGTGAGAGTAAGCATTGCAGCAAATCGCAATCATATACAAAAGATATGTTCAAACATTTACATTGCCAGCGATTGCATGTATCGATCAGTGTCTTCCTTTGTGGATAACATGATTGGGCCAGTCTGGCCAAAACTTTTCAGTTTTGCAGGGAACAAAACAGCAAATCGAATTACTTTATTAATCAGTTCCTTACATACCGGATTCAGAGCTCTCCTGCTGGCCGAAACCTTCGCGGAGAAATCATGAAAAAGTAAAATTCTAGAGCCTTTATAATTGAGAACTCCCTTCTGTTGCGACCGTCACTGCCCGATGTCTCCACTATGCCCACCTTACCTATTTGGCGACTCCCTCTTTGCTTGATGGAAGTTCGGCCGTCGTGGCATCATCTTGCTGACCTCCTCCGGCGTCTCCGGGCTGGCTAGACGCTGCACTCTGCCATGTTCCCCAGAAGCCTAAGGGCACGCGCATGGTGCGGCCCCAACTCAAGTACCAGCAGTGGCGTGAACCTCAGGGGCGTCCCCCTGAGATGACTTCATCCTCACCGGATACTTAACGTCTCTGATTTCGCTAACTAATCGAGTTAGCAAGGGCTTTCTCCAGGTATCGCTGCGGATGGGATTCGCTCTCTGCATACCTTGCTACTCTGCCTCCTCGGACTTTACCAGGGGTACCCGCTCCTCAGGGGTCTCGCTCTCTCTCTTGTTTTTCAGGTCGCAGTCTGGAACCAGTACTCACTCCTTGAGGGCCCACTTTTCCGGACTTGCTTCTGAATACCACTTCTGCCAGGAAGTCTTCGCTGCCTACAACACCAGTGAGTTATTATCTCTCTCTCAGAGCGATCCCTGGAACCAGGTACTCGCTCCTCGAGGGCCTAATTCATTTCCAGCTCCTGGGCTGCTTCTATGAGACTATTGTGTGAGTGTTACTATCAAGGTTCTGTTCCTGAACTCTGCATACTCTGCCTACTCATTATATTCAGTTTCTCTACAGCTCAGTTATCCAGGATCGCTGTTCCAGTATCTGAGGGACTACAGCCCAGCCGGGCGCTTCCAGCTCACTACTGCCACCTCTGGTGGTTCAATATACTGTTTAATAAAAGAACTAGTGTGTGTCTCTCTCCAAACTCTGAGCCTGACCGGTGGTCCCTCTCGGGATCTTCCCCCGGGGGCATGGTCATCTGCCACCGGCCCAAGGATCCACCCACAACTATCTCAAACACTAACACCTTCTTCTTGTAGTTTAACACTATGGAGGCTTTACTGGTGTAATTTAAAATCCTCATTACCACAGGTCTAGGGCAAGCGTTCAGGTTCCTCATCGGTCCTATGTAATGTACCCGTTCTACCACTATCACTTCTGTTTCCAAAGACCCAGGTTTTCAGGCAGCCATATTTGAACAAGTTTAAAAAAATCAACATCCTTAACCTGTTCCGAAAGACCAATAATTCTAATGTTTTTCTGTCTTCCTCTATTTTCCTGGTCTTCTATGCGGGCCTCCAAAAGAACATTCTTCCATCGCAACTCGGATACCTGGGTAGTAAGGGCCTCTGTGGACATCTCTTGCGCAGTTATGTGACTATTTAATTTTCGCATTATGTCTTTCCACGCTTTCCTTTATGTCTTTGAGTGCTGCATGGAATTTATTTAAGCGATCATCAACTATTGCTGACACATTTTTGAAGATGTCTTTGATCAGCTCTTCTTTGAACGCTAAAAAGGAACCTCTTGTCTTGACGCCATCTCAGACTCGACTGGCTTGGGTTTCTCACGGAGTTCCCAGGAAGCATTTTTGGACATAATACCAAATATAAAATAGAATAAATGTCTAGAGTTCATATCTCACTTCTAGGTGATCTAATAAACAAAAATTGGCAGAGATGATAAAAGAACAAGAATCTGAGGGAAAAAACCCCAGCAAAATCTTTCTGGCCCAAGGAGCTACATCACCCTGGGACTTCCTAAGCAGCCATCTTGACCGAAAATCCCTGGGCTACATTTTTAATGTACCAGTGGTTTTTAATGAAACCATTACAATCTATGAACCACAGCTCCTTCCCTCCTTGCTTTCCATATTCAGCTCTGGCTGATACTCAATAGGGTGGTCTTATGCACCCTAAGTTACTGCGTAAAGAGGTATCAGACTTTCATCTTAACCAGTCCATTGTCTTGCCAACATTCATTCCCAAGCCCCATTTGCAACAAGGTGAACAAGCCTAGCACAGTTTGGGCAGTCTTTTATCTGGAGCAGCTAGAAACCCATAGACAGTCCACCCAACGTTTTGTTTCTTTTGATAGGAATAAGTTTTTGCGTTCAGCAGGTCGCGGGTCCGTCCTGCAATTCGCCACTCTTACCTCCAGCCCCATATCTGAGCTGGCCCCAGCAGATGCCGAGATTTGCATGCAGCATTCTGCCGCCAGCCGTCTTCCTCTTCTGCTCCTGGGAGCTCCGACGCTGCTTTTCCCAACTGGTGTGGCAGGCCGCCACTTTCTGCCTGCCTCCGATGCCGTGTCTGGTCTGGGCCTACAAAGGCGCGCGTGCTGATCCTGCCCATCTTAAAGGGCCAGAGGTGGGAAATCGGGACCAGCGCTGCCTGATGATGACATTGCCTGTAGAATATATAAAACCACTCCATCAGTTGCTCCTCACCTCAGCAATAGGTCAACTCTGTTGGAGTAGCTGTTTGCCTCTCCATTCCTGGTTCCTGATTCTTGCTTCTTGGTTCTTGTTCCGCCTTATGTCCTGTTAATATCTGTGTCTTGTTCCTGGTTTCCTCGCAATTCTGGTCTTCTCCTGAGTTCTCGTCTTCGTGGTCTGCCTTCTCTCATCTGCCTTCGGTGTCTTGTCTGTCCTGCTGTACCTCCTCTCCTTGCCCCTTTGGATTGGACTCCTGGCTTTGACTTCAGATTTGACCCTGATGCTGCTTGACCTCTGCCAGCCTTTGTCCACCGCCTGCTCATTGACTTGCTTGAACTCTGCCTGCCCAGACCTCTGCCCAAACCATGACACTGAACTAACTCCTCCTGACTCCGACCACAGCCTGCACCAGTCTCTGCTGTCTGCCCCTTCACTGTGCATAGTGACTCTGCTTCTCTCCATGCTGGCCTGTAACACCGTACGTGATGGATTTGCATATCTTCAGAGGCCTGCACCTATGTCCAGCTGGCCCTGGCACCCGAGGGCTCAAACTATGGGGAACAAGGGCTGATATTGGTGACGTTCCTGTTGGGCCTCTGCTCCAGCCAGCTCCGTCTGCTGATGGTGGGGACCTACAGGGCTCTTCCCTGTGGGCTGCGCCAACTCCACCTTGGTCCATGGGTCCACTTCTGCAGCATAAGTTGGGTATTTCCGTTGCCAAATGAACGCTTTCTAATTGGCTAGCAGTCTGCATCTTCTTTTATGCACAGGTGGGATTGATCTTGGGAGACATGTCAAGGCTGCTCTTTTAGCGCTATGGCAGTGTCAGTGGCCCACTTGTGAGCAGTTCCCATGGAGGATATCTGCAGAGCAGCAACATAGAGTTCTCCAAATTGGTAGGGGGTCTCCATCAAATTACTTATGAGGAGAGGTTGAAGGACCTAAATATGTATACCCTGGAGGAGAGGAGGTGCAGGGGAGATATGATACAGACTTTCAGATACCTGAAAGGTTTTAATGATGCACAATCGACAAACTTTTTCCATTGGAAAGAAATCAGTAGAATTAGGGGGTCACAACATGAAACTCCAGGGAAGATGACTCAGAATCAACGTCAGGAAATATTTCTTCACAGAGAGGGTGGTGGATGCCTGGAATGCCTTTGCAGAGGAGGTAGTGAAGACAAAAACAGTGAAAGAATTCAAAGGGGCATGAGATAAACATTGTGGATCCCTTAAGGCTAGAGGATGGAAATGAAGAAAAGAGTGCATGGGGATAACTTGCTGATGAGGCTGTTTCTACTCTTAACCAATAAGCCTGATACTTTTGATACAACTCCAAAATTGCTTTCTGCTTCAGCGGCAAGAAGTAACGGGGAATTGGACTGAGACAGCAACCAACAAGGGCCCTCTCTTACGGTCTGGGAAACTGATAAATATGGGAGGTGACCTGTATAGCATGGCAGATATTACCATAAGCTTGCTGGGCAAATTGGATGGACCTTTTCTGCCATCATTTCTATGTTTCTATGTTTAACATAAGAACATAAGAAATTGCCATACTGGGTCAGAACAAGTCAAGCCCAGCATCCTGTTTCCAACCGTGGCCAAGCCAGGTTACAAAAACTGGCAAGTACCCAAACACTAAAAAGATCCCATGCTACTGATGCCAGTAATAGCAGAGGTCATTCCCTAAGTCAACTTGATTAATAGCAGTTAATGGACTTCTCCTTCAAGAACTTTCTATGGTGGGGAGAAGCCTGTAGCTATGGATTCACTCATGTGTGAGAACTGCCATCCTTCTTATCCTCGGAGAAAGCAGAGTTGCTTACCTGTAACAGGTGTTCTCCAAGGACAGGAGGATGTTGATCCTCATGAAACCCGTCCGTTACCCTGCGGAGTTGGGTTTCCACTACATGGGTTTCTTCTCCTGTGTTATTTTATTCTTGAAATCTATTAGACTGAAGGGGATCTCTTGTGGACACATTTTATAATGCATGCTGAGCATGCTCAATGAGGCTCAGTCAAAGTTCTAGAAACTTTGACATAAATTTTCCGTGCTGGGCTTTATCTGTCACCCATGTGTGAGGACTGACATCCTGCTGTCCTCTGAGAACACCTGTTACAGATAAGGAACTCTGCTAAATATAGCTGTCTAGTGATTAATTAAACATACTTTAGTAATGTTGCTCTAGAATTCATGTTTGTTGTAGTCAATAAGCAGGACATTGTTTTATAGCTTATATACAGAAGTTGACAGTCTTTTTAATTGTTTTTTTCGGCGTGAATAATTGATTGTTGAGCAGGTATAAATTGGCCATTATGCCTTGGTGATGACATCCAACCATTTTACCTGTAGAAAATCCTTGAAAATTACCCTCTATTAAATGGTGCTTTACCAACTGAAATGACTTGTTATAACATTTTCCACTTGATATATGGGTAAGCTTACACATATATGTATATCTTTGCCAACACATTTATGCAGGCTATTACAAAATTACCCTCTGTATGTATTTGTGAAATATTTCATTAATGTGGTGTTATGGCTCCTATCTGGGTGAAGTCAGGGGAAACAAGGCAAGGCAAGGTCAGAAGGCCTGTAGACCATGAGGCAAGACGAGGATAGGCCGCAAGGCAAAGGCAGCTAAGGCAGGGAGCCAAGAGAGACGCGATGCCTAAGCATCATGGGACTGACAAGGCAGGGTAATATAGGGCTGGAGTCAGTGTGGTGCAAGAAGGAGGGAGGAGCTTGGCTAGCCTGGAGAGTATGCTCTCCGAGGTCACCTGGTGGAGGGGAGGCTGCATAGCAGCTGAAATCTGTGGCTTGTACATTCAATTATACTTTCTTTTGTTTTTATTTTCTTCATTGTATTTTAGGATTTGCAGTCTTGATTTCTCAAGAAGACAAGGACTGCAAATCCCTTTAAAGAAAACTACATTGACTCATCTTGAGCTTGGTGATCTGGTGCCCATCTGGTAAAACTATTTGAATTTCAGTAAATTAGTCTGAAATGTTTGTTTAATTATATACTTGCTGGCAGTGACTAATTTAGGATTTTGCTGCCCCTAGACACTTTTGATAATGTCACACCCCTCTCCCTCCTGGGCAAGGGACAATAGAGCAGAAGATCTGAGACACAGCTTTCTTTGCTCTGTCTGCTCCAAGCTTATTTCCTCCCTTCAAGTCTCTGAATGACAAGAGGACAGAGACTGGATTAGGGAGCAGAATGACTTTTCTTTGCTCCCTACTGTGTGCTCTGGGCTTACCTCTCTCCTCCTGTTCCTTGCACAGAACAGAATAGAAGGTGCTAGAGCAGCTTCTTTACTTTATCCCTTCCAGCCTTACCCCTCCACTCCTGTTCTCTGCACTGGGAGGGACTGAAGCAGATTCAGGACAGCTGGGTGGCAGCAAATCTTCAGATGGCCTGCTGCCCCCCTGATTTTTGCCGCCCTATGATTAGGCCTAGTATACATGTTGGCAAATCCAGACCATTGGTCAGGTTTTATTGGAGTGCAATTCTAGTTAAGCCTAAAAGAATATCCAAAAATCAGCTGCAATAGGCTTGGGGACTTTATTGTGTGTTTCCTGATTTTTCAGAGTTGTTTAGTTTGATCTGGGTGGGATTATGGATAAATTGTGATTAAGTCAATGACTGGTTGCAGAGGTGTGATCTTAATTAAAATACTAGCAAAGACTGTATAATTACAATTTTAGTCTTTCTCAGCGCCGTTATTTAAAATTGCTTTTTTAGCATTCGACTAGGTGGATCCAGAACCAGTGGATTATGCACCTCTACTAGGAGATGGAGACTGAGCAAAGCTGACCTCAGCCCGCCAGTATTCTCCATCTCCAGCAGATGGTGGATGTGCATCTCCCTAATGGGGATTGCCTTAAAAGTTTTTTTTTATAGAAGGAGAAAAGAAGAAAGACGTTTATTGCCCTGCTGTCCTGTGGTGATACCTTATGGTCCCTTCCTCAGTTGAGTTTCCTAAGGTGATTTCTTCCAATTTTTCCTTCAGATGAGTGCTTTGGTCTGGTAGCTAGTTTTTGCTGGTGTGGACTTAGCTGTGAAAAAAACCAAAACAAAACAGTTGAAAGGCAAGTGGATGCAGGATGCCAAGCAGGGTGGTGAAGGCATATGCTCTCTCCCCCTACAGCTGGAGACCAACTCTCAGGTAAAGAGTATTAAAAAAAAAAATTTAAATATGAGGGGGAGTTGAATTTAGGGATTCCTCTCTCCTCCAGTCTCCATACTCGGCGCACTGATCTGACGTCTGTTCCCGCCTCTGGGGGAGCTTGAGGGACTCAGGCTACTTGGTGGGTTGAACAACCTTCTGGGCTAGGCCTTGTTCTCAGGCTTAGCTTTTTCGTTGTGTGGGAGGTCGCAGCGACGTTCACGTGCCTTTTCTCTGCATGTAAGGCTGCCCTCTTCTGGTATATCGGTTTGCGTTTGCATGCCCTGCTGTGCATCTAGTTATACACCTAGCTGGGCGCTCAATTGGGTGCATAAGGACGCCTATCTGGGCCCTTAGTTGTATGCATAAGGGCGCCTATTTGGATGCAAAGTGGTGCGCTTCAGGGTGCTCCAGTTGGGCGCCTATCTGAATAGTACATTAGACACCTAATTTTGGGGTGCCTAATTTTTGAGTGCCTAATTTTTACAAGTGCCTATTGAAAGCATAGCTGGGCGCACACTTCTCAGACGCCTGTTTAGAGCATGCTGTTAAGAGACTATGACGCCGATAGTAAAGAAGCCTAAGCATCTTACCCTTTCTGCTGCTTACCATATTTGGGCATCTGAGCCTGGTGTTCCCTCTAACTTGTGTCTGCATTGTTTGGCGGCTCAGGGAGACTTGTCTCCGTCTGATTTTGCTAAGCCTGGTCCTTCCCAGCATGACCCGGGAATAGAAAAAGAGTTGCCAGAGGTTTTGCCTAGAATTGGGGCTCCCCTAATTGGTTCTTCAGCGGGGGAAGGTAGTTTAGTGGGCGCAGGCTCGGCACCCCTTGGTTTAGGCATGGACCCCTCTGCCTTTTCTTGGATGGAAATTTTTCAAAGGCTGCAGTCTTTTCTTCAGGTGCAGTCGTTGGCCCCGGTCAGTCTTCACAATTCAGGATTGCAAGCTGCAGATTCCTGCCCGCCTGCTGTTGCGTGTAAGCACTGGAGTAAATCTAGACCTGCTGCAGATCATGCTGATAGGGACCTGGATGGCACAGATGTTGAAGCCGATCCTTATTCCCTGGCGGATGGGGAAATTCCTCTGGGGCTGGAGCCGTATAGAACTATGTTGCATTTCTTTCATAGAGATGAGTTACCGGTTCTGATTTCCCAGACATTGAAGATGCTGGGGGTACCCGGGGCTGATTCCATGTCTGAGCCATTTTGATTTCTTTGTGTAAAGCATCATGTTCCTTCCTTATTATGGAGGCTATTCAAGAATTGATCTTGAATGGGGTGCCCTGGAAGCTACTTTTAAAGGGGGATGAACCTTGGAATGACTGTGCCCCCTGGATCCAGCTACGACACAGCAATTCCGTTTTCCGAAAGTGAATGCATTTGTGTGTGCCTTCACCAAGCGGACAACTATCCCCATAGAAGGAGGAGCGGCATTGAAGGATGCATAAGATAGAAGAATTGAGGCCATCCTTAAGCAGGCCTTTGAAGCGATGGCAATTAATTTGCCATAGCTTCTTGTTGCTCCCTGGTGCCTCTCTCAGGAGGTTGATGAATCTGGCGTGAATTCCAGAGCAGTGATGAAACCGGCAGCCACCTTTTTGGCGGATTCGGGCTGTGACCTGGTCCGCACTTCAGCCAGAGGGATGCTTCAGCTATTGGCTCAGGAATTGGTCAACTGATACAATTTAAAAGTTTAATCTTATGAAATTGCCCTTTAAGGAATCATTCTTGTTTGGGTGTGAGCTGGAAAAAGTAGCCAATAAGTGGGGTGAGGCCCAGGTTACTTGGTTACCAG
This sequence comes from Rhinatrema bivittatum, assembly GCF_901001135.1. Lineage (NCBI taxonomy): Eukaryota > Metazoa > Chordata > Amphibia > Gymnophiona > Rhinatrematidae > Rhinatrema > Rhinatrema bivittatum. The sequence goes on along the minus strand of NC_042618.1, from coordinate 38,374,005 downwards.
AGGATAAGAAGCAGATGATGTGCTTCTTCAGCACTAGAGGTTGTGCCAGAGATTTCAGATGCTTTCCATCCTACAGAAGAGCAGCTTCCCAAAGGACTCGGCCTTTAGGTAGGTCTCAGTCCTTTCGTCCCATGCAGGCCAGAAGGGGCATTGGCTCGGGTAATGATGCCCCCCCCCCCAAGCCTCTCAATGAAGGTGTGCCGACCCACCCCCAGGGAACAGGAGATAGGGGTCACCTATCTATTTTTTTTATCAGAGGTGAGTCGAGATCATGTCAGACCAGTGGGTTCTGGAGGTGATAAGAGATGGTTATGTTTGATGGCGTCCACCTAGAGGTGGTTCTGATTGCAAAGGTGCATATGTGCCCTCTTCAGCACACTCTGCTGGCTCTTTGGAGTCCATGGTCTCAAGACTATTCAATACGGCTTCACCTGCTGTTGGAGATCAGCATACAGCTGCAGTGATGGTTGCAAGTGGACCATCTAAGGAAGGGGTTTCCCCACAATTACCAGATTGGCTAGTATCACAACAGATACGAGCTTCCTGGGTTGGGGGTCCCACTGTCAGGAGTTGATGGCACAAGAGCACTGGAGTATAGAAGAGTCTCTCTGGAGCATCAATCCGCTTGAAACCCAGGCCATTCAGTTAGCTTGCTTATGATTCGTTGACTGATTGCAGGGTTGAGCGATCTGAATAATGTAAGACAGTGCAATGAAGTGGCTTATATCAATCGCCAGGGAGGAACCAAGAGCCAGCTAGTGTTGCAGGAAATAGCCCAACTCAGCTTCCTATATTGCAGGAAAAGACAATGTAAGAGCCGATTTTCTCAGTAGACAGAGTCTGGACCCAGGAGAATGGGAATTGTCAAACAAGGCATACCAGCTCATAGTGGACTGCTGGGGCCTACCATTTCTAGACCTGCTGGTGACATCTAACAATGCGAAGGTTCCTCACTTCTTCAATCGCAGGAAAGATCAAAAGCCCTTGGGCATCAATGCCCTCATGCAGGAATGGCCGGTGAGCAAGCTCCTATATGCCTTTCTACTGTTGCCCATGTTGGACTGAGTGAATCAGAGGATCAAGAGTCACACGGGGATGGTGCTTCTGGTGGCACCACATTGGCCCAGGAGGCCGTGGTATACAGATTTGCGAAGGTTCCTGGTAGACACTCCTATCAAATTACCAGTTCACAGGGATATGCTATGGCAGGGGCCTGCTCTTCACGAAGATCTGACTCAATTTTGTCTTACAGTATGGCTCATGAAAAGGCTCGGATGCTGAAACAGGGATATTCCACTTCGGCGATTGCCACCTTGCTACGAGCGAGAAAGTTCTCCACTTCCTTAGCCTATGTGTGGGTTTAGCGAGTGTTTGAGGCTTGGTTTGAGGATAGAGGTATTCTCCCTCATTCAGTTAAGGTCCCGCTCATTTTGGAATTTGTGCAGGATGGATTGTGAAAAGGGTTGGCCCTTAATTCATTGAAAGTACAGGTGGAGACTCTTGCCTGTTTCTGAGGTCGGGTGAATGGTAGACCCTTGTCAGCTCATCCAGATGTGGCTTGTTTCTTGAAAGGGGTGAAGCATCTTCGTCCTCCCCTGTGGTTACCAGTACCCTTGTGGAGTCTTAATCTGGTTTTGGATTTCCTGGTGGGTCCCACCTTTCAACCTTTGCACAGCCTTTTCTTGTGGTTACTTGCATTGAAAACAGTGTTTCTTATGGCAATTTGTTCTGCGTGTAGAGTCTTCAAACTGCAGGCATCGTCTTGCCGGGAACCATTTCTGTGAGTGACTCCAGAGACGATACAGTTGCTTACTGTTCTATCTTTTTTGCCAACGTTGGTCTCGGATTTTCACTTGAATCAATCAATTTCCCTGCTGACTCTGGACAGGGAGAGAGATGTGGAGAATATCGCCTGTTACGGTCCTTGGATGTCAAGAGCCATATCTTGAGGTATTTAGAGGTTTCTGAGCCTTTCAGGAAGACAGATTGGCTGTTTATACTCCATGGTGGGAGTAAACAAGGTGAGCCGGTGTTGCAAGCTATAATAGTCTGCTGGCTTAAGGAGGTAGTCATGGCTTCATATGTGGATGCTGAGCAGCTGTTGCCTAGTCATGTTAGGGCTGATTCCACTAGAGCTCAGGCAATGTCATGGGCAGAGATTAGACTGCTGTCTCCCATTGAGATTTGCCAAGCTGCGACATGGTCATCCTTACATACATTTTTCAGGCATTACTCCTGGATGTGCAGACCCGGGAGGATGCAGCCTTCGTACATGCAGTATTGATCAGACCGCTGGCAGCCTCTCACCCTGTTTGGGAGTAGCTTTAGTAAATTCCACTGGTTCTGGAGCCACCTATCCAAATGTTAAGAAAGGAGAAATTACTACTTACCTGATAATTTCCTTTTATTTAATAAGGATAGCTGAATCCACCTTCCCACCCTCAGCTGCTGGATGTTTGTACTATTATCCTCCTGTGTGGCTGCGTGTTCCAGGGATTACTGGTAAGTATCAATCCAGTCCCTAGACTAGTTTATTACACTCATTGTCTGAGCTCAATGTTTCCTCTTAGCTGATTGCTTGAGTGGTTATCGTTTAATAATCAAGTTTTTGTTAGTTTGTCCACAGTTGGCTTTTGCAGAGAATACTGGCAGGCTGATATCTTTGCAGGGGTATATATACTGTGATGTCAGTTTTGCTCCATCTCCATCTGCTGGGAGAGGTGCATAACCCACTGGTTCTGGATCCACCCATCCTCATTAAAGAAAAGGAAATTATCAGGTAAATAGTAATTTCCCTTTTATTTACTGTTTATAACATTATATTTTTTTGTTGCCACATGACAGCGTTGATCAAGTGAATAATTTGCGAGAAATACAAGCACTGAGGCGACTGGGTCCACATCCAAATATTGTTTTCTTGCATGAAGTTATTTTGTAAGTATACATTATTTATTCTTTGCATTTTGTATGCACCTACGCATTTTTCTTCAGTAATCTTTAAACAAATTTTAAAAATGTGATCAACAAAACTGAATGTTACTTCTAACTACGGGGGTCATTTATCAGTGCTATATGGCGTTTTCGCATACGTTAAGGCGTTTTCACATGAAAAAAATGCCTTTAATGCAGGCGAAAACGCCATAACGCATAGTGCGAAGCAAATGGGGCGGGATTTGTGGCCATATCGCACGGCTTTAATGCATATTTTAACTTCACCTTTTTCATTTGCGTAAAGCCATGTGAGGGAGGGGGAGGGAGAGGGAACAAGAGAGAGACTAGCCATAATGCCCTCATACTAGGTAGGTATTTATACCTCTATATGAGGCCTACCTAGTCACTTGAGGTGAGGTTTAGGTAGGGGTATTAGTGTAGGGGTTAAGGGCCACTTTGACATTCAAAGTGAGATGTACGAACAGAACAGTGCTCACTTGTGAAGATTTGATGACCTTCGGAGAGAGGAAACTCACCCGAAGATGAGATTTGTGCAATGTTCTCTCAACCTAGCTTCATGTTACCCAGGTAGAGAGTCCATCAAGCTAGGTTGAGAGAATACTGCACAAATCTTCGGAGTGAGTTTCCTCACTCCGAAGGTCATCAAATCTTCACAAGAGAGCACTGTTCTGTTCGAACGTCTCACTTTGAGTGTCAAAGTGGCCCTAACCGCTACACTAATACCTAAACCTCACCTCGAGTGACTAGGTAGGCCTCATATAGAGATATAAATACCTACCTAGTATGAGGGCACTACAGCTAGGCTTGCTCTCTCTCTCTCTCTCTTCCCCCCCCAGTGGTTGTAGAAGGGCCCTCTTAGCTAGGCTGGATCTCCAGCAGCTTAAAATGGTCCCCCCAGTGGTTGATGTAGGGTATACAACAAGTCTGGCACTTATCGCAAAATGCAAAACAGTTATCGCAGTTTGCTCTAATACCTATACGAAGCGCTAAGATAGTGCACTTTGCGATAAACTGCCTATTACCATAAAACACGCCCCTTTGCCTATCGCATACAATATTTAGAGCATTTTGATAAATCCAGGCCTACATTTGGTGGGAATATTTGAGAGATTATTATTTTCAAATGCAGTGAATTAGTGGAAAAATATGAATAGCATCTCATGTTATGGAGCATATGATTAGTACCTGAGCCCCTGCAAAACTGCAGCTATTTATTTATATGAAATAACTAAATAGTCTCAAAAAATGTATAGCTATTAAACGCCCACAAATTACAAAGCCATACTAAAAACTGAACAACTTTTTGAATACAAAAATATTTTATTTTATTAAATCATTAATATATAACAAAACTCTAATCAAAATGACATGGAAAAATCAATTAATAAAAATTTATCCAAATCAAAGGCTATCAAATAAACCAAAAAACAAAGTAACATTAAAGAGACAATATATACTGAATAAGAGTGCCAAGTCTATCTATATTGACAGTCAGTGCTGTACAGTTCTGAGAATATATGCACTTAGGGCCTGATTTTAAAAAGCATTTACTCGAGTAAAACAGGGTTTTACTCGAGTAAATGCACTTTACTTGAGTAAGTGGGCTTTTGAAAATTGCTATAATATATGCCATTGAATTGTCCATAGGATTTACTTGTGTAAGTGCACTTTACTCCAGTAAATGGCTTTTGAAAATTGCTACAATAGTAGTTACATTTACATGTGTAACTCCTTTTGAAAATTACCCCCTTATCGTTTGGCATGAGCATGCTGATGAGGTATCTTTTTAAAAAAAAATGTATTTATTCATTTTCAAATAAATATATCAAGAGTAAACTGAATCAGTAAACAGTGAGACAGTAAAAATACATAATGAAGGTATACATTAATATAGAGGAAAAAAGAAAAAAACATTTGTTCTTACTCATTACATTCTTAGTCCTCAATAAAGAGGATCCTAACGTTACTGTAGGAAAGAAAAATGTAATAGAAATTTCAGTCCTAACATAAGGAAACAAACTAGTAATGGGGGAATATTAAATAGCTAGTACAGATCATGATTGGTGTTCTAAAGCATTCCTGGCTAATAAGGGGGAAGAATCCACTGATTGGGGAGATTTATCACTCAAAAAAAGAAATAAACTGTGAGCAATGAAAGAAAACATATGAAATGCTCTGATATTTTATAAGGCATTTACATAGAAACTTGAGAACAAAAAAGGCACCTAATTCCAAAACCCGAGGTCTTAATAACAAAAATATCTTTCTCTTCTGGATTTGTCTGGAAATGTCAGGATAAACGCAAACTTTAAAGTTCTAAAATAGTTCCATATGATGAGGAAAGAACAATTTTAGAACTCGATCTGATTCTAAAAGGAAAACAGCGAATAAACTAGCTGATGTAGCCACTTCACCCTCAGAAGATTCAAGAATTGAGGTCAAGTTCAGATCCAGTGGTCTAATTGGAGACAAGGCCTGCATGTTCTTATCATTTGATAGACTTTTTTTTTTAAGGGGGTAAATAATAAACCCTTGAGGTAATAGGCAAAGTTTGTTCAGTTTTTTTTTTAAACATCTATGAAGTATTTTCTCAGCATATCCTTAAGGAGTTAATAAACATGTAGATAAAGGTGAACCGGTAGATGTAGTATATTTGGATTTTCAGAAGGCGTTTGACAAAGTCCCTCTTGAGAGGCATCTAGGAAAAGTAAAAAGTCATGGGATAGGTGGCGATGTCCTTTCGTGAATTACAAACTGGCTAAAAGACAGGAAACAGAGAATAGGATTAAATGGACAATTTTCTCAGTGGAAGGGAGTGGGCAGTGGGGTGCCTAAGGGATCTGTATTGGGACCCGTATTTTTCAATATATTTATAAATGATCTGGAAAGAAATATGACAAGTCAGGTAATCAAATTTGCAGATGATACAAAATTGTTCAGAGTAGTTAAATCACAAGCAGATTGTGATAAATTGCAGGAAGACCTTGTGAGACTGGAAAATTGGGCATCCAAATGGCAGATGAAATTTAATGTGGACAAGTGCAAGGTGATGCATATAGTGAAAAATAACCCATGCTATAGTTACACAATGTTAGGTTCCATATTAGGAGCTACCACCCAAGAAAGAGATCTAGGCGTCATAGTGGATAACACATTGAAATCGTCGGTTCAGTGTGCTGCGGCAGTCAAAAAAGCAAACAGAATGTTGGGAATTATTAGAAAGGGAATGGTGAATAAAACGGAAAATGTCATAATGCCACTGTATCGCTCCATGGTGAGACTGCACCTTGAATACTGTGTACAATTCTGGTCGCCGCATCTCAATAAAGATATAGTTGCGATGGAGAAGGTACAGAGAAGGGCGACCAAAATGATAAAGGGAATGGAACAGCTCCCCTATGAGGAAAGACTAAAGAGGTTAGGACTTTTCAGTTTGGAGAAGAGATGGCTGAGGGGGGATATGATAGAGGTGTTTAAAATCATGAGAGGTCTAGAACGGGTTAATGTGAATCAGTTATTTACTCTTTCGGATAATAGGAAGACTAGGGGGCACTCCATTAAGTTAGCATATGGCACATTTAAAACTAATCGGAGAAAGTTCTTTTTCACTCAACGCACAATTAAACTCTGGAATTTGTTGCCAGAGGATGGGTTAGTGCGGTTAGTGTAGCTGTATTTAAAAAAAGGATTGGATAAGTTCTTAGAGGAGAAGTCCATTACCTGCTATTAATTAAGTTGACTTAGAAAATAACCACTGCTATTACTAGCAACAGTAGCAGGGAATAGACTTAGTTTTTGGATACTTGTCAGATTCTTATGGCCTGGATTGGCTGCTGTTGGAAACAGGATGCTGGGCTTGATAGACCCTTGGTCTGACCCAGTATGGCATGTTCTTATGTTCTTAGATAGTCCAGCATCCTTAAGAAAATTAATAAACCAAAGGTATTTCCCTCTAAGTTGGTTTTCGAGCTGCTCCAGCTGAGATGAAAAATATTGATTTTCTATAAACATATTTTGTTACAAAGCAGTATGACTGCCACATTAAGTTTAAGGGAGGCATTTATTTCTTTTAAAAGTTTGCTGTTTCCAGAATCCCTACCTGGGTATCTAATTCATTTATATGATGAACAACTGGATTAATTTGGACAGATATATTGTAATTTAGAGTCCTAATTGCCTCCCAAATCGTTTTGAGGGAAAATATAGTAAGTCTTACCAAAGATAAAGGCTGTAAAATTTGCCGCACTGCTTCTCTCCCATAAGAACATAAAAATTGCCATGCTGGGTCAGACCAAGGGTCCATCAAGCCCAGCATCCATTTTCCAACAGAGGCCAAACCAGGCCACAAGAACCTAGCAAGTACCCAAACACTAAGAAAATCCCATGCTACTGATGCCAATAATAGCAGAGGCCATTCCCTAAATCAACTTGATTAATAGCAATTAATGGACTTCTCCTCCAAGAACTTATCCAAACCTTTTTTAAACACAGCTACACTAACTGCACTAACCACATCCTCTGTCAACAAATTCCAGAGCTTAATTGTGCATTGAGTGAAAAATAATTTTCTTAGATTAGTCTTAAATGTTCTACTTGCTAACTTCATGGAGTGTCCCCTAGTCCTTCTATTATCCGAAAGTGTAAAGAACCGATTCACATCTACTCGTTCAAGACCTCTCATTATTTTAAAGACCTCTATCTTATCCCCTCTCAGCAGTCTCTTCTCCAAGCTGAACAGCCCTAACCTCTTCAGCCTTTCCTCATATGGGAGCTGTTCCATCCCTTTTAACATTTTAGTCACCCTTCTCGTACCTTCTCCATCGCAACTATATTTTTTTTTTAGATTCGGCGACCTGAATTGTACATAGTATTCAAAGTGTGGTCTTACCATGGAGCGATACAGAGGCATTATGATATTTTCTGTTTTGTTAACCATTCTCTTCTTAATAATTCCTAACATTCTGTTTGCATTTTTTAACTGCCGCAGCACATTGAGCTGATGATTTCAAAGTATTATCCACTATGATGCCTAGATCTTATTCCTGGGTGGAAGCTCCTAATATGGAACCTAACATTGTGTGACTACAGCAAGAGTTATTTTTCCCTATATGCAACATCTTGCACTTGTCCACATTAAATTTAATTTGCCATTTAGATGCCCAATCTTCCAGTCTTGCAAGGTCCTCCTGCAATGTATCACAGTCCGCTTGTGATTCAGCTGCTTTGAATAATTTTGTATCATCTGGAAATTTGATAACCTCACTCGTAGTATTCCTTTCCAGACGATTTATAAATATATTGAAAAGCACCGATCCAAGTACAGATCCCTGAGGCACTCCACTTTTTACCCTTTCCCGGTAAGAAAATTGACCATTTAATCTTACTCTGTTTCCTGTCTTATAACCAGTTTGTAATCCACTAAAGGACATTGCCTCCTTTCCCATGACTTTTTAGTTTTTCTAGAAGCCTCTCATGAGGGACTTTGTTAAACGCCTTCTGAAAATCCAAATACACTACATCTACCGGTTCACCTTTATCCACATGTTTATTAACCCCTTCAAAACAGTGAAGCAGATTTGTGAGGCAAGACTTCCCTTGGGTAAATCCATGTTGACTGTTTTCCATCAAACCATGTCTTTCTATATGCTCTGTGATTTTGATCTTTAGAATAGTTTCCACTAATTTTCCCGGCACTGAAGTCAGGCTCACTGGTCTATAATTTCCCAGATCATCCCAGGATCCCTTTTTAAATATTGGGGTTACAGTGGCCACCCTCCAGTCTTCAGGTACAATGGATGATTTTTTTTTTAAAACTGTATTTATTGAGTTTTTTAAACAATAACAAAGGAAACAGGAAGAGGCAACAAAGCCACCAATAGCAGGGTATACATATGGTCAAACAAGTATGACATTCGATTAGTGAGAACAGAGACTTTGAATATAAAGAACAGATCAAAACAGAGCAAAACAATCAGGAGTGTTCATCTTTGTTACAACCCTTCCCCTCCTCCCCGTTCCCTCCCCCTTATTCCCTCCCCTCCCCCAGTTCTAGGATATGTTACAAATTTCATCATACGTAGAGCTTATGCCAAATCTATGTCTGATACATGTCAGAGCTAGATCAGAGGTAAGGCAGAAAACGTATCACTTGTAATTCCTGTGGATCAGAAATACAGCGGAATTAGATCAGAAGTGAATCAGAGACCATTGAGCAACATGTCAGAGATACAGCAGCAACACTTCAAAAAAGAGAAACAATGAAAGTACAATGGTAATCCAATGAAAAAATGCAATAGTAGTACAATGGAAAGTCCACGGGGTAGTGCTCCGAGCAGGAAACTCCAAGCAGAAACCTTGTACAAGGGCAATACATTGATGGAACAACATAATTGTGAGCAAGTTTAAACATACGTAAGATCATACATTGTTGCGGTCCCGACCGCTTCCCTTCTGTTAGGGCTCAGGCCCGCCTACCTCCGCTTCAGTAGTCGCCACGTTCCGCCCGCTCCGGACCCCGGGGGCTTCTCTCACTCCACGTGGCGGCCGCCATTACGGGCCTACTTCCCACCGGTCTCGCGCGCCCAATTCCCAGAAGTCCGGCCCCGCCTGCGCGGCTGACGTCACGCTCGATTCCCAATTTAACCGGCGTTCAGACTCTCTCTCAACGTCTTGCAACGAGGTTCACAACTTCTTAGTTGCTTCCAGTTGTGTTCCTGTTGATCTCCACGTTGCCTGCTTCTGACTCCGGTTTGCTTCTGACTCCGCTTCAGCCCGCTGCCTGCCTCTGACTCCGGTTTGCTTCTGACTCCGCTTCAGCTTGCAGCCTGCCTCTGACTCCGGTTTGCTTCTGACTCCGCTTCAGCCTGCAGCCTGCCTCTGACTCCGGTTTGCTTCTGACTCCGCTTCAGCCTGCAGCCTGCCTCTGACTCCGGTTTGCTTCTGACTCCGCTTCAGCCTGCAGCCTGCCTCTGACTCCAGTTTGCTTCTGACTCCGCTTCAGCCTGCAGCCTGCCTCTGACTCCGGTTTGCTTCTGACTCCGCTTCAGCCTGCAGCCTGCCTCTGACTCCGGTTTGCTACAGACTCCGCAGCCGCCCGCTGCCCTGCCTTCAGCCGGCCCTCGGCTCTGCGCAGCCGGTCCCCAGCCTTCCGGGTACCTTGGACTTCCTATTCACTCTGCCTGCTCCGGTCCCGGCCTACGCCCCACCACAGCCTTCTGGACATTCAGTATACAGCTCCCAGTCCCAAGGACTCGGGACCCTACGGGCTCCTCCCAGGGGGTCCCTGGTTCCTGGGTGAACCCTTCCAGCTTGTGGCTCCGCCTCCCGGCCTACCCTGTCTCCCTAGGTAGGTCGGCCCAAGGGTCCACCAACTTCTTCAGCAGCATCAACTGCAACATACATAATATGCGTAAGATCATCTGGTGGGGCATTAAATGGAACATAAAGATACTTAGAGATACATAAAGAGGTATTTGGTGATAGGAGGCAATATTCATATTCAAATTCGTATGGATTTATAGGGTGAGAAAGGGTGTAGTGTGATGTTAGAGGAGCCCATACAGAAGACGTTATTGCATGCTTTTTTGCTGATGTGTTTCGTGCGATAGCAAACTCAGTGGCACACAGTTGTACTAACTTTCGGAACCAGAGCTCATAATTGGGCGTTTGGTTTGTCGTCCATGTGATCAGGATGGATTTTTTCCCCAAAAGGGCTGCTTTTTGCAATAATAGACCTTCCGCGCTACAGAAAGAGGGCGAAACATTCGGAAGCGTACCGAATAGCCAGAGCGCTGGATCCCGTGGAAGAGCAATGTGTAGAAGTGTAGAGCATATGGAACATATCTGTTCCCAGAATTCTTGTATCTTGGTGCAGTCCCAGAAACAGTGATAGTAAGTCCCTTCATCTAGTTCACATTTGGGGCATATTTTAGTGGGACAGATTTTCATTTGGAAGGCTCGGGTTCGCGGAATGTACAATTGCCACAGGAATTTGTAATTAGCTTCTCTTAGCAACACATTCTCGGATACTACATACGTCTCTCGCATGCATCGTTGGAATTCATCCAGTGTAATAGTACAGTTTTTCCAAAGTGTCCATTTATCAAATAGGGCTTCAAGAGATAATGTCCGGCTGAGAGCAATAAGTGCCGTAGTCATTTTGGATATGGATAATTTTTTCCTATGACCCGGATGGGTAAGATCCTAGATTTTCTGAGAAGTGTGGAGCGCTTCGGTTGGAAATCTGAGACTGCGAATAAAATGGCTTGCTTGCTGATAGGCGTAATAGTCCGTGTTCGGGATTGGAAAAGCAGACTGTAACTCCTGGAAGGTAAGTGGCCTCCCCGAGAGCGGTTCGAAGAATTGATGAACATATGTTAATCCCTGAGCTTGCCAGTTGTGGAAAGGCCTCCTGGTAGTTCCTGGGGGAAACAGGGGGTTCCCCGTGAGCTGTAAAAGAGGAGTCAGGCGGTTCGAGTGCTGCAAATTGTTACAGAGAGTAGTCCAAGCGCTTCTGCAGGTACGTAGGAACAGATGGCTTTTTAGGTTAGGTGTTATCAGGTTAGTGCTAGTTGCAATAAGGAGTTAAGAGAATGGACTCCATACCACTCTAAGAGGTGTGAATAAACAGTCACTAATGTAGCGGAGTGTACAGGTGAGGGTATAAGTGAGGAGGTCAGGACACCCCATTTCCCCAGCTGTCACTGGTGCAGTAAGTACTGCCATTGGCAATTTCGCTTGTTTACCTCTCCATAGAAAAAGCCGCAATTCTTTGGAGATCTTCTATGGTCTTGTTTCGTGAGCCAAATGGGGGTCATTTGCAGTATGTAGAGCCATTTGGGGAGCAAGATCATTTTAACCAGTTGTATTCTCCCTGTTAGTGAAAGGGGTAAGGATTGCCATTGCTGGAATTTGATTATAGATTGGTCCAATATTTATTTATTTATTTATTTCGGATTTTTATATACCGACATTCTCAATACAAGTATCGAATCAGGTCGGTTTACATAGAACAATAACTGTCGCAATAAAGGCGTTACATTAAACAGCGTTTCTTAACATATATTTTCTTAACATATCACATATAAATATAACTATAAATACAACTTAAATATAAGTACAACTTGAATATTACATAAACAATAATAATAATGATGATAATAACTCGTCGACAGGACGAAGATCAATATCAGGAATGTTTAAAGCGTGAATAAATATCTTGAATAATTGGAGGGATAGTCTAAATTGTGATGTGAGGGTACATATACCTTGTTGAAATGCAAAATCCGAGTTATGCATGAATTAAAGAAGACTGATGAATCAGAGAAGTAGTCTTAAACAGGTGAGTTGTTCAGGTCTGGTGTGGTTGGTTCTTGAGGGGAATATGGGTGATCGATGATCTGATGTTGGACTATTTTCCTCTTTGACCGGTGTCTGAGTGATCTTGTGACTCTGAATAGGCTTGCCTGAAAAGCCACGTTTTTAGGTTTTTCTTAAAAGTTAGATGACAGGTCTCTTGGCGTAGATCCGGCGGTAATGAGTTCCAGAGGGTGGGCCCAGCTGTGGAGAGTGCTCGTTTTGTTAGTGTAGATTTGATCGGGGGAGCATATAAGGAACCTTT